>NC_066536.1:2628813-2703813 GCF_024679095.1 Eriocheir sinensis
GAGGAGGAGGAGGAGGAGGGGAAGATAGGAGGGAGAGGGAAGGTACGAAGAAGAAGAAGAAGAAGAAGAAGAAGAAGGAAGAGGAAGAGGAGGAGGAGGAGGAGGAGGAGGTAGGAGGGGGAGGGAAGGTAAGAAGAAGAAGAAAAAGAAGAAAGAAGAAGAAGAAGAAGAAGAAGGAAGAGGAAGAGGAGGAGGAGGAGGAGGGAGACGGAAAGTAAGAAGAAAAAGAAGAAGGAGGAGGAGGAAGAGGAAGAGGAGGAGGAGGAGGAGGAGGAGGAGAAGGAGGAAGAGGAGGTTAGTATTAGGAAGGGGAGCAGAAGTAATAGTTTGACTGAAAGAAAGGGAGTAAGGGAGGGAGGGAGAGTAAGACGATGATGATGATGATGAAGATGAAGGAGAGGAAAAGGAGGGTAATATTAGGACAGAGAGAGGAAGGAGCAGTTGGCTTGTGAGTGTCAGAAGCTAAACGCTGATAAGGGATTGTAATGGGCGAGGATTATGGGTGATTGTGTGTGTGTGTGTGTGTGTGTGTGTGTGTGTGTGTGAGAGAGAGAGATTTGTTCACATTTTAGTTCTCCTCCCTTTCCTGTACCTCGTCTCCCCTCAATTAGTTTTTTTTTTATTTTTTCATTCACGCCTACTTTTTCCTCCTACTTTTATTTCTTACGTCCTTTTCAGTTCCCTTCCCTCAGTTTCTCCCTCAAAGTAACTCCAGAACTCCCTCTTTCTCTTTTTATTATCCTCCACTTCCTTATCTCTTCCTTTTCTTTATTTTCTTATCCTCCATTTTCCTATCATCAATCTTCCCTTCCACCTCTCTCTCCATAGCTTATCCTTCCCATCATCTTCACTTCCATCCCTTCCATCCCACCGTTCTTCCATATTCTCCTCCCCTTGTCTTATATCTTCCGCGTGCTTCATTCTCCCTCTTACATTCCCTCCTTCCCGCACTGGTATTCCTGAACCCATAATACAAACCTAATTATTCCTCCTCCCTTCATTTCTTCTTAACGAGTGTTGCTTCCTTAACGTTTCCTTCATTCCTGTGTTGTCTCGTACCTTCATTTACCTTATTAGGATGTTAATTATTCCTCCTCTGCCTTGCATCACCTGTCTGAATACCCGCATAGCCGCTGCATTCCTTTCCCTTTCGTCTCTCGCACCTGCACTGCTTCTCTTCGTACCCTTCATTACGTCTCTCTTTACCTCCTTCGTCCCTTCCATTCTTCCTGCCTTCTGCAATCACCTCTCCTTCCCATTCCTTATTACTCGCGTTCCCCCCTTCTGGATAACCCTTCCCTTCCACCCCCTCCCCCTTTCTCTCTCTCTCTCTCTCTCTCTCTCTCTCTCTCTCTCTCTCTCTCTCTCTCTCTCTCTCTCTCTCTCTCTCTCTCTCTCTCTCTCTCTCTCTCTCTCTCTCTCTCTCTCTCTCTCTCTCTCTCTCTCTCTCTCTCTCTCTCTCTCTCTCTCTCTCTCTCTCTCTCAAAAGAAGCCCGCTGTCGGTGCTGCTGTCGACGCCCTCACGACTCTCTTTATCTCCACATCTTGTCTCAGCCTCCACCTGCCCGTCCATCAACGAGAGGAGGGAGAGAGAGAGAGAGAGAGGGAGGGAGGAGGAGGGAGAGGAGGGAACGATGTGGTGAAGAAGGGGCAGTGGCTGAAGGGAGGAAGGGGGGTGGGGTGGTAGATGTGAAAGACGGAGGGAGGGTATATGAAGGGGGGTTGTCATGGTGGTATGGATAGGAGGGAGGGGAGAGGGAAGGAAGGGAGGATAGGAAGGGAGGGAGGAGCCGCGTCAGGAGTCGTGTAGAAGAAAGAGTTGGGTTGGTTAAGCTGATGGAGGGTGGAGGGATGATGATGTAAGGGTGGTGGTGGTGATGAGGATGGTGGTGGTGGTGGATCTGTTGGAAAACGCGGAAGTGGAGATGTCAAGGGTGATGCCAAGAGACAGACAGACAGACTGACAGACAAACAAACAGACAGACAGAAACTAACGCAATAGCTCTAATTAACGAACAGAGTGATACAGAGGAACACACCACAAATCTATAACACAGCCCTACACACACACACAAACACACAAACACACAATACATATCACATACAAACACCCGCAACAAGAACAAAACAACACCAGTAACAACAATACCACCACCACCACTACCACTACCACAACCACCACTGACTTAACCACCACACCGCCACTACTGTCTCTCCTGACCACCACCACGACTGACCACCACTACCACCATCACCACCACCACTGACCAAACCACCACACCACAACTGTCTCCTTTCCCCACCACCACCACCACCACCACCACTGCCCCAACCACCACACCACCACTACTGTCTACCCTCCCCACCACCACTGACCACCACCGCCAGCACGTGACCACTCTCAGTCTATCTCCTAAATTTAAGGTTATGCAGCTCTTTCCGCGTTCATGCAAGGCTCTTACGTTAACAGCCTCAGCCCCCGCCACCGCCCAGCAGCCTCGAGGGTCTGTGCAGTCCGTCAGGCAAATTGTGCACGCCTTCACGAGCATAATAACAGTAATAATGATGTGGAGGTCCAGATAAGAGTCCCGAGGTGTGTGTGTGTGTGTGTGTGTGAAGTCTGAGGGTGTTGAATGTGATGGCCTGTCTGTCTTCTTTCTTTCCTCTTATTTTTCCTCTTCCTCCTCCTCCTCCTCCTCTTCAATCTCTTCTGCTGCGTGTGCCCTTGTCCCTTCCTCTGCTTCCTCATTTTCAGATTTACTTTTTTTTTATTCCTTGATTTTGATATTTTGATTTTCTTTTCGCTTGCCTCTGCTTCGTCATTTACAGATTTTTTTTTGTTGTTGCTTTTGTTTTTCTTAGTGTTTTGAACTTGTGATTCTTTTTCTTCTTCTTCATCATTTTTTATTTCTCTGTGGTTTTTGTTCTTCTTCGTTTCTCCCTTTTTTTCTCCTTCGTCTTTCTAATTTTACCGTTTAGTCTCTCAAACCGTTAGACTTGCAAAAAGAGGAGGAGGAGGAGGAGGAGGAGGAGGAGGAGGAGGGGGGGGGGAAGAGAAGTGTGAAATGTAGCAAAGATTGGGAAGAGGAGGACAGAAGAAGAGGGGCTGAAGAAGGAAAAGAGAGGAGTACGTAGATAGGGAAGAAGAAAAAAAAGGAAAGGAACGAATGAGTTGAGAGGAGGAAGAGAAGGATAAAAGTGGAGACAGAGAAAAGTAGAGAGGTGAAACGCGTGATAGCTTCAGGAGGAGGAGGAGGACGAGGAGGTAGAGAGAGAGAGAGGGGAGAGACTGGGCGTGGCGGTAGCGGCGTTTGGGGTGTGGGGAAGAGGGGGTAGGGGGGAGGGCAGTGTCTTGGTGAGGGGGGTGGAGGGCGAGGAGAGGGGAGGTCCTACCGTCTTGATCGATCACACACGGGGCTCCACCTCAACATAAACCTCTCCGTCCCCTCCACAGCTTGAGCCACACCTCCTCCTCCACCTCCTCCACCTCTCCTCCACTCTTCCCTCCGTCCCGCACTCCCACTCTCCTCCTCCACCCCCTCTTACTTATTTCCTCCCTCAAGCTCGTTTCTCTTTTGATTTTCCTTCTCTCTCTTCTTCTCTTTCCTCCCACTTCCATCCCCTCTTATATTTCCATTTCTTCTATAGTTTCTCAAATCTCTCCCCTCCTCTTCACTTCAATCCTCCTCCTCCTCCTCCTCCTCCTCCTCCTCCTCCTCCTCCTCCTCCTCCATCTCTCCCTTCCACTCTTCCCTCCCACGTCCACCCCCTCTTAGTTTTCCCTCCCTCTCTGGTTTCTGAAATCTCTTCCTTCCTCGTCTTCGTTTTCCTCCTCCTCCTCCTCCACCTTTCCCTTCCACTCTTCCCTCCCTCCTCCACCTCCTCTTATTTTTCCCTCCCTCTCTAGTTTCCGAAATCTCTTCCTTCCTTGTCTTCGTTTTCCTCCTCCTCCTCCTCCTCCTCCTCCTCCTCCTCCTCGTCCACCTTTCCCTTACATTATTCCCTCCCTCCTCCACCTCCTCTGATTTTTCCCTTCTTCTCTAGTTTCTGAAATCTCTTCCTTCCTTGTCTTCGTTTTCCTCCTCCTCCTCCTCCTCCTCCTCCACATTTTCCTCCCCACAGTGGCACACCCTTCCACATCTCTCATCTCATCTCTCCACTAATGCATTTTATCTCCTTCGTAACATCCAATTTTGCTTTCAAACTTTGTAATTAATGTTTCTCCTTCCTCTCCTCCTTCCGTTTCTACTCCTCTTCCTCCTCATTATCATCGTCATCATCATCATTATCATCATCATCCCTGCATGTTTTCACTCCCTCGGGTTCGCTCTCTCTATTCTTCTCTAATAAGTTAACGTTATAATACTTTTTTTTCCTCTCGCCAGCCGCCAGCATTCGCGTAATTACAAGCCAGGTAATAACCCTCGACAATACACTAATTACAATTGGATTTAGCCCCCCGCCAACCCGCCCCCCTCCCCCCTTAACCTCCCCCACCTGAACCTTTCGGAACGAGGGGGCCGAGGTGTGGCGTGGCTGAGGGGAATAGGGAAGGGAAGGGGGATAAGGAAAGGGAGGTTAAGGGAATAGGGGGGGAAGGGGGAAGGAAGAACGGCAGGGCAGAGCGAACGTGACAGCTGAAGAATTGCCTTAGTACTTGTGTGTGTGTGTGTGTGTGTGTGTGTGTGTGTGTGTGTGTGTGTGTGTTTTCTGTCTATTGGGTGTCTATACGGATTGCATTCTCTCTCTCTCTCTCTCTCTCTCTCTCTCTCTCTCTCTCTCTCTCTCTCTCTCTCTCTCTCTCTCTCTCTCTCTCTCTCTCTCTCTCTCTCTCTCTCTCTCTCTCTCTCTCTCTCTCTCTCTCTCTCTCTCTCTCTCTCTCTCTCTCTCTCGAAATCGAAATATATAAAGGAAAACAGTAGGAATTCGGTGTTTGGAGATAGGAAGAAGGCATAGGAAAATTAGGAAGGCCAAATCAAGGGGAGGTGTTAGAGGAAGAAGTGTAGGAGGCGAAATAAAACTTAAATATAGGAAATCAAAACAGTAAGAATCCGTTGTTTAGAGATCGGAAGAAGGCATATGAGTATTAGAAAGATAGCCAAATCAAGGAAATGCGTAAGATAAGAAGAAAAACAAGAGATAGGAATGTGGGAGATAAAAGGCAAGACGTAGCATGTTATTGGTGGAGTGAGTGGAGTGATGGATCGCCGATTGCTGGGTGGACAGGTGAGTGGATGAACGGAGTGTAAAAGGTTCAGCGTTCTCGCCCCGCCGCCCAAGTAAAGTACCACATGACATTCTTTTCTTGATAGCATGCCTTACCCCTCCCCCCTCCTCTCCTTCCCTCTTCTTCCCTCTCCTTCCCTCTCTTCGTCCCTCCATCCCACTCTTCCTTTCCCCTTTCGTACCTTGCTTCTCTTCATTTGCCATCCTCCTTCCCTCCCTTCCTTAGCCTTCCACCCTTCTCTCTCCCCACCCTATTACTACCCACTCCTTCCCTCTCCTCCTTCGTATCACCCTTCCTTTCCTCCTTCGTACCTTACTTCGCCTTATTTTCCATCCTCCCTCCCTCCCTATTCTGTCTTTCCTCCCTCTCCCTCTCCCTCTCTCCCTTCCTATCACCTTCTCTTCGTCCCTCCATCCCAGTCTTCTTTTTCGTAATTTATCTTTTCTTAATTTTCCATCTTATTGTCCTCTCTGCCATACCCCTCCTTCTCTCCCTCTCTCCCTCCTTCCTTTCCTTCCCTCACTTTACCTCTCTTCCTTCCTTTACCACCCTTTCTTCGTCTCTTCGTCCCAGTCTTTCTCTCCTTCTTCGTACCTTCCTTCCTTCTAACTCCATTTTCCTTTATCTTTCTCTCCCTTCCCCTTTCTTCTATATCCCTTCCTTTTTCCATTTCCTTTCCTTCATCTTCGTCTTTTCTTACCCTACTTCTTCTGTATCCCTTTTCCCTTTCCCCATTTTCCTTCTTCCTTCCTTCCTTCCTTCCTTTTCCCTTCTTTGTACCTTATTTTTCTCTCTCTCCTTCTCGTACCCTTTTTGTACCTTAATAATTTATCTCTTATTTGATTTTTTCACATTAAATCTATGATCCAACTTTTCGTAGCCTTTCTATAAATTTAATCCCCCTCTCCGCGTCCACCTCTCTTTCCTCTTTCATCCACACCACTTTGCATTTACATTCCTTATATTTTCTTCCTTTTGCCTCCTTTTGCATCTCTCCTTGCTCAACCTCCCTCCCTCTCTCTCCGCTATCCCAATTTTCATTCTTTTCCTTCCCTCTTTTTCTTTCTTTCTTTCCCCTTTCCTTTCTGTTCTCTGTGTTTTCTCCCTCTCCTATTTTCCATTTCATCTTCCAGTTCTGCTTTGTTCCCTTATTTCAGCATTATCGTTTCCTCCTCCACTGCTCTTTCTTCTCCCTCCTTTTTCTCATTCCTCACTCTTCCTTTTTATTCCTTCTTTTAACCTTTCCACTTTTCTCCCAGTTCGACCTTCCTCCCCTTCCGATATTCCAGCCATTTCCCTTCCTCCTTTCCTTCCTCCTTCCCGCTTCCCGCGTCACGTGGAGCACCTGGCGGGGGACGGAAGGTGTGCACGGCGTCTAATTAAGCGCTGGATTATCACGGCAAAAAGGTGACCAGGTAAAGACGGAGCCGCCGGAAAACTTGTCTTTCTTATGCCACCGAGGCCACGTTCGTTACCCGCCTCACGCTCACACTCTGACCCCCCCCCCTCACCCCCTCTTTGCCTGTCCCCCTCCCCTCTCCCTCTCAGTCTCTCCACCCCACCGCCTCTCTCTCACTCACACACACACGTACACACACTCCCAACGCAGCCGCCCGTGCCCAGATCACAACCTCGCACGTGTCCCTCCCTAACACACACACACACACACACACACACACACACACACACACACACACACACGCACACGCATACGTACACACAACCCATGTCACTATGTTCTTTAAAAGCGCCTTCATCGCCCACTACACATCCACACACGCCCCCTCCACCTATCTACGTCCCTTTCCTCCATCTATCCTCCTCCTCCTCCTCCTCCTCCTCCTCCTCCTCCTCCTTCCCCTATGACCAATTCCAGGGCAGCAAGAGGGAGGTCGGTCATTTGTATGCCAATGTAATTAAAAGTTGAACGATGCTGCTCTCTCTCTCTCTCTCTCTCTCTCTCTCTCTCTCTCTCTCTCTCTCTCTCTCTCTCTCTCTCTCTCTCTCTCTCTCTCTCTCTCTCTCTCTCTCTCTCTCTCTCTCTCTCTCTCTCTCTCTCTCTCTCTCTCTCTCTCTCTCTCTCTCTCTCCCCCTTGCAAGACGGTAAGAAGCACACGTCGTTGTATGAATATTCACGTAATTTTTTTTTTTTTTTTTTTTTTACGTTTCGACCATTCGTAGATTTTCCTGCATTTTGAGAGGGTGCCATAAGCGTTTGTGTGTGCGTGTGTGCGTGTGTGTGTGCGTGTGTGTATGTGTGTGTGACCGAGAGAGAGAGAGAGAGAGAGAGAGAGAGAGAGAATACATAATGCAGTAAAGTATCGTGAGAGGAGAAGAAGGGAAGGGGAGCAAGGTGGAGGAAAGAGAAATAGTCCGGAGGGGAGGAATGAAGGGAAGAAGGGGAGGGAAGGAAGGGAGAAGAGGATCAGGAGACAGACAAATAAAGGGGTGGAGGAAATTAAGTAAAGTAATGGGTAAAGGGTCAGCCGGAAATGGTCAGGGGAGGAGGAAGAAGGGAGGAGGGAAGGGGAGAGAAGAAGAGAGGGGAAAGGGAAGAAAGCAAGCAGGTAAAGGAGCAGGAATGGAGGGGAAAGCAGATGGAATGGGAAGGTATGGAGGCGATAAGGAGGAATAATAGAAAGCAGGAGGGGAGAAGGAAAGGGAGGAAAAATGAAAATAGGATAGACCCGAAAATGGAGAGAGAGAGAGAGAGAGAGAGAGTAGACAAAAGTGAAAGGAGAAAAGCAAAGGTAGAAGGGAGAGCAAACAGAGAGGAAAAAGATAGAGAAAGAATAAAGAGGAGAGAGGGAAAGCAACATAAAAGAACGAAATTGAGGGAAGAGGGGAAATAGGAATAAGGAGAGGGAAGAGGAAAAAGGCTAAAGGATCGAGAAAGAGAAAGAGATAGAGAGGGAGGTAGTAGTAGTAGTAACAGTAGTAGTAGTAGTAATAGTAGTAGTAGTAGTAGGAACCAAGTAATTTCGGTACTACGTTATTATTTTTTCCTCCTCCCGGACAGGACAAAGTCTTTTAAGTATTCATAAATAAAATTAATGAGACGGGGAAGGCTGTGTCGCTGCTAAAAATACGTACATACAGTAAACGTGAAGGGAAAAGATTACACACACACACACACACACACACACACACACACACACACACACACACACACACACGCCATATTTTCCCCTCACATTCATTCACTTTCCCTCTTAACATAGTAGGTCTTTTATCCCTCTCCCTTTCTCCTCGCTTAACTTTTTCCTCCTCCCTCTTTTCTCTTCCCCTCCCTCATTCATTTTCCCTTTACCCTTTTTGCATTACTATCTTCCATCTCCCCCTTTCCTCCTACCTTTACTTCTCCCTTTCTTCTCTTTCTCTTTTCCCTCCCTTCTTCCCCTTACTCATTCATCTCATCCTTCCTTATTCCCCTTCACTATCCTATCTTTCCCCTTCCTTCCCCTTTCAACCCCCTGCCCATGTCCCTTTTCACTTCCCTCTTCCCCCCTTCCCCCTTCCCCCCTTCCCCCTTCCCCTCCCCTCTTCCCTTTACTTCAGGATAATTACTACCGGGAGAATAACTTTTTTTCCACCGCTGTTTCCTGTTTTAGTTATTTATTTAACGGGTTTAATTATAGCACTTAAAAAAAAGGTCAAGATATTTATGGCTGCAACCATTTGTCTGGCTGCCTCCCGTCCTTCCTCTCCCCCCTCCCCCTCCCCCCCTCCTCGCTAGTAGTAACAAATGTACGGAAGTGGGGGTAATTTGGAAGTGGGGGGGACTGGAAGTGGGGGTTGGGGGGGTCAGCGGTCAGCAGGGGTTACAGGAGTGGGGGGTGCAGGGGTTACGGAAGAGGGGTATCTAGACCCCTAACCCCCCCCCACACACACACACCCATCTCTTTTACCTTTTCACCCCCCCCCCCCCCCACCCCCTCACGGACTAGCGTACGGACGCGAGAAGGTGACGGGAGTAGGGGTGCCCCGCAGGGTGGGATGGGGGGTGACAGGAGAAGGATACTTGAAGGTTAAGATAAGATCTTTCTTTGACCCTCGAATGACCACCAGATTATAATCACGGAAAAGGTTAAGGACATTAGGTTAATGACCAGGCTGAAATATGAATTTACTCTCTAATGCAAGTCCGAAAATAAAATAAAAAATCGCCATTGAACGTAAGACTCGATAAATTATTTAAGTTTTTGCTGGATGTATTGTATCATTATCTTCTTATTTCTCATTTCTCAACTTGTTTCTTCTTATTTCTTTCCTCAACTTATATATATTTTTTTTACTCCGGTTATTTGGTGCCATCTAACCCTAAACACTGCAGCACCAAGTCTTTTTTTTTCTGATTTTGCATTAATTAATGTCTTATATCTCATTTCTTAACTTCTTTCTTATTATTTCTTTTCTCAACTTGCATTTCTTTATATTTTCTGCATGCTCTTCGATGTCATATGACCTTAGGCGTTGCCGCATCGAATTTACCTTTTTCCGTGAAAAAGGGATCATGTGTGTGTGTGTGTGTGTGTGTGTGTGTGTGTGTGTGTGTGTTCCATTCCCTCCGATTCTTGAGAAATCTGCGGCTAGCTCGAAATTTTGTGGGCCATCTTTTTTAGCCGATTATATGCTCCGAAGCGCAAATTATTGAGGATTCTAATTGAATCTACAAATTCCTCATACGTCTATTAGTTCCCGAGTTACACCGAAAACTGATTTTTTTCTCTCGGTAGGGGTGCCCAGCAGGAGGGAGGGGGGTGACGGGAGAAGGGATACTTGAAGGGTTAAGATAAGATCTTTCTTTGACCCTCGAATGACCACGAGATTGTAATCACGGAAAAGGTTAAGGACATTAGGTTAATGACCAGGCTGAAATATGAATTTACTCTCTAATGCAAGTCCGAAAATAAAATAAAAAATCGCCATTGAACGTAAGACTCGATAAATTATTTAAGTTTTTGCTGGATGTATTGTATCATTATCTTCTTATTTCTCATTTCTCAACTTGTTTCTTCTTATTTCTTTCCTCAACTTATATATATTTTTTTTACTCGGTTATTTGGTGCCATCTAACCCTAAACACTGCAGCACCAAGTCTTTTTTTTCTGATTTTGCATTAATTAATGTCTTATATCTCATTTCTTAACTTCGATGTCATATGACCTTAGGCGTTGCCGCATCAATTTACCTTTTCCGTGAAAAGGGATCGTAATGTGTGTGCGTGTGTGTGTGTGTGTGTGTGTGTGTTCCATTCCCTCCGATTCTTGAGAAATCTGCGGCTAGCTCGAAATTTTGTGGGCCATCTTTTAGCCGATTATATGCTCGAAGCGGAATTTAGTGAGGATTCTTATGGTATCTTCAAATTCCTCATACGTCTATTAGTTCCCGAGTTACACCGAGAAAACTGAATTTTTTCTCTCGTCAGAGTAGCTTAACAAATAAAATCACTCATTAATTAATGTCTTATATCTCATTTCTTAACATATTTCTTCTTATTTCTTTTCTCAACTTGCATTTCTTTATATTTTCTGCCTGCTCTTCGGTGTCATATGACCTTAGACGTTGCCGCATCGAGTTTACCTTTTTCCGTGAAAAAGGGATCGTAATGTGTGTGTGTGTGTGTGTGTTCCATTCCCTTCGATTCTTGAGTAATCTGCGGCTAGCTCGAAATTTTGTGGGCCATCTTTTTTAGTCGATTATATGCTCCGAAGCGGAATTTAGTGAGGATTCTTATGGTATCTTCAAATTCCTCATACGTCTATTAGTTCCCGAGTTACACCGAGAAAACTGAATTTTTTTCTCTCGTCAGAGTAGCATAACAAATAAAATCACTCATTAATTAATGTCTTATATTTCATTTCTTAACTTATTTCTTCTTATTTCTTTTCTCAACTTGCATTTCTTTATATTTTCTGCCTGCTCTTCGGTGTCATATGACCTTAGACGTTGCCGCATCGAGTTTACCTTTTCCGTGAAAAAGGGATCGTAATGTGTGTGTGTGTGTGTGTGTGTGTGTGTGTGTGTTTCCATTCCCCTCCGATTCTTGAGAAATCTGCGGCTAGCTCGAAATTTTGTGGGCCATCTTTTTTAGCCGATTATATGCTCCGAAGCGGAATTTAGTGAGGATTCTTATGGTATCTTCAAATTCCTCATACGTCTATTAGTTCCCGAGTTACACCGAGAAAACTGATTTTTTTCTCTCGTCAGAGTAGCATAACAAATAAAATCACTCATTAATTAATGTCTTATATTTCATTTCTTAACTTATTTCGTCTTATTTCTTTTCTCAACTTGCATTTCTTTATATTTTCTGCCTGCTCTTCGGTGTCATATGACCATAGACGTTGCCGCATCGAGTTTACATTATTACGTGAAAAAGTGATCGTGTGTGTGTGTGTGTGTGTGTGTGTGTGTGTGTGTGTGTGTGTGTGTGTGTGTGTGTGTGTTCCATTCCCCTCTGATTCTTGAGAAATCTGCTGCTTGCTCAAAATTTTGTGGGCCAACTTTTTTAGCCGATTATATGCTCCGAAGCGGAATTTAGTGAGGATTCTTATGGTATCTTCAAATTCCTCATGCGTCTATTAGTTCCCGAGTTACACCGAGAAAACTGAATGTTATTCTCTCGTCAGAGTATCTAACAAATAAAATCGCTCAGAGCTCCTCATCTACGTTCCTTAGAAAGATTGCCATATGTTACTATTAAGAAACTTATCCCAACAACTGCAAATTTGACGCACTTTCATCGAAAACTTAATTTTAATAATTTTTATTTACTTTTATGGCGCGTTTCGCGTCATCGTCCCAGAACCTTTTACCCTTGATGACATGAAATGCGTCATCGTGCGCGAAGGGTTAAATAAGTCAGATTTATCTCAAATTCACTGTCTGGGCAGACAAATATTCGGAAAAGAAGGCAAACCAGTTTGTAGATATATATAAATATGCCGTATATTCACGTCCTTATGGATATCTTCTTGTTGATTAGGGTTTAAATACTCCTGAATCCCTACAGTTTCGCTCAAACATTGTTGGAGAGCCTCCCAGATGAACGCGTATTCCAATGGTGAACTCCAGGAAAAAGGAACTCTTACACGTTCTATACTCCCAACATAACGAACCCTATGGTTTAAGCTCTCAGCTACTTCTGATCTTACTCTCTTAAGCCTTTGCAGTTACTTTCTTAAACCATCGAAGCCCGCCTTCCTGAAGTCAGGTATTAAGTCTTGTTTCTGCTGACTCTATCCTCCCATTTAATATTAAATTTAATTTCCTTATGATCACTGTTACCTAATGAACCCCCAACCTCAATGTTGCTTATTATGTCCTCTTTATTAGTTAACAACAAATCCAAAATATTTTCTTCCCTCCTTCGCACTGTTTTGTATATAGAACGAACTTACATTAGCTGAACCCACACTCCTGGAAGAAGCTAAAATTTTCTAAAGGCTACAATAAAGTCAATATGACCGATGAAGATACGGCACGTCACAATGAACAAACTCACTGTCTTCTCTGTAAATACGGGTTTTAAAAGGTAAAGGGTAAAACATCATGACCATGAAAATCAGGAAACAATTACATTGAAGCTTATTGTAATAGATGCAACCTTCAAATGAAAAAAATCACAAATTGCAGCGTACTCTCATTGCACATTATGCGGATTACGACATGACGTTAATCCCGCGTGAATTAACGCTACCTGGCTTTGAAAATCAAACTAAGACCAAAACATTCAGTTCAGAAATACCATGAAGTCATCATAAATGACTTGAGATTTATTGACACGTATGTCTTTATGTCTGGTTCACTCGCGGCTTTAGCGAACCAATTCATCAGCACTGGGAACGAGCCCATGTGCACACAACAGATGTTGAAAGATGTGCCAGCACCTGCGTTACCATTATTGATCAAGGGAAAGCAGGTTTTTTGTTATGACTATATGGACTCGATGGAACGACTTTCTGAGACACGTCTTCCATCCCGCGAAGATTTTTTCAATTCCTTCAAGAATCAGAACTTTGAGAAAGTGATTATAAACATGCTCAGAATGTTTGGAAAGTAGCTGGATGTCAGATCCTGATGGACTATTTGTTGCTTTATGTAAATTTGGATGTTGGCCTTCTATGTGATGTCTTCCTATTTGTGAGAGGTATTTTGAAAACACAGTGGAGGTTGGATATTGTAAATTATGTTAGCCTGCCAGGATTTGCCTATGACTCTTTTTTGTTAAAAACACAGCAGGAATTAGAGATGCTTAGTAGCCCACACATATATCATTGCATTCAAACAAATGTGCGTGGGGGCTACACAAGTGTTGTGCGTCGTTTTGTACGCACCAATAACATCTACACGAACCCTCAGTTTAATCCAAAACATGATAGAAACACTTTCCTTTCATATCTTGACTTCAACAGTCTTTATCCCACTGTAATACAAGAGAAGTTACCATGTGGAGATATGAGAAAACTAGATGAGACAGAAATGCACTGGTTTTTTGAGCGGAGGGGCTAGGTCAATCAAGCAACCGATGGCGATTTTGGATACCTCATTCTGTGCAATACTGAGGCTGTCTCACGTGAAGTCATTGAGAAAACGGATGACCTCCACTGACCATCAGAAGACACAATATCATCAATAGAGATATATCGTCAGCCGCACACGAATGGTATGAAGAAGAAAACCGTCCAGTACCGTGTAAGAACATAAAACAGATTGGAACACATGTTGCTCAGGAGAAAATACTGTTTGCTCTGTCCCTCCTTAAACTGCTATTCAACTAGGCCGGGTTGTTAAAAAGTGCATGCTATTTATATGTTTAAGCAAAAGCACTTTCTTGCGGACTTCATTCAGGATAACATAGAAGCCCGCAAAAGTGCTACTTGCCCTATCAAGAAAACTGCAATCAAGTGTATTTCAAACAGCATTTTTGGTCGATACCTGATGAACGCGGCCAAATATAGTGAAGACATAGATATTGTCACCAACCGCGAAAAGTTTTTGAAGCTGGCCCGAAGTCCTTACTTTAAACGCGTTGTACCCCTCAATGATGGTCATGTAGTTGTAGTTCGCCATAAGAAATATTCACAGGCGAATCATCCAAACTACATTGGCTACTACGTCCTAAAGCTGTCCAAGCTGCGACTATATGATTTCTTTTACAGTATCATGAAGGCTCATTACGGGGATCGGGCGAAACTAGTGTATTGTGACACTGATTCCTTAATAACAGAAACTGAAACTCCTGATCTATTAACAGAGTACTCGCAGGAACCCTTTAAAAGCTATATAGACACAAGTAACTTTAGCTCCTCACATTCCTTGTACAACACAGACAACAAAGGCAAGCTCGGATTTCTCAAGTCTGAAGTGAGGGAAAGAACCATCTCAGAATTTGTAGGTGTAAGAACAAAGTGCTACTCCATCCCCATGGCAGACAGTGACCGGTTGAGTTCAGCTAAGAGCGTTCCAAAGCTCATAAAGAAAAAAAAAAATTGCTCATCAGCGATACAAAGACGTCCTATTCCAGAAGCAAACATTTACCTTTGGCTATCAGGGATTCACAGTGCGTAATGGACGAATGAGTACAGTAAAATATCCCAAGAGAGGGATATCTGTAGTTCAGGACAAAAGACACTGCTTTAGCACCTTGGAGTTACGACCTTACGGTCATCCCGATAATTCTACAGGGGTAGAGGAGGAGGAGGAAGAGAAGCTGTAATCATAATTTGACCAAATTCAATAAACATTGAGTTTGTTTGACTTGTTTATATGTCCTTTATCAAAAAATGAATGAAAAAAACAATAATTGTCTTAAAATTTATTCGATTTGTGGAAACATGTAGACAAAACGCGTCTATGTTTCGATCTGGCTCATATAAAAAAAAAGAAAAAAAGACTCGCGAAATGTGCGCGGCGGCGGCACCAGCGGGTCCTGCGGCGACATCATGCGACGACAGGATGCAACAGGATTGCGTGGGCTCGGGGCGGGGGCGGGGCGGGGCGGCAGCACGCTACCAAGTTATTCTAAAAGAGAAATGAGACACTGGATTTGTCTCTACTATGAACCGGACATGATAGTGTTCTTAGATAGTTATGCTCTCGACCTCAAATTATACTCTGATTATTTTAAATATATTGCTTACCCTGGGCTCAGGATATATAAAAATGCATTTCGACTTCAAAGCACGCGAAGCGATGTGTGCGGGGCTTATGTCGTGTACTTTGCCTACAATGTTTCACACTTGGGTGTAAGAGAAACTCTTGAAAAAATTTGTATGGAGTTTTCCAAGACCGAATATTCGAGGAATGATGAACACGTGATGAGATTCGCTTACAGCAAGTTTATAATGCCCGTATGACATCAAACATTTAACACGTGTTCATAAAAAGTAAGTATTGACTTTATTGATTTTTCATATTGAAGTGTATTACATTCCACGAAGCTATTCTCAGCATAAATAATTTTCTAGTTCCTTTATCGTGGTTTGTATAACACGCTTAAATCAGTGGTCTGGCTCCATACAGGACCTCACTCGTCACCACCACTAGCCCCAGTGCTGCCGCCCCGCCCCGCCCCCGCCCCGAGCCCACGCAATCCTGTCGCATCCTGTCGTCGCATGATGTCGCCGCAGGACCCGCTGCTGCCGCCGCCGCGCACATTTCGCGAGTCTTTTTTTATTTTTTTATATGAGCCAGATCGAAACATAGACGCGTTTTGTCTACATGTTTCCACAAATCGAATAAATTTTAAGACAATTATTGTTTTTTCATTCATTTTTGATAAAGGACATATAAACAAGTCAAACAAACTCAATGTTTATTGGAATTTGGTCAAATTATGATTACAGCTTCCTTCTCTTCCTCCTCCTCCTCTACCCCTGTAGAATTATCGGGATGACCGTAAGGTCGTAACTCCAAGGTGCTAAAGCAGTGTCTTTTGTCCTGAACTACAGATATCCCTCTCTTGGGATATTTTACTGTACTCATTCGTCCATTACGCACTGTGAATCCCTGATAGCCAAAGGTAAATGTTTGCTTCTGGAATAGGACGTCTTTGTATCGCTGATGAGCAATTTTTTTTCTTTATGAGCTTTGGAACGCTCTTAGCTGAACTCAACCGGTCACTGTCTGCCATGGGGATGGAGTAGCACTTTGTTCTTACACCTACAAATTCTGAGATGGTTCTTTCCCTCACTTCAGACTTGAGAAATCCGAGCTTGCCTTTGTTGTCTGTGTTGTACAAGGAATGTGAGGAGCTAAAGTTACTTGTGTCTATATAGCTTTTAAAGGGTTCCTGCGAGTACTCTGTTAATAGATCAGGAGTTTCAGTTTCTGTTATTAAGGAATCAGTGTCACAATACACTAGTTTCGCCCGATCCCCGTAATGAGCCTTCATGATACTGTAAAAGAAATCATATAGTCGCAGCTTGGACAGCTTTAGGACGTAGTAGCCAATGTAGTTTGGATGATTCGCCTGTGAATATTTCTTATGGCGAACTACAACTACATGACCATCATTGAGGGTACAACGCGTTTAAAGTAAGGACTTCGGGCCAGCTTCAAAAACTTTTCGCGGTTGGTGACAATATCTATGTCTTCACTATATTTGGCCGCGTTCATCAGGTATCGACCAAAATGCTGTTTGAAATACACTTGATTGCAGTTTTCTTGATAGGGCAAGTAGCACTTTGCGGGCTTCTATGTTATCCTGAATGAAGTCCGCAAGAAAGTGCTTTGCTTAAACATATAAATAGCATGCACTTTTTAACAACCCGGCCTAGTTGAATAGCAGTTTAAGGAGGACAGAGCAAACAGTATTTTCTCCTGAGCAACATGTGTTCCAATCTGTTTTATGTTCTTACACGGTACTGGACGGTTTTCTTCTTCATACCATTCGTGTGCGGCTGACGATATATCTCTATTGATGATATTGTGTCTTCTGATGGTCAGTGGAGGTCATCCGTTTTCTCAATGACTTCACGTGAGACAGCCTCAGTATTGCACAGAATGAGGTATCCAAAATCGCCATCGGTTGCTTGATTGACCTAGCCCCTCCCGCTCAAAAACCAGTGCATTTCTGTCTCATCTAGTTTTCTCATATCTCCACATGGTAACTTCTCTTGTATTACAGTGGGATAAAGACTGTTGAAGTCAAGATATGAAAGGAAAGTGTTTCTATCATGTTTTGGATTAAACTGAGGGTTCGTGTAGATGTTATTGGTGCGTACAAAACGACGCACAACACTTGTGTAGACCCCACGCACATTTGTTTGAATGCAATGATATATGTGTGGGCTACTAAGCATCTAATTCCTGCTGTGTTTTTAACAAAAAGAGTCATAGGCAAATCCTGGCAGGCTAACATAATTTACAATATCCAACCTCCACTGTGTTTTCAAAATACCTCTCCCTCTAGGAAGACATCACATAGAAGGCCAACATCCACTTTACATAAAGCAACAAATAGTCCATCAGGCTCTGACATCCAGCTACTTTCCAAACATTCTGAGCATGTTTATAATCACTTTCGGAAAGTTCTGCTTCTTGAAGCGAATTGAAAAAATCTTCGCGGGATGGAAGACGTGTCTCAGAAAGTCGTTCCATCGAGTCCATATAGTCATAACAAAAAACCTGCTTTCCCTTGATCAATAATGGTAACGCAGGTGCTGGCACATCTTTCAACATCTGTTGTGTGCACATGGGCTCGTTCCCAGTGCTGATGAATTGGTTCGCTAAAGCCGCGAGTGAACCAGACATAAAGACATACGTGTCAATAAATCTCAAGTCATTTATGATGACTTCATGGTATTTCTGAACTGAATGTTTTGGTCTTAGTTTGATTTTCAAAGCCAGGTAGCGTTAATTCACGCGGGATTAACGTCATGTCGTAATCCGCATAATGTGCAATGAGAGTACGCTGCAATTTGTGATTTTTTCATTTGAAGGTTGCATCTATTACAATAAGCTTCAATGTAATTGTTTCCTGATTTTTCATGGTCATGATGTTTTACTCCTTTACCTTTTAAAACCCGTATTTACAGAGAAGACAGTGAGTTTGTTCATTGTGACGTGCCGTATCTTCATCGGTCATATTGACTTTATTGTAGCCTTTAGAAAATTTTAGCTTCTTCCAGGAGTGTGGGTTCAGCTAATGTAAGTTCGTTCTATATACAAAACAGTGCGAAGGAGGAAGAAAATATTTTGGATTTGTTGTTAACTAATAAAGAGGACATAATAAGCAACATTGAGGTTGGGGGTTCATTAGGTAACAGTGATCATAAGGAAATTAAATTTAATATTAAATGGGAGGATAGAGTCAGCAGAAACAAGACTTAATACCTGACTTCAGGAAGGCGGGCTTCGATGGTTTAAGAAAGTAACTGCAAAGGCTTAAGAGAGTAAGATCAGAAGTAGCTGAGAGCTTAAACCATAGGGTTCGTTATGTTGGGAGTATAGAACGTGTAAGAGTTCCTTTTCCTGGAGTTCACCATTGAATACGCGTTCATCTGGGAGGCTCTCCAACAATGTTTGAGCGAAACTGTAGGGATTCAGGAGTATTTAAACCCTAATCAACAAGAAGATATCCATAAGGACGTGAATATACGGCATATTTATATATATCTACAAACTGGTTTGCCTTCTCTTTCCGAATATTTGTCTGCCCAGACAGTGAATTTGAGATAAATCTGACTTATTTAACCCTCTCGCGCACGATGACGCATTTCATGTCATCAAGGGTAAAAGGTTCTGGCGGACGATGACGCGAAACGCGCCATAAAAGTAAATAAAAATTATTAAAATTAAGTTTTCGATGAAAGTGCGTCAAATTTGCAGTTGTTGGGATAAGTTTCTTAATAGTAACATATGGCAATCTTTCTAAGGAACGTAGATGAGGAGCTCTGAGCGATTTTATTTGTTAGGATACTCTGACGAGAGAATAACATTCAGTTTTCTCGGTGTAACTCGGGAACTAATAGACGCATGAGGAATTTGAAGATACCATAAGAATCCTCACTAAATTCCGCTTCAGCATATAATCGGCTAAAAAGTTTGCCCACAAAATTTTGAGCAAGCAGCAGATTTCTCAAGAATCAGAGGGGAATGGAACACACACACACACACACACACACACACACACACACACACACACACACACACACACACACACACGATCCCTTTTTCACGGAAAAAAGTAAACTCGATGCGGCAACGTCTAAGGTCATATGACACCGAAGAGCAGGCAGAAAATATAAAGAAATGCAAGTTGAGAAAAGAAATAAGACGAAATAAGTTAAGAAATGAAATATAAGACATTAATTAATGAGTGATTTTTATTTGTTATGCTACTCTGACGAGAGAAAAAAAAATCAGTTTTCTCGGTGTAACTCGGGAACTAATAGACGTATGAGGAATTTGAAGATACCATAAGAATCCTCACTAAATTCCGCTTCGGAGCATATAATCGGCTAAAAAAGATGGCCCACAAAATTTCGAGCTAGCCGCAGATTTCTCAAGAATCGGAGGGGAATGGAACACACACACACACACACACACACACACACATGATCCCTTTTTCACGGAAAAAGGTAAACTCGATGCGGCAACGTCTAAGGTCATATGACACCGAAGAGCAGGCAGAAAATATAAAGAAATGCAAGTTGAGAAAAGAAATAAGAAGAAATAAGTTAAGAAATGAAATATAAGACATTAATTAATGAGTGATTTTTATTTGTTATGCTACTCTGACGAGAGAAAAAAAAATTCAGTTTTCTCGGTGTAACTCGGGAACTAATAGACGTATGAGGAATTTGAAGATACCATAAGAATCCTCACTAAATTCCGCTTCGGAGCATATAATCGACTAAAAAAGATGGCCCACAAAATTTCGAGCTAGCCGCAGATTACTCAAGAATCGAAGGGGAATGGAACACACACACACACACACACACATGATCCCTTTTTCACGGAAAAAGGTAAACTCGATGCGGCAACGTCTAAGGTCATATGACACCGAAGAGCAGGCAGAAAATATAAAGAAATGCAAGTTGAGAAAAGAAATAAGAAGAAATATGTTAAGAAATGAGATATAAGACATTAATTAATGAGTGATTTTTATTTGTTAAGCTACTCTGACGAGAGAAAAAAAATTCAGTTTTCTCGGTGTAACTCGGGAACTAATAGACGTATGAGGAATTTGAAGATACCATAAGAATCCTCACTAAATTCCGCTTCGGAGCATATAATCGGCTAAAAAAGATGGCCCACAAAATTTCGAGCTAGCCGCAGATTTCTCAAGAATCGGAGGGGAATGGAACACACACACACACACACACACACACATGATCCCTTTTTCACGGAAAAAGGTAAATTCGATGCGGCAACGCCTAAGGTCATATGACATCGAAGTTAAGAAATGAGATATAAGACATTAATTAATGCAAAATCAGAAAAAAGACTTTGTGATGAAGTGTTTAGGTTTAGATGGCACCAAATAACCGTAGTAAAAAAATATATATAAGTTGTGGAAAGACATAAGAAGAAACAAGTTGAGAAATGAGAAATAAGAAGATAATGATACAATACATCCAGCAAAACTTAAATAATTTATCGAGTCTTACGTTCAATGGCGATTTTTATTTTATTTTCGGACTTGCATTAGAGAGTAAATTCATATTTCAGCCTGGTCATTAACCTAATGTCCTTAACCTTTTCCGTGATTACAATCTCGTGGTCATTCGAGGTCAAAGAAAGATCTTATCTTAACCCTTCAAGTATCCCTTCTCCCGTCACCCCCTCCCTCCTGCTGGGCACCCCTACCGAGAGAAAAAATCAGTTTTCTCGGTGTAACTCGGGAACTAATAGACGTATGAGGAATTTGAAGATACCATAAGAATCCTCACTAAATTCCGCTTCGGAGCATATAATCGGCTAAAAAGATGGCCCACAAATTTCGAGCTAGCCAGATTTCTCAAGAATCGGAGGAATGGAACACACACACACACACACACACACACACACACACACACACACATTACGATCCCTTTTTCACGGAAAAGGTAAATTGATGCGGCAACGCCTAAGGTCATATGACATCGAAGAGCATGCAGAAAATATAAAGAAATGCAAGTTGAGAAAAGAAATAAGAAGAAAGAAGTTAAGAAATGAGATATAAGACATTAATTAATGCAAAATCAGAAAAAAAAAGACTTGGTGCTGCAGTGTTTAGGGTTAGATGGCACCAAATAACCGGAGTAAAAAAAAATATATATAAGTTGAGGAAAGAAATAAGAAGAAACAAGTTGAGAAATGAGAAATAAGAAGATAATGATACAATACATCCAGCAAAAACTTAAATAATTTATCGAGTCTTACGTTCAATGGCGATTTTTTATTTTATTTTCGGACTTGCATTAGAGAGTAAATTCATATTTCAGCCTGGTCATTAACCTAATGTCCTTAACATTTTCTGTGTTTATAATCTGGTGGTCATTCGTGGGTCAAATAAATATCTTTTCTTAACCCTTCAAGTATCCCTTCTCCCGTCACCCCCCCCCCCCCCTCCCTCCCTGCTGGGCACCCCTACTCCCGTCACCTTCTCGCTTCCGTACGCTAGTCCGAGAGGGGGTGAGGGGGGGGGGGGGTGAAAAGGTAAAAGAGATGGGTGTGGGGGGGGGGGTTAGGGAGGTCTAGATACCCCTCTTCCGTAACCCCTGCAAATTACCCCACTCCTGTAACCCCTGCTGACTGCTGACCCCCAACCCCACTTCCAGTCCCCCACTTCCAAATTACCCCCACTTCCGTACATTTGTTACTACTCTCGCTGCTACCCCTTTTAGTACAGATTTTACTCTCTCTCTCTCTCTCTCTCTCTCTCTCTCTCTCTCTCTCTCATTATTATTATTTTCACGTGTATTAATTGTTGTTCTTTTCTTTGTTCCAGGTGAGTGTGTGTACCTGTGTAGATGACGCGGCGAAGGTGTATTAAGCCAATCACCTTCGAACACCGGCAAAACACCCTAACAGTAAAGTAGTAATAGTAGTAGTAGTAGTAGTAACATTAGTAGTAGTAGGATTAGTAGTAGTTGTAGTAGCAGTGGTGGTGGTGGTTTGTTGTTTTATTCTTTATATATTTACATTTTCTTTCGTTTATTTACGTTTTTCATCCTTGATATATGTTTTCTTGTTGTTTCATCTTCCTGAGGCATATTTGTTTTTCTGTCACTTATTTCGTCTGGGCTGGAAACCTCGTGAGTGGCGGTGATGTAATTATGAAGGGAGAGGAGGAGGAGGAGGAGGAGGAGGAGGGCGGAATGTAGTTAAGGAAGGAGGGTGAAAGAGGGCGAATATATATTGGGTATAGGAAGTTGTAAGGAAGTGGCAATGGGAAGAGGAAAAAACAAAGGGGAACGCTAGTATTTGAAGGGGGCGGGAGAGAATGGAAGGCAAGTGATGGGAGCAGTGAAAGGGTTTGAGACAGTATAGAGTTTTGGATTTTTCTTCACTAGTTTTATTTTATCGGAACGAGAGATTAGGAAGATGTGTGTATGGAGGGTGTGTGGATGCGTGCATGGGCTGTTTGTGTGTGTATATATGGATAGGTGTAGAAGTTAGTGTGGATGTTGCTACTCCACAAACCTATTCCAACAACGAGCACACCAAAAAAAAAATTTGATAAAATAAAGAGGAGCACTTAAGGTCAGACTACACAGGCTTCGAAGGAGGACGAGAAGGGCGAGTTAAACGTTGCTTCAGTATTTGTGACCTTCTTCAGGTTCTCTACGCCTGCACACGGTTCCCAGGGCCTTGACTTTTCTCTTAAATATTTAGTTTTGCCGCATCAAAAGTGAGTTATATAATTTAGGCGAGGACAGCCGGAGGAAGTAGAACAAAAGAGGAGGAGGAGAAAATGAGAAGGGGCTTGTTGAATATAAATGTTGTATGGGTTCTGGTCGGCTTAGAGAGAGGAAGAGGAGGAAGAGGGAGAGTAAGAGGAGGCGTGTAGAATATAGATAGTGTTTGGTAGGGGGTTGTTGAGTTGGGATGACGGAGAAAAAAGAAAATAGGGCAGAAGAATGATTGATGTATGGGACGGGAAGTGCCTGGACCGGGGGAGGGGGTCATCGGGGCGGGGCTAGGAATGCCTAATCTGGGACTAGAGGGGGCGGGGCAGGGTGGGAGGTGCCTGAAGTCAAGGTGGGGCGAGGGCACGGAAAGATTGGGCAGGGTGGGTCAGGGCGGGAAGTGCCATGGACCAAGAAGGGCCTAGGCGGGGCACGGTGGAAATTGCCTAAGGATGAGGAGAGACGGGGCGGGGCAGTGTGGGGCTAGCAGTACCTGGGGCCGAGACGGGGCGGGGCGTGACGGGTCTTGGCAGGCAGGTGGTCGTGTGAAGCGTCTCAGATGGCGGTGTGACATCGGCCAGGTGGCGGGGTGACAGGTGTACGGGCGGCCTCCACACACTGCCGCCGCCTTTGTCTCCGCCCTCGCCGGCTCATTATAAAGGGAACAGTGGGCCGCCGGTGCTCCTGCGGCTCCGTGCACTCCGCCGCTCCCACGCCTCGCACGGAGCACGGAGCACGGAGCATCACACACCTGGACGCACGTGAAAGGCCCCGCCCGCCGAGCACCCGCGCCTCAAAGAGAGATGAGACCCACTCGTCGAGCCGCCAAGCCGGGTTATCCACGAGGAAGGCGAGAGAGAGAGAGAGAGAGAGAGAGAGAGAGAGAGAGAGAGAGAGAGAGAGAGAGAGAGAGAGAGAGAGAGAGAGAGAGAGAGAGAGAGAGAGAGAGAGAGAGAGAGAGTACGGATGGAAAGACACCGTTTACCTGCTCTCACCTGCCATTCAGTGCCCGTGACCTGCATGACTCACCTGTGCCGCCCCCTGATAGTCATGCGTCTCCTCCCCCGACCCCTACTTGTCTATTCACAGGTAGCTTTTCCTCCTAACACTACCACCTGCCTTCTTATTATTATTTTTATTATTATTATTATTATTATTATTATTATTATTTCTATCATCACCACCACTATTATTACCACTTATTTCTCCTCCTATTGTCTCTCTTTATCTTCTCACACTCATACATTTTCTCAATAGCTCGAGGGATGAACGATGATGATAAGAGAAAGGAGAGAAAAGGGGAAAGGCGAAGTGGAGGAAGAGGAGAAAGACGACAAAAATAATCAGGAGGGAGGAGAAGAGGAGAAGAGCAGAAGGAGGAAAAAAGAAAAAAAAGAAGAAAACTAATGGAGAAGGAATAGAAGAAATATAGAAAAGGAGGAGAGAAAGAAGGACAGACGAGGAGGATAAAGAGGAGGAGGAGGAGGAAGATGAGGGTACGAGGAGATAGCAGGCAGGCAGGCAGCGAGGAGGCGGCGGCATGGCATTGTCTCTCTTAAGCAATTCTTCGGGAGGGGAGTTAATGTGGCGGGAGGAGGCAGATAACAGCCCTGGAGAGCCTCGCAAGGGAAGCCCCACGAAGCCCCTGAAGCCCCCTGGAGACCCCCGGAAGGAGCCCCGCGCAGCCCCACAAAGCCTGGTCCGAGGAAGGAGTTGTATTCCAGGATAATTATGGCCATGAGGGTCGGGAACAATTTTTCGCTAGAGCGGCGGCAACGTCCGAAGCTAAATGTTTTGTTCCCGCTGGCTCCAGGCGGACTGTTTACCGGGGATTCATTGTTCTTCGTTTCTGCAGGAGGAGGAGGACTAGGAGAAGGAGGAAAGAGAATAGCAGCTGTGTTAGAACTTGAGGAGAAAGCATAATGGGAGGAGGATAAGCAGATAAGCAGATTTTTATAGTAGGCAAGGATAGCAGATGTGGAGGAAGAGGAGGAGGGCAAGAAAGACGATAAGAGAGAGTAGGAAGAGGAGAGAGAATAGCAGTACTGTATGAGGAAGGATAACAGTAGAATAGGAGTAAGAAGTAGGAGGATTAAGATAAGCAGGTTTTTATAGTAGGCAATAATAGTAGATATGGAGGAAAAGGAGGAGGACGAGAAAGAGGAAGAGGAAGCGGAGAAGGAGATTTTAGTGTGAGAGTCGGCAGTGATGGAGGTGGCGGCGGTTATCTAAGCAGGAAGAGAAAGAGGAAGAGGAGGATGCGAGGGAGGAGGAGGAGTAAGACAAGCGGAAGATAGGATGAGGAGGAGTATCTATCGCGCGGGAAGGCTCCGAGAAAAGGATGCCTCTGGACCTCTTATTGGATTCATTGATTACTTCCCCAAGAGGCTGCCGCTGCCAGGTAATTTGGGAGGCTTCCTTGTGACTCCCCCCCTTCCCCCCACCCCCCCACCCTGTGTGTGTGTGTGTGTGTGCGTTTATAGGACAGTTCAAATACCTTAATAGTGCATTTTTAGCATAAAGAAGCAGAATAGGAAGAAAACTTTGGTGATTATAAAGTGAAATTGGCGATAAATAGAGAAGGATAAGATGATGATGATGGGGATAATGATGAAGAAGTAGAAAAAGAAGAAGAAGAAGAAGAGAAAGAATGCGATGATCGGAGTGAAACATATGAAACAAAATGGATACTGAATAAAAGAAAATGAAGAGGAGAAGAAGAAAACTACCACAAAAGAAGAAAGCGAGAATAAAAGCAAAAAGTAGAAAAAACACGAAGACAAAACAACCACGAAGACGACAAGGAGGAGGAGAAAGAAGAAAAGGAAAAGGAGAAAAGAAAGAGAACAAGGAGCAGGAGATACCGCAGTGAAAGAGGAGCTAGAGGAGACCCGGAAGACGCAATAACAGCGAGGTATTTATTAGCGCGACATTTACAAAAGCCTTGAAGGGAGCGGAATGGAGGCGACTCTTGGAACCAAATCAGCGGCGGCACGCGTTTGATTATAGCCACTGAAACGACGTCTATTGAGCGGGAGGTGTGAAGCGAGGAGGAGAAAGAGGAGGAGGAGGAGGAAGAAGAGGGGGAAAGAAAACAAGACGAAGAAAGGAAGAAAAAAGTAAGAAATGAGAAAAGGAAAAAGATAAAAAGAGAGAGAGAGAAACAAGCAAAAAATCAAACAAAGAAACAAACAAAGAGGAAAAGAAAGGAAAGATAAGAAGGAAGAGGAAGAAATTGATAGGAAAGGAAAGAAAGAAGAGGAGGAGAGACAGAGACTGAGAAAGACTAGAAAGGAATAAGAACAGAACGTTAGGATATAGAACTCTCTCTCTCTCTCTCTCTCTCTCTCTCTCTCTCTCTCTCTCCTGGTTCTGCCTTTCGTTTCAGCTGGACCCTCGACTTTCTTAAGCTGATTTATTGCCGGGGTGGACGAGGCCAGGCTGGGTGGGGCTGGGGTGGTGTCGGCCCCGGATGCAGCTTGATGGGGTCGTTTCAGGGGTTACTTACCGGGGGAAAGTTGCCGGAGATACGTGAGAGGGCTGTTTTGAAGGGGGTGGGGTGGATGGGGGCATGGAGGATAGGGCGTGGTCGGGTACTGAGGGAGAAGGAAGGAAAGGAAGGGCAGTGAGAAAGGGTTGGGGTGGGAGAGGAAGTAGGAGGAGGCTGTAGTAGTAGTAGTAGTAGTAGTAGTAGTAGAAGTCTTTTTGTTGGTCCCGTTTGTGTGTGACTTCATGCATGGGTTGAAGTCAGAGATAAAAAGGAAGAATATCATGTGGGTGTGGGTGTGGGTGGGTGTGGGTGTGTGGGTGTGGGCGCTACAGGAGAGCTCACGTGTTTTACTTGGGGCTAACTTTTGTGGCGGATGAGTGAGGGGCAAGTTGGCGGGGCGGGGAGTTATGGCGGCTGTGTGTTAGAACTTTGTGCAGATTACGTGTGAATAAGTGAGGAGCGGCGGCGAGGAGGAGTAGGAGGAGGAGGAGAAGGAGAAGGAGATCAGAGTGTCGGAGAGCGGAAAGTAGAAAGAGGACAGGAAGTGAGAATGAAATGATAAAAGAAAATGAACGTAAAGTGTTGGATGGTGTTGGTGACGGTGTTGGTGCTGGTTATAGTGTTGGTGCTGGTTATAGTGATGGTGCTGGTTATAGTGATGGTGCTGGTTATAGTGTTGGTGCTGGTTATAGTGATGGTGGTGGTTATAGTGATGGTGCTGGTTATAGTGTTGGTGCTGGTTATAGTGTTGGTGGTGGTTATAGTGATGGTGCTGGTTATAGTGATGGTGCTGGTTATAGTGTTGGTGGTGGTAATAGTGTTGGTGCTGGTTATAGTGATGGTGCTGGTTATAGTGTTGGTGCTGGTTATAGTGATGGTGCTGGTTATAGTGATGGTGCTGGTTATAGTGTTGGTGCTGGTTATAGTGATGGTGCTGGTTATAGTGATGGTGCTGGTTATAGTGTTGGTGCTGGTTATAGTGATGGTGCTGGTTATAGTGTTGGTGCTGGTTATAGTGATGGTGCTGGTTATAGTGATGGTGCTGGTTATAGTGTTGGTGCTGGTTATAGTGATGGTGGTGGTGAGGAAAACAAACAGTGAGGCAAAACTTTAGACGATCAAGGAAGAAGGAAACACATAGACAGACATAAAAGAAGGAAAGAAAAATAACAGTGTAGAAGTAAAATAGATATACACAACAAAACAGACAAACAGGTAAATGAACAGACAGACAAACACGCCACATGAATAAAACATATCACACACACATACAGACACACACACATACACACAAACACACACACACAGACACACACATACAGGCAGACAGACACGCTATACAATCAAATCATAATACACACACACACACACACACACACACACACACACACACACACACACACACACACACACAGACAAACACACCACAAACAAACACGCTACGCTAATAAACCATATCTCTCACCCCCTTCACTATCACCACAATCACCACCACCACCACCACGACCCCTTCCATATTTACCTCGCCACAATCACGTAATGAAAAACCCTCCCATTAGCCAAGCCGCGTCCCCCTTCGCCCGTAAATCTGTCCCCTATACAAACCGAGGCCCTACGTGCGGCGCCCTTAGCCCTTGGTAAATACTGACTTAAGGGCGTCTATTAGAGCTCCATTGAATAATATACCGAAATAATCTCTTCCCTCGGCGATAATGTGTGTGTGTGTGCGTGTGTGTGTGTGTGTGTGTGCGTGTGTGTGTGTGTGTTAAGGCTTGTGGAAGAGAAAGGAGAGAGAAAAAGAGAGGATAACATCAGGAGGAGAATGGCTTGAGAATAGAAGGAGGAGGAGGTGGAGTGAGTAAATAAGGAACTTCGGGTAGAAAAGTAAGCCGGAGGAATGAAGTGCGAAGGAAACGTGATAATAACAAGATGAGGAGGAGGAGGAGGACGAAGAGGAAGAGGAGCTGGAGGAGGAACTTGAAGAGATTTTATAAACTACACAATGCCGGCCTTTCAGTATCTCTCCGTCGCTTTAAGTTCGCTCCCATGAACACGGAATAAACACACACACACACACACACACACACACACACACACACACACTCATAGATACATACTTTTTCTACTTATTTTGCGTTGGACTTTTGTATTGTGTAGCTGTGTGTGTGTGTGTGTGTGTGTGTGTGTGTGTGCAATCATCACGTGTACACACATAAGCCGGTGGGTTTTGATTATTCATTTTCCGGTGTTTGGTTTTCTCGTTTGCGTCTGGATGCAAAACCTTGAATTTATTTTAGCTTTTTTGTATCATTTATGCTTGATTAGATTTTTTTTGCCTCCGTTCTGCTTTACCTTGTTATTCTTGTTAATTTTTGCCTGTGTCTGTGTGTGTTTGTGTGTGTGTGTGTGTGTGTGTGTGTGTGTGTGTGTGTGTGTGTGTGTGTGTGTGTGTGTGTGTGTGTGTGCCTTCAATACATAATAACAGGGCTTATAAAATTATTACGATGTAAAACCAAATGCATAATTGATGCATTTAAATTCAGATTGGATAGAACAAATTACTCTCTCTCTCTCTCTCTCTCTCTCTCTCTCAACACACACACACACACACACACACACACACACATACATACACTGACGCAACACACCCAATGAACACTGCCGAAGGTATAATAGGGGGCAAAAGAGTGCCATGCCCCGACACACCATACACACCCACACCACCACAAGGCCGGAACCCCTACCCCAACCCCTGCCAGCCTCACCCTTATGGCAGCGAGGGTTATACAGGAGTGGTTTATCCTAGTAATTACAATAAGTGAGTCTCGTGAGAGGGGGGCGGGGGGGGGTTCCTCCTCTCCCTCCTCTCCCTTCCCTCCCTTCCTCTCCCTGATATTGCCGTTGGTCTCTACCTCATCCATACAGGTGAAAGATAAGGGAAAACAGAGGAGGAAAAAAGGAGGAGGAGGAGGAGGAGAAGAAATAAAAGGAAAAAAGAAGGAAGAGATGAAGGGAGGAAGAAAGAAAGAAAAAGGAAGATACAGAAAAAAATTAAAAGAATCATGAAGAAGAAAGGAGGTAAAGGAAAATGAAGGAGAGAGAAGGAAAAAGACGAAGAAGAAAAATTAGGAAAATAAAAAGAAAATTATAGATAGATGATAAAAAAAAAAGATGTGAAGAAGATCCAGGACGATAAGGAGGAAGAAAAAGAAGAAATAAAATAAAAAGAAAGGCAGGGGTATAGGTAAAAGAAAATGGAGGGGAGAAGAAGGAAGAAGAAAATACGTAAAACAAGAAAAAGAAAATGATAGATAGATGATAAAAAAGACATAAAGGAGGTGCCGAACGATAATGATGATGTGGAGGAGGAGGAGAAGGAGGAGGAGGAGGAGGAGGAGGAGGAGGAGGGGGAGTAAAAAGAGGCACAGGAAGAATATAAAAAAAATGAAGTACGAGGAAGAGGAGCCTAGAGGGATTAGGTGATTGGCTTGAAAAGGAGTGTGATTGTCATAAACGGAGATTGGAGATTAGCGGCGGACTTACGGGAGCCGGGCCAAGGGAGATGGATGAGGGCAAGGATGTGCTGCTCACCTAATGGAAGGAGAACCAACGAGGAGGAAAAGGAGGATTAAGGGGGACTAGGAGGAGGAAGAGGAGGAAGAGGAAGTTTGAGAGCGAGGAAAGAAGCGAAGGAAAGAAAAGAGAAGAGAGGAGAGTTGAAGAGCAGAGAAGAGCAGATATGTGATATGTTTTACCTGAAGATAGATAGATTGTCGAGGAAAGAAATACGATAATGAGGATAAAAGTATGCGAGAACTTAGAAAGAAAAAAGAGGAAGTTTGAGAGCGAGAAAAGAAGAGAAGGAAAGAAAAAAGACGAGAAGAGAAGAGAAGAGAAAAGAGAAGAGTAATGTTTTAACCTGAAGATAGATATTGTCGAAGAAAGAAATACGATAATGGGAATAAAACTATGCGAGAATTTAGAAAGAAAAAACTGTTATTGATAGTAGCAGTAGTAGTAGTAGTAGTAATAGTAGAGGTGTAATTACTCTTGACAGACAGGTAACGACAGGTATATTGGTGGTGATGGTGGTAGGGGGTGGCGGGGTTGGGGCACATGGGTGTAATAGGGAAGGGGTAAAGGGGGAGAGAGGAAAGGGAAATGGGTGGAGAGGGGGACGAGAAGAGAAGTATGGAGCTCATCTGTGTAAATGTATGTGTGGAATGTAAATAGTTGTGTGTGTGTGTGTGTGTGTGTGTGTGTGTGTGTGTGTGTGTGTGTGTGTGTGTGTGTGTGTGTGTGTGTGTACAGACTGACCTTTCGTGAGTGTTTGTCTGTATACTTTTGTGTATGTATCTTTCTTTGTGTCTGTCTGTCTGTATATAATTTCGTTCTACGCGATCAATGGTTCAGGTGACACACACACACACACACACACACACACACACACACACACACACACACATTCAAAAGCACAATCACTCCGTCAGTCAGTCAATCGCGTCTATTTCCATCAGATAATCAATAATATATTCTTGGCCGCGCCGCTGCCTTCGCCGTCCTTGCTGTCCCCGGCCGAGGCTGCGCCGCTGTAATTGGTTCGCGTTTTATCGGGTTTATGTCAGATTTATTGAAGGAATTCCCTGGGTTTAAATGCTAGTGCGAGGCTTATTATTAATCCCGAACTGGCAGCGATGGTGGAGGCGAAAGGGTGGCAGGCAGGCATGGAGGGTATGAGGATGGGAAAGAGTTAAGCAGGGAGGAAGGAAGGAGAGGTGAATTACTGTCGGGCAGGGAGGAATGGAGAGTGAGAGAAGGCGGCAAGCAGGTTGAGAGGGAGCAAAGGAGTTTATCAGCATTACAGGTAGGCATGGATGGTGTGAAGGAAGGGGAAGAGGTAAGCAAAGACGGAGGAGGGAGGAGGCAAGGAGCAAGGGGGAGTGAGACAGGGTGGCAGGGAGGTAGGGAGAGAGCTAGACCGGCAGAGAGGATGGGGTTTAGATAAAGCATGCAGATAGGCAGGGAAAGAGAGGGGAAGGCAGACAGGGGAGTAGATAGGAAAGGGGATAAAGGCAGAAGGCCCTGAGAAAGCAAAAAAAAAAAAAAAAAAGGAAGGTAGGGAAGGAGAGAAAAAGAAAAGCAAAGAAAATGGTGGTGCCAAGAAAGAAGGAAAGGAAATGAATGAAAGGAGATAAGAGGCAGACAGAGAGAGGAGAGGAAGATGGAGAGGAGAAAGGTAAGGAATACATAGGAATACATAGGAAGAACAGACACCAGAAGACCTGTCTGTCTATGGCAAGGGTGTCTGTTTACTACCGCTACTACTAGTAATCTACGTGTGGTAGGGACTGAAGAAGAAGAAGAAGGTGGAGGGGACGGTTGGCTGGGAAAGGAAATGAAGAGAAAGAGTAAATGGAAACCGGAAAGAATTGAGGCAAAGAAGAGAGAATCGTGAGTGATCGAGGGAGGGAGGGAAGGAAGGTGGGCGAAGAGTGGTGGCGAGGAGGCGAGGAATATCAGGAATGGTGAGTTAAAAATGATATTTGCATAATTAAAACACACTACCTGACTGCTCCTGCAAAGCCACCTGTCCCAACCCTTCACACCTGCCTCCAACACCTTGACCTCCCTAACCCCCATTACTCCCTGTCACCTGCCTGCACCCCACCACCACCACCACCACTTCTTGGCCTTACTGGTGTCTTCAAAGGCCTTTACCTTGTCCCCCCCCCCCCCCCTGCACCAATCCACCCCAACCCGCCCCGCCAAGAAAAGACTGTTAACATGAAGGAGGAGGAGTAAGCATTGCCCCGTTGAACTGCTCCACCACTTAATTCCTGACCCTCCCCGCCCCATCTCACATCACCCCGTCTCCCGCCTCTCTGCCTTGACCTTTTATTCATGCCCTGCCCCGCCCGGTCTCACATCACCCCGTTCCTTTGCCCCATCCTTTAATTCCTGCCCCGTCCCACCCCGTTTCACATCACCCCATTTCCTTGCCCCATTCGTTAATTCCCGCCCCGTCTCACATATCCCTATTTCCTTGCCTCATACTTTAAATCCTGCCCAGTCTTGGATCGCCCCAGTTATTTACCTCACCCTTGAACTCCTGTCCTGTCCCCCATTACCCCATCACCTCCCCCACCGTACCCCCTTGTGTCAGCCCCCGCCCCCGCTGACGCACGAAGCCCCCGCGAGCAGGCCGGCAGCATTGATGAATATTTAAGTATTGTAAATAACGAGCCACCATTAATTAGATAAACATGAGTTGCTAATAATCTTAACACGTATTAGCCATTGTTTTTGTTGCTGCTGCTGCTGGGTTTGTCTTTCGTATATTGAAGTTTTGTTTTGTTTTGTGTTTATTGCTAATGATTTTTTTTTGTTGTTGTTGTTGTTATAATCTACATTTTCTTCTTTCTGCATTTGTTTTCTTTTTCCTCTTTCATTTTTCTCTTATTGTTATTATTATTATTATTATTATTATTATTATTATTATTATTATTTTATTATTATTATTATTGTTATTGTTATTATTATTCTCTCTCTCTCTCTCTCTCTCTCCCCCCCCCCACAAGCAGAGTAAATTATAAACAAAATCATCTTCCTCAGAATTCATAAATTTTCCGCTTTTTTAGGCTGAAAAAAAAATAATTATTCTGTTGTGTCCTCTCTCTCTCTCTCTCTCTCTCTCTCTCTCTCTCTCTCTCTCTCCCTCCTCCTCCACACCACCCACCCACTCCCCATTCACGATATTCTCCTGTATGTTTTTTTCACCGTGTTTTCCTTCCTTTCCTCCGACTCTCCGTAATTACTCACCATCGCGGGACTGATCGAGGCTGAGTTAGCACCTGAGTTGGCTGAGTTACCTGCAGCTCGGCGGGGCGTAACTCAGGTGGACTCCGACGTGTATTCGTGTTTTTCTTCCTAATTATAGAGACGTCGAGGATTTCCGAGCCGTTACGTGGCCCTTTAAGATGGTGCTATTATATTTTTAATCAAGATAACGACGTAAGCACGCGTTTAACAAGCAATTACCGGCCCGACTGACTGGCGAGAGACTGGGTGTAGTGGGTGGGGGGTGTAAGGGGATGTGATGTAGTAGGTGGTGATGTTGTGGTGGTGTGGTGTTGAAGGGGGTGTAAGTATGGGAGTATAGTTATTTCTAGTATAATCGAGAGGGGATTTAAAGGGTGGTGCGTGTTTTGCGTGGTGGTGCCAGGAGTGTGAGTGTGGGGGTGTATGATGTAGTGGGTGGTGTGGTGTTGGAGGAGGTGTAATCATAATGGAGAAGGAGTTTATAGGGTGGTATGTGTATGGGGAGATGTTGGTGTGAGGGTTGTGAGAGCGGGGGTGTATGACTTGGTTGATGGTGTGGTGTTGGAAGGGGTGTGAGCATGATGGAGAGGGGATATGAAGGGTGGTGAGGGGGACACTTTGGTTGTAGGGGTGACTAGTATAGTGGGCGTGAGTTATTCGGAAGGTCGAGGCTCTGTGGTGTTGTAGGGGGCGTGAGTTGAAGCCAAGGGAGAATGGTCTGTGTGTTGGTCTGTCCGGGTTGTGCAGTGGCGGTTCACATGCAAGCCCCACTAATTACGTCTTACATTCGGTCGATAAAGAAGCGGATGAAAGCCGTGAAAATACCCTTTAGTCCTCTTCCTCCTGTTTCTCCTCCTCCTCCTCTCCTTCATCCACCATCCCCTCCTTTTCCTCATCCCAATCACGTCTATTTTTCTTATTACGACCTTCGATGCGACGTAAAAAAAATATAACTCATTCCAAACCTGCACCTCAGATATTAACGCGGCAATTCCAATGCTGCAAGTTTTTTTTTAGTATGCCATCACTGCCTGCCTCGCCGATTCCAACACTGCCTCCCTCCAACCCTGCTGCCGTTCACACATAAATGCATACCTACTGACCCTGCTTGCTGTGTTGTGGATGTGAACCCTCCCCCCCTTTTTTATTTGCCTCTTCCGTTTCCCTCACCCTTTTCTTTTCTAATCCCCCTCATCCTTCCGATTTATCCTCACCCTCCTTTCTCTTTTTTTCTAATTCTCTACATTCTTCTTATTTATCCTCACCTTCTCTCCTCTTTTCCAATTCTCCTCTTTCTCTTCAATTATCCTTATTTTTATTCATCTCTTATCCCGTCCTCCTACCTTTCTTCTCCCTTTTCACTTCGTCTCTTTCATCCTTAACTTTTCCTTCTGTAATCCTCCTTTTTTTTTCTCCTCCGCATCTTCCTCTTTCTCCTCTTTATTCTTTATACTCTTCCTTTTCCCCTTGCATTCTTCTCCCTTAACTGTCCTTCCCTCCCTCCCTTTCCCTTATCCCTTCCATTTTCCTATTACCCTCCCGTATCGTTCCCCTCTTTTACCTTCTTCCTCTGTCAGGCCTTCCTCCCTTCCTCCTCCTCCCCTCTGTCTTCCCTGTTTCCTCCCCGCCTTTCCCCTCTCTCTCCCCTGCATCGCGTGAGCACTAACTCCCCTCCCTTTTACTTGGTGTCACTCCCCCTTATGTTCCCTCTCCCTTCTTCCGCTGCCTCCCTTCCCCTTTCTCCTTCCTCCCTCCCTTCCGTCCCCCTCTTCCCTCGTCTTATTCTTGTCCCGTTCCCTTCTCTATTATTTTAATCATCGGGTTTAATTCGCCATTTACCTAGCCATTATTCTTCGTCTCTCTCTCTCTCGTGTGTGTGTGTGTGTGTGTGTGTGTGTGTGTGTGTGTGTGTCTTCCGCAGTGACCACCACCACCACCACCACCGCCTGCCCCCCTCATTACTGCAGTATTTACCTGTAGACTTTTATCAAGGTGGGGTCATCATTACATGGGATGCGGGTGTCGGGCGCGCAGGGGGACCAGCTAACCAACCACCTCTGCGCCTCCCTCTCTTCCACTCGCTCTGTTAACCTTTCCATTTTACCGTGGATCACAAAGACCAAAAAAAATACTGGACCTGGCTTGATTGTGGTGCATGTTGTGGTGAATGTGAAATTGTGAAAGGTAGTGGTGGGGATGGTGGTGGTGGTGGTAGTGGTGGAGATGGTTGTGTTGGGAGAGCTATTGTTTAATGATAACTAACTGGTGTTGGTGTAGGTGTTGCTATTCTTGGAGGTGGTGGTGATGACGGTGAGGGTTGTGAGTATTAGCGAAAGTAAAGAATTATGAAAAAGGTGGTGGTGGTGGTGGTGGTGATGCAGGTAGAGCTACTATGCAAAGGTAACAGATGGTGATGATGGTAGTGGTGGTGATGGTGGTGGTCCTGAGTATTATAGGAAGAAAAGCTTAGGTAGAGGAAGAGAAGGTGTTGTTATTATTATTGTTTTTGTTATTGTTTTCGTTTTAAGGAATAAGAAAGAGAAAGCAAGATAGCAAGGAAAAATAAGCATAGGGAACATAGGAGAAACATTGGGGTAAGGTGTTGTTATTATTGTTGTTGTTATTGTTTTCGTTATAAGGAATAAGAAAGAGAAAGAAAGATAGGAAGCCAAAATAAGCATAGGGGCTATAAGAGAAACATTGGGGTAAGGAAGAAGGAAGGAAAATAAGGCAGGAATGTAGAAATAAGGCATAAGCGAGAGGCGTAAGGGAAAGATATGGAGCGGGGAGAAGGTGAGGTTAGCGCAATTGCCGGTTATAATAATGGAGAAGGCGGGAGTAAGAAGGGAAAGGAATGAGACAATGGCGGTAGGAAAAGAGCACGGGAGGACGGAGGTAACATAGGAGGTGGAGGTAATGCAAGAATGTGGGGAATAAAGAAGCAAGAAAAGGATGGGAAATGAGGATGCAAGTTATGAGACTAAGAAAGCCGAGGAGGAGGAATAGAAGGAGGAGGAGGCGGAGGCGGAGGAGGGGAAAAGAAATGAAATTGAGATAATAAAGATAAAAATGCATTCTTGGAGAGAGAGAGAGAGAGAGAGAGAGAGAGAGAGAGAGAGAGAGATTTTCGGACTAAATTGGAAAGGATATGAAAAAGTAAATGAATAATGAAATAACTTTCAAGGGGAACTGAATTAGACGACGAAAAAGTATGAATTAACACACGCACGCACACACACAAACACACACATACTTCTCTCTCTCTCTCTCTCTCTCTCTCTCTCTCTCTCTCTCTCTCTCTCTCTCTCTCTCTCTCTCTCTTTATTTCCTTTTGGTGTTCCCCGCCCGTCTACTGTCCCCTTGTAATGCTTTGATCCCGGTCTGAATAACGGGAGGAGGAGGAAGAGGAGGAGGAGGAGGAGAATGTCACTACTTGTTATGTAATGTGTACAATATGTTGCTTCTCTTTCCCTCTCTCCTCCTCCTCCTCATCATCATCATCATCATCATTTTCATCCTCCTCTTCATCCTTCTTGACCGTTTGTAATATTGGCTTGTTTGTCTTGCGTTTTTCTCCCTTCCCGGAAATTCTCTGTTGGATGATCTTTGTCTGTCTGCGTGTGTGTGTTTGTGTGTGTGTGTGTTAGAGGGGCTGAGAGAGAAACAAACACACACACACACACACACACACACACACACACACAAACGAACAAGCACCAGCACCACCGCCGCCTTCGCAGGGTTACCTAATGCACCTGAGGGAGGGTGGATTACCTTCCGTCTATATTTAGGTAATTACAAGAGGCGTGTGGAGGGGGAAAATGATTTGCTAATGGCGGGGAGGGGCCATTAGGCAGGTGTTAAGAGAGGTCGCTCACGTAGGGGCAGACAGGTAGGGAAGACAGGTAGGGTGAGACAGGTGAGGGTTGCTTCGGGGGCGGGGGTGACAGGTGAACGAGGTCTCGACAGGTAATGAGTTAGGTAGAGGGTGCACATACACTTAGGTTTGTAGATGTTATTGCCATTAGAGAGAGAGAGAGAGAGAGAGAGAGAGAGAGAGAGAGAGAGAGAGAGAGAGAGAGAGAGAGAGAGAGAGAGAGAGAGAGAGAGAGAGTATTAAGTAAAGTGGGGTGAATATGCATTATTTAGTCCAGGTAAGTTTGCAGGTGTAATTGATATAGGTATGCATAGGGGAGAGAGAGAGAGAGAGAGAGAGAGAGAGAGAGAGAGAGAGAGAGAGAGAGAGAGAGAGAGAGAGAGAGAGAGAGAGAAGGGCAGGTGAGTTGGCGTGTGGGACTGCCTTAGCGACATCTTAATTGCCACGTTTGTATAATATGCTTACGGAGTCCACCCTCGCCGCCGCCCCGCACGAAGCTTGGTTATTTAGGGGCGGCGAGACGCGAGGGGAGTGGACGCGGCGAGGGAAGCTTCATTAAGGGGAAAGGGAGCAGCAGGGACCCGGGGAAGAGAAGGGAAGATATGGAGACGAGAGGGACAGGGAAGAAAAAAAATAATAAAGTACAAAGAGGCCGGGAAGACATAAAACGGAAAATGGATAAGAGAAAAGAGGAAAAGTGGAAAGAGAGCAGCATTGACCCGGGGAAGAGAAGGGAAGATATGGGGACGAAAGGGACATGAGAAAATGGTAAAAACAAACAGAAAGGAGCCATGAGGAGAATGAAAGATATGGGGACGAGAGGGACAAGAGAAAATGGTAAAAATAAACAGAAAGGAACCATGGAGGAGAAGGAAAGATATGGAGACGAGAGGGACAAGAGAAAAGGGTAAAAATAAACAGAAAGGAACCATGGAGGAGAAGGAAAGATATGGAGACGAGAGGGACAAGAAAAAAGGGTAAAAATAAACAGAAAGCAGGTGAGGAAGAGATAGAAAGGAAGGAGGTGGATGAGAACGGAAATAGGCTGAAAATTAAGGAGAAAAGGGGAATAGAAAGGAAGCGAAAGTCTAGATAAAGATAAAGGAAAAATTAAGTTAGTAAAACGAGAGGAAAGAAAAATGTGAGGGGTAGACAGAAAAAGAGAAGGGAGGGATGAAAGAGAGAGAGAAGTGGTCAAAGGAGGAAAAGGAGAAGGAAAAGAGGAGAGGAAGAGAGGAGAGAAAAAAAAAGAGATAAGAGTTTGCGTTCCTATCAACCACAACCATCACCACTCTCACCTCCATCACCATCACAATAACAAACAACACCATTACGGCTCCGCTATATCCACCTACACCACCACCATCACCACCACCACCCCTCCTCCTCCTCGTGCGGCGATCTCCTAGGAGGGTGCCCCGCCGCGCCTCCCCCCCCTACCTGGCCTGTTAATCAGTGAGGCAGGTACTCTGTTTGATGCACGGGTCCTTATATCAGGGGAAAGAATCCTCCCGAGTTTGTTCACCGTGTTTATGGAAGCAACTGAAGCGGAATGAGAATAAGAGAGAGAGAGAGAGAGAGAGAGAGAGAGAGAGAGAGAGAGAGAGAGAGAGAGAGAGAGAGAGAGAGAGAGAGAGAGAGAGAGAGAGAGAGAGAGAGAGAGAGAGAGTGAGAGGGGGTAGAGGGAGGAAGGGGGAGGGGCTCCTTGTTTGTCTTGGCCAGTGTTCAGCATGATCTAATTATTTTTTTACTCGAGTTGGTGGAAAATAATGTAAGAGGGATGAAGAGGGGTGGAGGGGCAGTGTGTGTGTGTGTGTGTGTGTGTGTGTGTGTGTGTGTGTGTGTGTGTGTGTGTGTGTGAAAAGGAGAGAGAGGTGGAGTGTGGGAGAGGTGAGAGGGTGAGTGCATGTCTTGTTGGAGGGAAGGGAGAGGAGGGGGAGAGAGAGAGAGAGAGAGAGAGAGAGAGAGAGAGAGAGAGAGAGAGAGAGAGAGAGAGAGAGAGAGAGACGGGGGGTGGGGAACAACACTCAAAGACCCATCGTGCTGTCCCGTGTCACAGTTGACGTGAAACACACACACACACACACACACACACACACACACACACACACACACACACACACACACACACACACACACACACAGGGGTCCCAGGTGTGCGTGAGAGCCGCAGGTACATCACGCCAGCCATGAGAGTCACCTTTGAGCCAACATTCGGAGAGAGAGAGAGAGAGAGAGAGAGAGAGAGAGAGAGAGAGAGAGAGAGAGAGAGAGAGAGAGAGAGAGAGAGAGAGAGAGAGAGAGAGAGAGAGAGAGGATTGGAGACATGAAAAAAAAAAAAGAATATGCTTCCAGGTGAATTAGCATACCAAGGAAACTTCACTCAGGTAAGATGGGCAAAGAGGCGTCCAGTGAGAAGGAGAAGCAGTTGACACGTGTACTGGTAATGGTGACTATATGAGTGGTGGTTGTTGTGGTGGTGGTGGAGGTGGTGGAGGCTGCGGCATAACGTGGATCAGACTCCTCGACGGTCACCAGCAGCAGGAGACGGAAGGTTATTATCACGGGCGAGCTTCGGAGTTATTATCCCTCGTAATGCTGGCGCGTATCACGGAGAGAGAGAGAGAGAGAGAGAGAGAGAGAGAGAGAGAGAGAGAGAGAGAGAGAGAGAGAGAGAGAGAGACTATGTGTGTCTGTGTGCTTCTAAGTAAGGATTCTGCTAGATCTTCATGTACTTTGCGCCACCCTTCCCCTGCTCCTCTTCCTCCTCCTCCTCCTCCTCCTCCTCCTCCACCATGCTTTATGACGCAACTCCTGCTTTTACGTCGCTCCTTACTGCCTCATTAACAAGCCCCTAGAGCGATATGAGAGGCGGCGTGTCATTGGCTCGCTGGCTGGTGGTGTTGGTGAGGACGTGGGAGTGGTATTGGTGAGAGCAGGACGAGGTGTTAGTAGCAAGATGGTTTTGAGGGAAAGGATTGAAGAAGGCTGTTGTTGGTGGTGCTGGTGGTGGTTGTGTTATTGGTGCTGCTGGTGGTGGTGGTGAAAAGGATAATGGTGTGGGATAAAGATGAAGGAGAGAAAATATATAAAAGAAGGTAAGAGAGAATATTCCCTAAGCATACAGCCAGACACAGACACAGACTCAGACAGACAGACACGCAGATGTATAGAGAAAGGAACGATCCATGAAGTAGCATTGCGGAGACAGCGGATAAGACAGAAGACAGATGACGGAGTGACAGCCAATAAGGAAGGTGGTAATGAGCTAGTAACCAATGGCGATGCTTGTTATGGATTGGGAGCCTCGGGGCGCGTCTGTGATTGGAGGACGAGAGGTGGTAGCAACCGTGCGTGATTGGTGGAGGCGGTGATTACTTATTTGTCATCTGGCCAACGATTGATAGTCACTTAATTACAGGTGAGGAGATGAGGGCAATAACACCTGAGAGGAAAGAGACATGAAAGCCATTACGATTTAAGAATAATAAATCGACTTCTGGATGAGGTAGGTGGTGATGGCGGCAATGGTGGCGGTGGTGAGGGTGGTGGAAGCTGCGGAAAGGCGATACGAGATAAATAACCGTGAATAACAGGAAGGGGGAGAGACAGGTGCAGGGCAGACGCGGGATTAACAGAAATGCAGCGCGGGATGAATAACAGCGTGCAGCAGGAAGAGACGAGAAGAGAGATAAAAAGAAGCAAAACAAACTTAAGGATGAGAAATGCGAGACAGGTGCGAGACTCAGGTGGGAGCCATAAAAACGCACTAATAGATAGACAACGTATACGATAATATGAAAAACAGGACTAGGAGGAAAAAGAGGAGGAGGAGGAGGATAACGACACTTAATTAAGAGGAGGCGGGGTAAGCAGGTGCAAGAGGATGATAAAGGTGTGAAGAAGAGGAACGCGATACGAGATAAATAACGGAGAATAACAGGAAGAGGAGAAAAAGTCGTAATAGAGGATAAACTGCAGGCAAGAACGTGATGGGGTAGAAGAAGCGATAAAAAGGGGAGGACCGGAAAGCAATAATGATGGAGGGAAGGGAAAAAACGGATTAAAAGGAGGATGAAGAAGAAGCCCGGCCAAGAGGGAAGAAAGAGAGGAGGCAAAGAAAGAAGGAAACAAGGTAAAAAAAGAGGAGGAAGAACGAGATTGGCTGAGAGTGGAGGAGAAGGAGGAGGAGGAGGAGGAGAAATGTTGAGAGGGAAGAAGAGGGGAGATGACCAAGCTTATTATACGAGAGAGAGAGAGAGAGAGAGAGAGAGAGAGAGAGAGAGAGAGAGAGAGAGAGAGAGAGAGAGAGAGAGAGAGAGAGAGAAGTTGGCAAGAAAGACAAGAATGAAGATAACCACGAATGAGATGAAGAAAGATTGAGCAAGGGAGAGGAAGAAGAGGAGAAGAAAAGAAGAAAATAGCGGAAAATACAAAGTGACCAAGCAAGATAAGGATAGATTTAGACAGACAGACAGACAGGGAGGAAGAGAAAAATAGAGAATAAGGGAGAACCACAATGACATGGAGTGAAGGAGATAGAGAAAATCAGACAGAGAGGGAGGGAAATAGAGACAACACATATATATATATATAAAAAGAGCTGTATCCCCCCCCCCCCCCACACACACACACACACCACCACCAGTACCAACCCCTCCTCCCCCCACACACCACACCACCACCAGTACCAACCCCCTCTCCCCTCCACACACACCACCACCCCCACCACGCCGCCTCCGGGACCTTGGACTTCAATTTCCGCGAGACAAGCGACAGACGCATAGACGGAATACGTCGCTGATTGATCTGGCGTTATTAAAGTGGCAATATTGACTCACACACGCACTCTCACACACTCGCCGCCCGCCGCAGTGTTGTTGTTTTCTGACCCTCCCCACCCTCCTCATTCCACACCCCGACCCCCACCCCTAACTCTTGCCCCCCCCTATCCCTCTCAAGGCCCAAATTCTCAAACATTTCGGGATTTACACTCCTGCATTTGATAAGACTTCCATGGAGGTGTTGGGCATTGTTTCCGAGGTAGTGATAGTTTGACAAGATTTTCTGCACCATGAATGCAAAACAATAATCGTGAGAGGTCTCTGGAAATACTTGTTGCTAGATAAGGCAATTTTTAGAGGTGAGTAGCCTATATCCATGGGTAGTTTTATGAGCACAGTAACAGTTTAACAAGGCTATTTTGCACCATTAATGTGAAGAACACTCACGAGAACCCGACTAATCTACCTTGTGACCTTTGGAATTATTTATTATGAGCGCCGAAAGCTTCTTCAGTTACCTCTTCCGCTAAATTATTTGTATTTACTCCACCAATGCCATCACATCCACCTTCACCTCCACTAAGTCTTGTCATCTCCAAGGTTACCTCTCTTCTCTTCCGCTTTCTTCATTTACTGTTTATCATCATTTTCATCTTCATCTTCCGCCTCCTCGTCTTCTTCACTTTTTATACCGAGCTGTTTTCTTCCCGTCGTATTTTATCCACATCCCGTCCACAGCTTCTTCTATTTCTTCTAGTCCTCTTCTTCTTCCTCCTCCTCCTCCTCCTCCTCCTCCTCCTCCTCCTCCTCCTTCTCCTTTGTTTTCGCTTCCGAACACGCATCTCCAGGAGCGGACGTGGAAACAGAAGGAGGAAGAGGAGGAGGAGGAGAAGGAGGGATACTTTCCAGACGATATTTGCTCCGGACACCTTAAGAGTTATTGACTATGATTTTGAGGTTATTGCTCTTCTTTCTTCGTATTCTCTCTCTCTCTCTCTCTCTCTCTCTCTCTCTCTCTCTCTCTTCCTCTTCTTCATTTTCTTCTTCTTCTTCTTCTTCTTCTTCTTCTTCTTCTTCTTCCTCCTCCTCCTCCTCCTCCTCCTCCTCCTCCTCCTCCTCCAGGGCAAAAGGAGAGTCTTGACTAAACTTGGTCGGTCATTTGTCAGACGCGTCGCGACTTGCTCAAGTAAACACTCAGTTGCCCTCCGCTGCTGCCTCTTCCATGGGACGATTTACCTCTCTCTCTCTCTCTCTCTCTCTCTCTCTCTCTCTCTTGCTCTTGCTCTCGCTTTCTCTCCATCGTTATCTTTCCTCCCTATCCCTTTCATCCTCCCTTGCTCCCCCTCAAGAGCTCACCTGACTACCTTAATGAACTCCTGGCCAGGTATTCAACATTTTCCTCAGATTTTATACTCGTGTGTCACCTGCCTCCTTATCTCCCCCTACACGTAACACACACACACACACACACACACGTAGTCAGTCTTTTTATTATAAGTCAATCTTCATACATATCAGTTCATATTAGTTAGTCAGTCACTCCGTCATTTAGTCAGTCAGTCAATCAATGTCAATCAGTCAGGCAGTCAGTCAGTCAATCAGTTATAAAAGTCATCACCATCCTCCTGAACCAACCATACATACATAAAATCCATCTATAATACAACAGACATAGATAACAAGAATAAGTAAGAGAAACAGACATCCCCACACCCAGTCCTTCGTCTTTCTTCGCTATCACGTGCTCCGTTTCTTTTAGCATACCTTTTTCTTCTTGTCTTCCACCCTCTCTCTCCCTCTCTCTGTCTCGCCCACTCTCCCTCATTCACTTAAACTTTTTTTTCCGAGACGTGGTCGAGCACTCAGGGCGACGCGCGTGGGTCCTGGAAGACTTGGACGACAAGGGAAGTAAAAAGGAAAGCAATAAAGAACACGAAGAGAGGGTGTTAAGAGGGATTAAGAAAAGCACGACGAGGAACCAGTGCACGAGAGGAAGAGAAGGAGGAGAATTAGAAGATGGAGAGTTGGAGAACGAAAGGGAGTAGAAAGAGAAGAGCGGGAAGGAGATGGAAAACAGGAGAGGAAAAAGTAGTTGAAAGAAAGGAAAAGAGGGGATGGAGGCGAGGGGAGCGAAAAGGAGTAGAAGGAGAGGAAGAGAGGGGTAAGAAGTGGGAAGTATAGAGGAAGTAAAAGAGGAAAAGGAGATAAGATGGGGCTGTGGAGGTAGTGAGAAGCAGAGGGAGAAGGAGGTAAATTAGTGAGACGGAAATCAGAGGGAGATGTGGAAATAGTGGTGATGGAAGTGGAATTAGAAAAGAGGAAGGCAGGGGTTAGTAGTGGATGTAATAAAGAAGTAAAAATACGTAGAAAATAGGAAGATACGAACAGATGGGATGAACTGAAGGAGAATAAGAAGAAAGAAGGGGAGAGAAAATCGAAAAGGGAGAGCAGAGAGGAAAATAATAGAAAGACAAAAAAAAAGAGGATAGGAGAGGAAGGGAAGGAAGGAGAGCGTTAGAAAAGAGAGGAAAAAAGAGGGAAACAAATCAAGGCAATGTGGTGTTAAAATGAATGAGTCGGAAAAAGAATAAAAAAAGAAAATAAGAAAGTGAAGAACATGAAAAGTGTATATACAAAGGATTTACGAATGAAAGGACGCAAGAAAGTGTTAATGGTACAAGAGGTGGAAGGAGGAGGAGGAAGTAGTGGTGGTGGTGGTGGTGGTGGTGGTGGTGGTGGTGGTGGTGGTGGTACCTTCTCCTGTTGACCCTGCAATATTGTGTCTCGGTATAAATATTTGGATGTTTGATTTGATTCTCTTATTTCACCACAGAGCCACGCAATGATTCTCTCTCTCTCTCTCTCTCTCTCTCTCTCTCTCTCTCTCTCTCTCTCTCTCTCTCTCTCTCTCTCTCTCTCTCTCTCTCTCCTCCTCCTCCTTCCCCCCCTCCCCCTGCGGTAGGTCGTCGTCAGGCCCCAAAGGGTACCATGGATTTTATTTATTTTTATATTTATTTGTTTTTTTATGCGAGTAAAGTCAAGCGATGCATATTTAATCGTGTGTGCCTGTGTGTGTGTGTGTGAGAGAGAGAGAGAGAGAGAGAGAGAGAGAGAGTGCTTTATATTATATCAGGCAGTTTCGAGCGTTTTGGATGTTGGCCGTGACACAACCATTTCTCTTGATATTGCATTTTATTGCGAATTATACGCTCCATAGGCACACACACACACACACACACACACACACACACACACACACACACACACACACACACACACTCACACACACATTACAACCAACATTACATTACATTTATTATTTTTTTCTTCTTTATTATGCTTCGTTTGTTAATGTTTGTGTTTTGTTTGTGTTCACCTGTCCACGTACTAATTGCCCTCCTCTCTCTCTTCCCCAGGTGAGTGTTGTGTTCCGTCGGCCTGGTAACGAGGGAGGTGGCATGAATCACCTGTCCTGCCGCCACACCTTGCCATATGGTTTGAGTAGTAGCAGCAGTAGTAGTAGTAGTAGTAGTAGTAGTAGTAGTAATAGTAGGAGGAAGAGGAGGAGTACTCTTATTTCTTTATCACCTGCCTTCTACCTTTATTGGGGTCCTCGTGAATTATTATTTTATGAGAGAGAGAGAGAGAGAGAGAGAGAGAGAGAGTGTTCCAAGTATTTGCCTGCATCTCATTTTAAAACACCTGTATTATTGACGAGGCATTTGAAGGTCGCGCTGCAAACTGCCGAGTGAAGCGTAAAATGCATAAGTGAGCGAGTGGGAGAGTGAGAACCGAAGATAATGAGGGAAAAAGAGAATAAAATCTTTCGTTGGGAGCTCTCGAGGACGCGAGTGATAAGTGGGTGAGTGAGTGAGTGATTTAGTGAGTGGCTGAGTTAGTGGGGAAGTAAAAAAAAATAGTAGTGAGTGGTGGAGTGAGACTGTAACACGAGAGGTACGAAGTGGGTGACTGAGAGAGTGAATGAGGGAGTGAGGTTATATAATTAAAAAAAATGTAAGTGGGAGAGTGGGCGTGAAGGAGTGAGGGGATGTTTGTGCATTGGTGAGTGTTAATAAATGAAATAGAGAAAGAGAATAAGAGTAAAATCGTGAGTTACGAGATACTGGCGGAATGGGTGGTAGTGAGCGAGTGAGTGAGTGAGTAAGGGAGTAAGTGAGTGAGATAGGAATAGGTGATTGATGGACGGGAGACAGGTGTAAAGGGAAGAGCCGGCAAACAGACAGGTGAATAGATCGAAATGCAAAGGGTGGTTGATATATTAGTTCATTGTGCATTCGTAACATGGGTTTAATTACAACATTTAAATTGCACTGGTGGAGTGATTAGAACCCGATTGAATATGTAAAGCCTTCATTCAGGCAGTCATTAATACGTTCTTAGGGATGACTATTGCACACACTTTCTGATTAATGGATTGGTGGATTAATTAGTTCATAGACATACTTCCTCTTGACGGGGTATCATTCGAGGGGATATATTACCTGCGCCCAGCCCCGTCTTGCCCCGCCTGACCCCGCCCCGCCGCGTCAGTCTCACCCCACCCTGCTCCGCCCCGCCCCTCCCCTTGCCAGCTCTTCGCCTTCAAGCACCAACTTCCTCGCAACGAAAAAAAAGAAAAAGAAACGTGAAAAAATATCGTGAAAGTTTTTTTTCGGAAACTAAACACACACACACACACACACACACACACACACACACACACACACACACACACACACACACGGCGAGGGAAAGACAATCTGTGCTTAAGAGTCAAAGTTGCCTAAGCTGAATCTTTTCCTCTCTCCTTCCTTCTTTCCGCTTTCTTCCTTCTCTTTCTTTTTTTCTTCTTCGTATATCTGTCCTCTTGCTTCCTCTTATTGCTCTTCTTCCTTCTCCTCGCGTTCCCCTCTCCCCTACCCCTCGCATCCCTCCTGCATTTTCTCCTCCTCCTCCTCCTCCTCCTCCTCCTCCTCCTCCTCCTCCCCCCCCAAGTCAATAACAGGAGATGAGCTTCTCCGAGACGCTTTGAACTTAAAAGTTTTTTCTCTTACACTGGGAGGAAAAATATACATCTTATCTTTTTTTTTTTACCTCCTTTCCTTCCTCGGTCCAACGTCTTCCTCGTCCTGAGACACTGGAGGAAGAGTGACAAAAATAGATAAATAAATAGACTGATAGATAGACAGATAGAGTTATTGATTTTACGTAGCATTTATTGATAAGATTGTCGCTCACACCCTCACAAATAATTTTCTCTCTCTCTCTCTCTCTCTCTCTCTCTCTCTCTCTCTCTCTCTCTCTCTCTCTCTCTCTCTCTCTCTCTCTCTCTCACACACACACACACACACACACACATACACCAGGTAAGATCGAGGTGTTCCCAGGAGATCACCTGCTCATTAACGTCCCTCACGCCACCTGTCACGATACCACATATGCCACACTCACACACGCAGGTACACAGTCACACACGCACTCACTCACTCACTCACTCACTCACTCACTTTGTCCTCTTAATTTTTCATTTCATATATCCCCTATTAACTATATTTTTTCATCTCATTACTTCCACTGCTGCTACTACTGCTGCAATTACTACTTTTACTACTACTACTACTACTACTACTACTACTACTACTACTACTACTACTACTACTACTACTACTACTACTACTACTACTACTACCACTACTACTTTTACTACTACTATTTCTACTGCTAACTTCTACTAATTGATGCTTCTGCTGTTACTACTACTACTACTAATAATAATAATAATAATAATAATAATAATAATGCTACTACTACCACTACTACAACACTACACACACACACACACACACACACACACACACACACACACACACACACACACACACACACACACACACACACACACACACACACACACACACACACACACACACAGGTCTTATCCGTGCATGGGTTGACTGACTTATACGACTTAGAATCAATCCGCCTTTGTGCTCAGAGAATCAAATAAACATTCGTCGTGGCCAATATATTGTTAGCAGCTGTTGTGTTTACCTGTGGGCAGGAATGCATCGCCGCTGATTACAGGTGACCTTTCCTACCTGGACTGACCCCTCTCACCCTCCTCATCCCCCCCACACACACATACACACGCACATTCAGAAACCGAACTCTACATATATACAGGAAGTGAATTTGTTACTGCATACTTATCATCATAAATTTTGTTTCTTTGGTCATTATTGTTATTGATACAGATTGCGAAGTGATGTTGGATATTTGGTGTGCGTTGATAGAGGAGCGGAGAGAGTATTGATGGCGGTGTTGATGTTGTTGCCGTTGCATTGTTGTTGTTGTATTAGTTTTTGTTTTACTAGCTATTGTTTTTGTCCTTGTGTTTAGATGTTGGTTTGGACGCAGAAGTAGAAGAAAGATATATTATACAATATTTTTCCGTTTATTCACCATGTCTATCCGCCCCCCTCCCCCTCTCCCTCTCTTCCACTTAAACAGACATTTATCTCCCCCTTCTTATTTCTCTTCCCTCCTCTTCCACCTCTCCAACTCCCTGCACAAGTCACTCTCCACCCCCATTTTTATCTTTCCATTCACCTCTTCTCTTCTTATCATGCAGCTCCAGTATCTCCCTCTCTTCATCATCATCATCATCATCATCATTATCATCGCCCCTTCACCCCTTTGCATCATAACCACCCTTTCACCCCCCCCCTTCATCAGGTCCTTCTTCATCTCCCCTCATCACCACCACCACCTCCACCCCTCTTCATCCCATCTTCACCCTTCCTCATCATCACCACCCCTTCCCCCTCATCAACCCTCCGACCCTCAATATCCCAATACGAAATGAGCAATTAAAGTGGACAAAAGAATGTTATAACTCCCCGGGGTGCAGTGACATAACCCTCACTCTCTCCCCTTCTCCCCTTCTCCCTCCATTACTCCCCTCCTCACTCCACTCCTTTTCCCTCCCTCCATCTCCTCTCCTCTTTTCTGTATCTTTTTCTCATTTCCTTCCTCTTCCTGATCCTATATTCATCCTCTCCCTTTCTCCCTCCATTTTTCTCTCCCTCTCCCACCCTCACTCCTTCCTTCACTCGACCCCATTCTCCCCCTCCATCTCCTCTCCTCTTTTCTGTGTCTTATTCTCATTTCCTCCCCCTTCCTGATCCTATATTCATCCTCTCCCTTTCTCCCTCCATTTCTCCCTCCCTCGCACCCTCACACCGTCCTCCACTCCTATTCACTCCCTCTATCTTCTCTTTTCTTTTCTGTGTCTTATTCTCATTTCCTTCCTCTTTCTGATCCTGTATTCATTCTCTCCCCTTCTCCCTCCCCTTCTTCCTCCATTTCTTCCTCCCTCTCTCCCTCTTACTCTTTCCTTCACTCCTATTCTCTCCCTCCATCTCCTTTCCATTTTTTCCATGTCTTATCCTCATTTCCTCACTTCTTGATTCTATTTTCATTTTTTTTCTCTAACACGCCTTTCTTCCCTCTATCCCCCCCCCCCCCTCTCTTCTTCCCTCACTCTTCCTCTTCCTCTTTTTATCTTCCCTCTGGACTCCCGTTTCACCTGGGAACAGAAAGGAGTAAAGAAAAAAGGGAGGAAGGTAAAGAGGTAAGAGGAAATGAGTTAGGTGAGATTACACAGCAGAGAAAGAAAGGTAGGAAAGAAAGAAAGATAAAATTATGTAATGAGAGAGAGAGAGAGAAAGAGAGAGAGAGAGAGAGAGAGAGAGAGAGAGAGAGAGAGAGAGAGAGAGAGAGAGAGAGAGAGAGAGAGAGAGAGAGAGACGGTAAACTTCAGGAATATACTTAAAAGAATCTTGTAAGGAGGAAGATTAAAAAAAATACCTGGAAGAAGGAAGGAAAAAGGTGAAGAGTGATCAGGGTGGAGAGGAGGATGAAAGGACGAAGGGCTGAGTCGTGATGGAGGAGGAGGAGGAGGAGGAAGAGAGAAGAGGAGGAGGGAGGAGGACCAGAGGGAGAGAGAATATAAAGGAAGATAAATGGGTGATGATAAAAGGGGGAATCTCAGATAAGACTTAATCCCACACGACAATCCCTCGACTCTGATAATCTCTATGAAAATTTAATGATAATACGTTCTTGGATTGTGATATACTTCGCCCGCCTGCAGCCATCCCTCTCCCTCTCTCTCTCCCTTTCTCCCTCTCTCCATATCCTTTCTTCCTCCCTTTATCCAATTACCATCTTCCTTTCTTCCCTCTGCTCGCAAACCCTCATCGACCAACTAATTTGCCTCTTTCTATTAACATTTTTCGCTGTTTATTTGCTCTCTCTATCTCCGCTCCCCTAACATAACTCTCCCGTGACTCAATCCTCCTCCTCCTCCTCCTCCTCCTCCGCCTCCGCCTCCTCCTTCTCCTCTTCTCTCCGCAAGCCTTTCACCTCCTCCCGCACTCATATTTCAACACCCTCTCATCCCGTTATAAATGAGCCTGGAAAGTACTGTACGTATAGAGATGGAAAGGAGAGTAAACTTAAGGGTAATAGGCTAATGGGAGAGAGAGAGAGAGAGAGAGAGAGAGAGAGAGAGAGAGAGAGAGAGAGAGAGAGAGAGAGAGAGGACATGAGGTGTGGGAAAACAGCGGTTAGGAATGTAGACAGGTGACTCCGGGCAGTACAGTGTGTGTGTGTGTGTGTGTGTGTGTGTGTGTGTGTGTGTCGATGTGTATTTACAGTGTGGGAGCCGGTGGGTGGCAGGACTGGAGGGCTGTTTGGGAGGGGGAGGAGGAGAGGTGGTGCCGGTGGCGAGTCCCAGCGGGAGGTTGTTTTATTGGGCGGCGCTAATCACTCCTCGGGATTGGATTACTGACATTCATCAATTCCGCTCCATCGGTACTGACTCATCCCTCCTCTCCCCCTCCCCTCCCCTCCTCAGGCCTCACTCACCCTCCCCCAGCCTTCTCCATCCTCCTCACTCCTTCCTTTCCCCTCTTCACCCTTAAAAGACCTTCCCCAGCCCCCCTAGCCCATATAAAACCCCTCCCAGCCTTCCCCAGTCTTCTCTCACCCCCTCCATACCTCCCCCCCGTCCCCCTCATCCCCTCCCCTCACCTCTTAGCCCCACATTACCGTAGGGGGGCGACAGGAGTCCCACCCTGGCGGCCATAACTCCCCGATGGCTGCGGATCAGCCGATATCGAAGTGGTATCACTTGTGGATCTGTGGGCCACCCGGCAGTGCCCTCGCGCGCCGCGGCGGGGGGCGGCGCGCCGGGGGGACACCTCAATGGCCGCGACAGATGGTCCAAAACATATAATGATAATAACTTGTATGAGCAATAATGCAGTACATGTGTCGAGGAGGAGGAGGAGGAGGAGGAGGAGGAGGAGGAGGAGGAGGAAGAGAAGGAGGAGGAGGAAGAGGAGGAGGAGATGGTGCACTGGACTTGTCTTCAGTGGGGAGGGTCTTATTTAGAGTGAGAGAGAGAGAGAGAGAGAGAGAGAGAGAGAGAGAACTGCCCATCTGTCTATTTGATATTTTTTCCTTTCCTCCCCCATCCTATTCCCTGCTATCGACACACACACACACACACACACACACACACACACACACACACACACACACACACACACACAAAACATGACCCTCTTTTCTTCTTTTTTACGATGCCACGCCCGCCTCATGACCCGTTCAGTGTGTGTGTGTGTGTGTGTGTGTGTGTGTGTGTGTGTGTGTGTTAGATGCAGGTGTAGATATATGCGTTAAGGAGATAAAAAAGATGTTACTCAGTTATATACGTGAAAGTGTTTACCTGTGTTTCTTTTCACCTGTCCTTCGTGGTACTGAGAAACTAAGAAAGAGAGAAAAATTAGTATGTTCAAGGTATACAGAATTCGCGTGCTACTAATAGTGTTTCGTGTTTCGTGGTATAACTTTAAAGAAAATAAAAGAACTGCAAAAAATGTTATTATGTAATTCTACCTGTGTATATTTCAATGCCCCTTTCTCTTATATATTTCATCGCAACATTAAGTAAAGGTATATATTGCTATTATTACTTTTCTATATATCCATAAGTCCCAAGGTCATTCAGAGATTAGTCAAATAGCGTTTTTAATATTTTTGGTTTAAAGGACGATCATGTAAAAAGAGATACTTCATGACATGTTAAAAGTAGATATGACAACTGAATAAGGGACAGAGAAAACAAGACAGGTATGGGATAAAGGAACACAGGCAGGTGGGTCTTAGCTTCCGCGCGTGTGAGGAGGAGCGGCGGGGCGGCGATATGTTAATGACGGCCGCTGTTTTTTGCGTCTGTCAAAGCGATGCTGTAATGAGGAGGGGGGGAGGGGGCGGGGGCGAAGGTGTGTGTGGGAGGAGGGGAAAGAGAAGGAGCATGAATGTAATTAGGATAGAGAGAACAACAAACAAACCACATATTTGCACTGAACAAGACAACTCTCTCTCTCTCTCTCTCTCTCTCTCTCTCTCTCTCTCTCTCTCTCTCTCTCTCTCTCTCTCTCTCTCTCTCTCTCTCTCTCTCTCACACACACACACACACACACACACACACACACACGCACACACACACTTTACTCTCTCGCTCCTCCCTCACTCCTCCTCACTCCCGTTACCTCCTCCTCCAGGATTCCATAACTCGTCCCTTCCTCCCTCTCTCCTTCCCTCCATCTTCCTCTCGTTTCCTTCCTTACTCCCTTTCCTTCCTTCTTTTTTCCCTTCCTCCTGCTTCTAACATACTGACTTCTCTTTTTCTTTGTTCTTCTCTCCTATCCTCCTTCTACATCCTTTATTATGTTTCTTATACACATAATTTTATTTTTATTTTCCTCTCCTCCTCTTCCTTTTCAATCTCTCATTTTGTTTTGTTTTCTCCATTTCTCTGTTCTCTTCCATCCACGTATTTATCTGTGCTGTTTTCCTTTAGATTCCTTCTCCCTCTTTCTACCTTAATTCCTCTACATCCCTCTGTCTACCTCATCGCCTTTTATCTCTACCTCCCTCTCTGTCTCTCACCGTTCCTTTCTTTTGCAACCCTTTCATTGTACGTACTCTCCTCCCCTTACCTTTCTCCCGTTACATCGCTGTCTATCTACCTTCCTCTTCAACCCTCCCTCTCTCTCTGTCTTCCTCCCTCCTGCTGTCTCCCTGTCTCTACCTTCCTAACGCTATCATCTCTCCTCCCTCCATCTTCTCTCCTCCCGCTGCGCCTCCCTCCCCTCCCCGCCACAAAGACTGAGGGCCCTTTGTGCAGCGCGGTGGTGTTGCCTCGCCAGAACCTGTGATGGGCGCAAAATATAGACTCGTCACTCTCCCGAAGAACAAGGATGAGGGGGAAGCGGCCAGACCCTTGCGAGGCCGCCCAACAGTAGCTATGCCCCCTCCCTCCCTCTTCCCTTCTTGTGTAGGCGGGTGGGGGGAAGGGGTATGTGTGGGGGGGAGGGGTGCGTGTGTGTGTGTGTGTGTTGGGGTATTTGTGTGTCTTGGGGGGGAGACGTGTGTATGTGTGTGTGTGTGTGTGTGTGTGTGTTTGTCGCTATCTAGTTAGTATCTATGTATCTCTTTATCTTTATTTATCTTTTCACCTTTCTTTCCGTTTATCTCTGTATAACTTATTCCTCTCTTGCTTATTGCTTTCTTCCTTCATTATTTTCTTCATTCTTTTATTTTCCCTTCATCCTTTCCTTCCTTCCTTTTTTTCGTCTTCCCTTCCATCCTTTCCATTAATCACCTTCCCATAGTGTTCCTTCCCTCCCTTTTGTCTTAGCCCCCCCCCCCCTCTTTTATTTCTTTACCTTTCTTTCATCCCCCAAAATAAAAATACCTCCCCTTCCCTTTTTCCTTCTATGTGCAACTCCTATGACTATACTTTCCTTCCCTTTTCAAACTCCATACATCTCCCCTACCTTTCCTTCCCTCCTCTTTGCCTCCCTTTCCCTGAGACCCCAACATTCCCCTCTCTGCCCTGCCAACCCCTTTCCTACCCCTGCACCCTTTCCTCCCATACACCTTGTTACCGCCCAAATATCTACTTAACCGTCCCTCTCCTGCTACCTACTCCCTTACTCCCCATAGAACCATACTCCTCATCACCATACAAGCTTCTCACTTCCCCCTCCCTGGTTCCTTCCCTTCACTCCCTCACTACTCCCCTCCCTCCCTTTATTCCCTCCACCTCTCCACACCATCGCGACATGACGAATGAATCTCTTGGGTCATCAGCCATTCATGGAGGGGTCATGGTTAGTCAGATGGGAGAGGGAGGGAGAGAAGGGAGAGGAGAGGAAGGAGAGGGAGAGCGAGCCGGGAGTCGTGAAGTCGTGGTAGTCATAATGATGAGAAGTGATGTCTGCCTTAAGTGACGATGATAGGGGATAGAGGGGGACGGAGATGGATGGCGGGATAGAGGGGGAGGAGAGCCGTGTGCGGGTAGAGATGGACAGGTGGATAGGCGGGTAAGTACCTCCGTGGAACATGTCCGAACACGTGTACGAGTAGATGGATAAATGACGGGTGGGAATGTATACGACCCGAGAGAGAGAGAGAGAGAGAGAGAGAGAGAGAGAGAGAGAGAGAGAGAACAGATGCGAGTCGGATGTCGAGAAAAATGTCTGAGGGGCGTGGTCATTAGTGAGGGTGATACAAGTGTCCCTGGAGGAGGAGGAGGAGGAGGGAGATGAGTCGTGGTTGGTAAGATTGACTCCCATGTAGACTCAGTCCCTTGGGTCCCTGCGTAGCCTTGTGTTACTGTTCTCCTCCTCCTTCTCCTCTTCCTTCTCCTCCTCCTCCTCCTCCTCCGAAAAGTAATACCCCTTCCTTCCTTCCTCCCTTCATTATTCCTTCCTTCCTGTCTTCCATTCTTTCTTTTTTCTTTTTTTCCTTTCTTTCTTCCGTCATTTCTTCCTTCCTTCCTCTCTTTACTCCTTCCTTCCTTCCTTCCTTATTTCCTTCCATCCTTCCTTCCTCTCCTCATTCCTTCCTTCCTTCTCTCATTCTTTCCTTCCTTCCTTTCTCCCCTCACCTCTTCCTTCATTCCTCTCATTCCTTCCTTCCTTCTCTCATTCTTTCCTTCCTTCCTTTCTCCCCTCACCTCTTCCTTCCTTCCTCTCATTCCGTCCTTCCTTCTCTCATTCTTTCCCTCCTTCCTTCCTCTCATTCTTTCCTTTTCTTATGTATCTCTTCCCTAAAGTCACCCCTTCTCATCTCTTCTGAACAAAATATAACCCTTTATATCTCCCTTCTATCGCTACCTATTCGTCAGCTGTTGGCATCCTCCCAGGCTTCCTTCCTTCCTTCCTTCCTTCCCTCCTTCCATTCTTCTCTTAATGACGTCACCACTTTAAAAACTAACGACCATTCAATTATTTCAGTCATCACTCATTCCTCTCGTATTCCAATCATCCCCCCTTTTTCCCTTTGTTCCTCTGATTCATTACTTCTCATTCCCACTATCTTTCCTCCTTTTCCATTTCATCACTCTTTAAACAGCCCTTCACTTCTTTCTACCATCACACAATCTTCTCCTAACATATCCATCCCTGTTCCTTCCTTCCATTATCCTTTGTTCCTTTGATTCATTACTATCTTCTTCCTTTTTTCTTTCCTCCTTTTCCCTTACTTCACTTCCTAACAGCCCTTCACTTCTCTCTACCATCACTCATTTTTCTCCTCGCATCATCTTTGTTAGCTCCATCTTTTCTTCCTTCCTTCCTTCCTTCCTTTTTCCTTACTCATCCTACTCCCCTTTCTCTTCCCTAAATTCACTTACAAACAAATAACACCCCTTCACTTCCCCTTCTCTCCCTACCTATTTATCTCCTATTACCATCATCACCATCCCCTGTTCCTTCCGTCCTTCCTTCCTTCCTACCTTCCTTCCTCCCATTTCCCCGACTCATCACTTATCCTCTTACCCCTATAGCCTTACATCACCGTCCCACAACACCCGCTACACACCCTACACGCCTCCTACACGCCCCCGACACGCGCCCCCTTCAGCGCCGCGCCCACCGTACACGATTCCCAACTTGCACTAACTCAGGCGCCGACATTGTATCTACCGGAGCTCATTATTAGGACCCGGCGGTGAATAGCCGTAAATATGAGGAGAAGCAGCGCCGAGGGAAAAGGAGGAGACATGATGAGGAGTAGGAGGAAGAGGAGAAATGGGACGAGGGAAACAAGAGGGAAGAGAAGGGATAGGATAGTTAGGTGGTTGGGAAAGGAGGAATGATGGAAGGAGAAAAGGAGACATCATGAGAAGGAGGAAACGAGGGAGAGACAAGAGGGAAGAGATAGCTAGTTGGTTAGGTAGTTGGTGGTTGCTAGTTCAATTGGATGACGTTGGAAGAGAAGGAATGATGGAAGGGAGGTATAGGGAGGTGGCAAGGATATTCTATTGGTAAAGAAAGGAAGAGAGAATATGGAGGCACGGGGGTAAGTAAAATGAAGAAAGAAAAGGGAGGAAACAGACAAGGAAGACAGAATGGAAGGGAAAAAGGAGCAGAGCAAGGTAGAGATAAAGAAACAGAGAGCTAATGTGGCAGAGGAGAGAGACGAGAAAGGGAAGGTACGGAGAGAGACACGGCAGACAGACCGAAAGTAAGGGAGGGAGATAGAGAGGCATGATGTAACACTACCGAATCTCTCTTATTATTGATGATGGCTACGCATGTTACGAGCCTGTTGTGATCTACCTGACCGCCCACCTTCACCTCACCCCCTCAACCCCTTTCACCTACCCTAGTACTACCTATTCCCCTGTTTCGCTCCCTATTCCGTCCTTCCCTTTACCCTATCCCTCACACTGGCCAGCCCGCGACGAGGAAAGGAAAAGAAGCGAACGAAATGAAGGAAGTATAAAGGAAGGAAGGAAGGAAGGGAAGGAGGAGGAGGAGGTTCTTACGACACACTTGTGGAGCGGTGGTTGAGGGGGTCGACTCCTGATGAATATTTAAGGACGTGGCTGGCCTTTCCCGGCGTAGAGTTTGGAGTTTGGAGTCAGGAGTTTTTTGAAAGAGCAGGAGGGGGAGGAGGAGGAGAGGGTGGGGGGGTGAAAAGACGAGGAACTTAGAGGAGGACGAAGATGAGGACAAGGAAAAGGCAGACTGGCAGGACGGAGGAAAAGAAGGTTAAGGAAAGGAGAAGCAGTACAGGAATATTTTTAAATTTCATCGGTTTTAGCTTTTATTTTATAGGCGATGAAACAGAAAGGAAAAAAAATAGTAAAATAGAGGAGTGAAATAGAGAAAAGATCAGAACATTTTATTTCTCGTTAGATTCATCGAGAGAGAGAGAGAGAGAGAGAGAGAGAGAGAGAGAGAGAGAGATGACAGATAAAGTCAGGCATTAATAAAGAAAGAGGAGAGGTGGAGAGGTTAGGGGAAGAGACATGGCGAGACACGGAAGATAAACGGTCTTAAAAGAGGAAAAAAACAAAAAAACAATAGCGATACAAAATAATAAGAGGTTAAAAAGGAGATGGTGGAGTACACGAAGAAGTGAATATGGAGGAAGTGAATGAATGACGGTGAAATAGCATAGCGGAATAAAGAAATGGATCTAGGTAGTGTGGAAGAGAATGAAAGGAGCACTATTTATGGAGGTAATAAAACGTGATGAATGGAGAATTAAGGATGTGGAGAAGTGGAGAACTAAGGGATAAAAGTGGAGTAAGAGGGAGGAAAAAGGGAGAAATAAAACGTAATGAATGAAAAGTTAAGTATGTGAGAAAATGAAGAGAAGTATGGAATAAAGGAGAGGTAGAAGGGATGGTAGATAATGCATGGTGTGGGGGAGAGAGGTGGAGGAGACTATAGGAGAGCAGGGAAGAGGAGAAATAAGGAAAAAAAGAGAAGTGGCAGAAAGGGTAGATAAGCCATGATGTGGGAGAGGAGAGGGAGGTGAGGGAGGGGAAGAGGGAGGTCACGTGGGGCCTGATTAGCGTGCCATGTATGCAGGAGGTGACACTGCCTGGCCCGCGTGGCACTTGTTATACAGCAAGTGATGCCTCGTTGACACCCCCTGCTGCTGCTGCCCACGAATCCCCCCTCCCTCCCTCCCTGTCACCGGCACTCCCTTTCCTCTCTCTTTCCATGTCCTTCTTTTCCCTCTTTCTTCTTCGATTTTCTTTTCTTTTTGCTCACTCCTTCCCTCTCTCCCTCTTTTGCCTATCTTTCTATCTCTCTCCGCTCTCTTCCTTCTTTCTGTTCCTCTTCCACCATCCCTTCTCCTTTCTGTATGTTCCTTCTCTCTCTCCCCCATTCCTTTCATCCTTTTTCCCTTCATCTTCTTCTCTCTCTGCCTACCTCTGTTCCCCTTCCACCCTCCCTTCCTTCCTTTCTCTCTTTGTTTCCTTTTCCCTCCTCTGCACCTCTTCCCTCTCTCAGCCCTGCCACTTCGCTGCTCCACCTCTCACGCCGCCACCTGCCTCCACTTCACCGCCACCTGCCTCCACCTCAGCGCCACCTGCCTCACCCTCCGCCGTGTTACCTGTCTTTACTGCGCCCCCTGTCTCCATTCCTCCACCTGCCTCCACTCCTGTACCAGCTGTGTCTTGTCCTCCACTTGTTCCACTTGTCTTCACTCTTCCACCAGCTGTATCCTCTCCTCCATCCTTCTCCATTTCTCCCTCCACCTCCCGTAACTCCACCAATTGTTTTCTCTCCTCTACTTCTCCACCAGCTAGTTCCACTCCACCATTTTCCTCCATCTATCTACTCGACACTCCCCCATTTTTTCCTTTGCCTCCATATTCTTCCACCCCACCCCCCCTGCTGTCCATCTGTCTCAAACCTAACCTAACCTAACCTAACCTAACCTAACCTATAAGTCCTAGTATCGTTCCTCCAGCTTCTTCACCATTTCCACCTAAATACTCGACTTCCACTTAACTATTACCTTCTTCCACCTGTTTACTCCACCATTCCATTCCTCCTCCACTCGCCTTTCTCTCCTTACCCTCAGAAATCGTAACCCCCATTGTCTAACTCCCTTTACCATTTCCACATCAACCTCTTAATAACGTCATCAACATCCTAAGCACTCAAAGGCCAGTGTGACAAAGATTAGCACCAAGGACACTCGTGGCTTGTCTTTTTCAACTATCTGTACCATTTCTTCCCTTTCTTTCTGCCTACCTCTGTTCCCCTTCCACCCTCCCCTCTTTCCTTTCTCTGTGTTTCCTTTTCCCTCCTCTGCACCTTCTCCCTCTCTCAACTCCGCCATTTCAATACATCACCTATTTTCGTCTTTCTGTCATTCCTTTTCCGTCATATTTACAGTAGTATTCTCCTCACTTATCTGCCTCTTCTCTTACACTTACTCATTTCTCTCACTTATACACCTTCCCACTTAAGTGCCTCTCCCCTTACACTTTCCCATTTCCCTCACATCTGTATTATTCATCCCCATTTATCTCCCCTTATATTTCCCCATTCTCCAATTCCCCAAATCCCCTCTGCCCCGCCCTATCCTTCTGCTCTGCCCCGCCCCCACCACGCCCCTCCCCGGCCCCACCCTTCAGATAATGGGCTTGAACAGCTTGGGGCAAATAGACTTTGAGATGCCAAATTGTACAGAGGAAGAAGGAGAGGAGGAGGGAGAGGGAGAGGGGGAGAGGAAAACACACCCGAGTAGTGAGAATCATGACTTGAGAATAGGAGTTACGAGAGGAAAGAGGAGGTGGAAGAGAGAAGAGGAGAAGGAGGAGAAAGAGAATGAGGGGAGAAGAGAAAAGAAGAGAGGAGAGGAGAGGAGAGGAGAAGGAAAAGGAAAAGGAGGAAAAAGAAAAACAATAAAAATCACAAGAGCAAAAACAAGAAGAAAAGAAAAAGAGAAAAAAGGACCGCAATGTAGAGAGAAAACAAGAAAGGAGACAGTGAGAGAGGAAGGCAAGGAAGAATACAATGCAAGAGAGAGAGAGAGAGAGAGAGAGAGAGAGAGAGAGAGAGAGAGAGAGAGAGAGAGAGAGAGAACATATGTTAGGCAGCCAGCAGGGATCGAGAGTTACGGAGGCCGAGGGAGGCAAGGCGCCGCCAGATGCTCGCTAATTAAGACGCGGCCCTGGAACTGGTGTCTCCTCGTCGCCGCGCCGCCAGCAACACACACACAAACAAACAAACACACACAGAGGAGGAGCAGAAAGAGCAGTAATAGGAGGAGAAGGTAGATGTTGAGTAGAAGCAGCAGGAGATAATTGAGCCTACTAGGAAAGTGAATTAGACAGAGAAGAGATAAGAGGAGGAGAAGCATGATAAGAAAGAGGAGGAGGAGGAGGAGGAATAGGAGAGGCGTCAGGAAAAGAAATAGGAAGATAAGAAAGACAGGGGGAGGAAAAAGAGGGAGAGTAGAACGAATCAGAGAGGTGCCAGCAGAATTAGTTAGATAAGTAGGACCGTAAGCAGAAGTAGCAGAAGGAGGAGGAGGAGGAGGCGTGGAGAGAAGTCAGAAGTACTTGGTTGCAAAGGTTTTTTTTTTTTTTTCATCCAGGTGAAGAAGTGTTTGGAGTGGAGGGGAGTTGCGGCGGGAGTGATAGTGTAGCTCCTCCTCCTCCTCCTCCTCCTCCTCCTCTTCCTCTTCCTCTTCCTGTTCCTCCTCCTCCTCCCCCCCACAGATTCAAACCGCCAACGACATTTTACATTTTTTTTCTGGTCTTCGTTTTCTTTATACAAAAATGTGAACTTATTTATGATAAAGTATGCATGAAGTAGGCTCTCTCTCTCTCTCTCTCTCTCTCTCTCTCTCTCTCTCTCACACACACACACACACTAAGTTCACCAAGACAAGTTGCAGCACTGAAGCAACATTGGGGGAGAACCTGCATGCCCTCCCCCTCCCCCTCCCTAACTCGTCCTACCCCTGCCCTACACATTCCACTATGCCCGTCCCACTCCTTTCTACCTTCCTCCCCTTTCGCCCTTTACTACTGTCTGCTACCCATTACCTGACCTATGCTGATCTATGCTGCCTAACCTATGCTGGCCTACCCCTGCCGACCCTAATCTTATCTATGCCCTCTTCTTTCTTTCCGCTGTTGTTGCATCTCCCTGTCTTGCCCTCCTGTCTTCCTCCTCGTCCCCTTCTTCTATATATTTTCTCCTGTTCCTCTTTCTCTTCGTTTTCTCATCACCCCCTTCTCCTCCCTTTTATCCTCATCTCCCTGGTTCTCCTTACTATCTTCCTCTTGCCCCTCCTCCTGTATTATCTTCTCTCCTGTTCCTCCTTTCCTTCCTTCGTCGCCTTCCCATCACCCCTCTTCTCTCACTTACTCCTCTTCCTCCTACTCTCTGTTTTCATATCTCCCTGTTCCCCTTACTTTCTTCCTCTTCGTCCTCTCCTATATTCTCTTTTAGTTTCCCTTTCCTTCCTCTCTTCATCGTCATTCCATCCCATCTCCCCTCCCCTCTCCCCTCCTCCTCTCCCTCCTGTCCCCGCCCTTCGCCCACTCGAGTCGTGTTTATGTTTCTTATTTGTATTTACTTTAATTTTATAGAAGTATCTCGAACCTACAAGTTAGGCCGTCGTGGTGGTGGTGATGGTGGTGAAGGATGGGGGGGGGAGATGATGGTGGTAGTGGTAGACAGTAGTGGTGGTAGAAATGGTTGTGGTTGTGATGGTAGTGGTGGTGATGGTGTTAAGGAAGAGTGGGTGGGAAGGAAGGAAAGGCAAGGAAGACATCACAAGGGTAACCACCACCACCACCGCCACGCCCGCCCGCCCCGTGTTCAGGAGTAACTGATGCCGTCATGAACATTACACTCCCCGGATGTTAATTTGCCTTCCAAGCTGTTAAATCTGCATAAATGTGCCTGCGAGGACGAGCTGGCCAGGGGCGGGGCGGGGCGGGTCGGTGGAGGCAAAGTGGGGGGAGCTGTGGCGGCGGCGGGGCGGGGCGGGGAGGGGGGGGAGGCACCAACAGTAGCAACGGCTGTCAGGTTGATAAACACTTCCATTATAGAATCACATGTAAAAAGTCTCCAATTTAACGCTTGATAAACACACTTTTCCGCCGTCGAATGGAGAGAGAGAGAGAGAGGGAGAGTAGGAGGGAAGGAGGGCAGGGGGTTGGTGAGGTATGGAGGGAGGGAAGGGAAAAAGGTGAGGGAGAGGAATAGGAATGAGTGATTGATTGATGGCTAGGTGGGGTGGCTGGGTGAAGGGAGGGGAGGGAAAGAGAGAGAGAGAGAGAGAGAGAGAGAGAGAGAGAGAGAGAGAGAGAGAGGTGAGAGGTGAGAGGAGGTGTGGTAGGGAGGGAAGGGAAAGGAAGGAAAAAAGTGATGGAGAGGAATGGGAGAGAGTGATTGACTGACGAATAGATGGATGGGTGAAGAGGAACGAGAGTTATGGTGATAAAGGGGAGGAAGGGAGAGGGAGGGATGATGGGAAAGAGAGAGGGAGGGATGGGAGGGATTGATTGATTGATGGGTTGGCAGATGGGTAGATGCGTGAAAAGAAAAAAAGGGATGACGGACAAGTAGGGGAAAGGGGAGAGAGTAAGTGGGTAGTGATGGTGGTGGTGATGGTGAAGGAGGTCATTATGAGCAGTGTTTTGATGGTGAAGTTAGTAGTGTGTGTGTGTGTGTGTGTGTGTGTGTGTGTGTGTGTGTGTGTGTGTGTGTGTCCTTTTCTCTCTCCTCTACAGATTCCTCCTCCTCCACTTTCTTTTCCCTCTCACGACCTCTCCCACAATTTCTTCTTCCTTTTACTTTCTTCATACTTCACTCACTCTCACACTCTGCTACCCTCCTCTCACTTTATATCACCACACTCTCACTCCTCTCCTCCTCCTCCTCCTCCTCCTCCTCTCTCCCTCTCAGGTCTCGGGGAACAAGCTTGGGGACCGTAATAGGAAATTTAGTCAAGGTTATTGGCAAATTCTTGACGTGACACACACACACACACACACACACACACACACACACACACACACACACACACACACCGGCTTTTCCCTTATCCTCACCACCCTACACCTTCCTCCTCCTCCTCCTCCTCCTCCTCCTCCTTGCGTGATCCTTTGGCTTTTAATTGGTCATCATCAAGACACGAAAGCCTCAAAACTTTAGCCCCGACGCCATTTTCACAGAGCTCGCAGGTGTGTGTGTGTGTGTGTGTGTGTGTGTGTGTGTGTGTGTGTGTGTGTGTGTGTGTGTGTGTGTGTGTTCTTTAATACCGTTTTATTGTGTGGCTCGCGTGCCGTTGATTCTAAGCAGGAGGAGGAGGAGGAGGAGGAAGGGTTAGTCTAGTTGCAGGGGCGTGGTAAGGTAAGGAGGGAGGGAGGGAGAGGAGGAGGAGTGAACGATAGGGATAGTGACGGGAGGTGAAAGGAGGAGAAAAGGAAGAAGAATGAGGAAGAAGAGGAGGAGGAGGCGGAAGGGGATCGGTGAGTGATATTTTATTTAGGGAGTGAAGAGACTTGGATAGAGGGAGGGGGAGGAAAGGGAAGGAAAGACAAGGGCTAAGGAAGGAAAATGGAAAAGTTGAGGAATAAGAGTAGAAGAAATATAGCGGAAGTTAATCTTGACAAATACAAATAAGTGTCCATTTAGTAGATAAGAGAAGGGAAGAGAGAAGAAATTGGAGAGAACGAGGCATGAGTGAAAGGAGGGAGAAGAAACAAAGAAAGATAGAAGAGGCAAAGAGCAAGGGAAGGTTAGAGCAAAAAGGAGAGATAAAGAAGTACAGGAGTAGACTATGGAGGGGAGGGAGAGGAAAAGGGTAGACGGTAGATGGAGGGAGATAGAGGTTAGCGTGCATGGCGTCAGCATGGAAGTGATGGACGCTCCTCTTGTTTATATAAAAATGAGGTGCCTCTTCCCCTCCTCTTGTTTATTTCTTATTTATCTACTTGGTCCCCTTCCTCTTCATCCTCCTCCTCCTCCTCCTCTTAACTCTCATCGCCTTGGTCCCTTCCTTTTGTTCCTTTCTGTTCTTCGTCTTCGCCTCCACAATATTTTTTTTTACTAATTTATCCTTTTGGCCCTTCTCCTCTTCCTTACTCTCATCGCCCTTGTCCCTTTCTTTATTCCTTTCTCTTCTTCGTCATCGCATTCATAATTTTTGTCTTCTGTTTTCTTCTTATTTTTCCTCTTATTCTTTCCACGCCTTTTATTGCCTTACACGCGTCTTCGTCCTTGTTTTGTTTTTTTGTTTTTTTTCATTTTTCGCGTTATTGAAGCCGTACAGTGCATTTTGAAAGATTTATGTCCTCCTCCTCCTCCTCCTCCTCCTCCTCTTTTTTCTCTCCTCTCTTTCTCAAACTTCTCTACCTTTTTAGCACAGCGTATCTTCTCTCTTCTTTACATCATTTACTTAATTATTTATTCTTCCCTCCATCCCTATCTTCTTCCCTCCCTCCCTCCCTTCCTTCCCTTCCATCCTCACTCCCTCCCTCCCCCTCTCGCTCCCTTCTTCCCTCCCTTTTCTCCGCCCCTTTGCCGTCGTCGTCACCAAGATAGTTTGTGCCTAAGGAGAGAGAGAGAGAGAGAGAGAGAGAGAGAGAGAGAGAGAGAGAGAGAGAGAGAGAGAGAGAGAGAGATTAAACACTCTTCGCTGGCTTTTTGGCATCTTTCAGTAAGCAGAAGTTTCGTCTTTATTTATCTTCTTTAAGTTGGAGGCGGAGGAGGAGAAGTAAGGAAAAAGAATTAAGAAAGGAAGGAAAAAAATGAGACAAGAAAGGGAAGGAAAGAGAAGTTACAAAGACGAAATTTTGGAGAGGAGACGCAGAGAGTGATAAAGGGAATGGATGAAAGAAACGGCCGAGGGGAAACTGAAGGAAAGAGCGAACGAAGAGGGATAAGAAGAGGAGGAGGAGGAGTATGAAAAACGGACAAGAATAGGCAAGGAATGAAAAAAAAAATGATTCAAAAGGAGCGGAGGAGGAGGAGGAAGGAGAAGCAGAAGAAAATGAAAAATGAAGACGCAGAGGAAGGGGAGGAGAAGAGAGAAGAAAGGAAAGAAAGAGTAAAGAAGGGGAGGAAAGAGAAGAGGATAAAGATATGAAAAAAAATATAATAATCTCAAGGAGGAGGAGAAGAGAATATAAAGTGTAAAAAAAAATGGGAACTGAGGAGGAGGAGAAAGGAGAGAAGGGGAGACGGAGGTAAAACAAAATGCGCTAAAAGAGGAAGAGAGGAATGGAAGGAAGAAGGAAGGAAAGGAAGAAGGAAAGAAGGGATATAGGAATTAAGAAGGGGATTCTTTAAGTACTATCTAATTATACTAATGTTTCGTGTTCTCGTGTCATCCTGTTCCGGTGGTTCATTCGGTTAATTCATTGCTTTGCGTACTGTCTTAATCCAGAAATAAGTTTGTGTACAGGGTAGTTATTTTTCCGAGTGTTTATCATGCATATTCTCTTTAGTTTTATTAGTTCTTCATTCTTTGTTTTTCTCTTCTATCCCACTATGATTCTGTGGTGTATGGTAAAGGGAAGGAAAAGAGGGTAAGGAGTAAGTGGGGGAAGATAGGAACGGTAGTCTAATAATCGTAATGAAAGAAGAGGAAAGACAGAAAGATAAGGATTGTAATGTGGAGAAATTGGGAAAGAGAGGCAGGGAATATTAGATGAAAGAAAACGTGGAACAAAAAGAAAGTGTTAATCATCTCACTTTAAATCAGGCAGTCGATATTAACATTAAGTTCCTATATTTGTCGGATTATTACGTTCAACCGTGAATTTTGTTATCCCATCAGCATCTGTTCACTCATATATTTCCTTATCAGTCTTATAAAGGAACGCATTACGAGAGGAAGCATAAAAAAAGAGAATTAAGAAAAAGGAACACAAGAAAGGAAGAACGGAGGGGAGAGAGGAGAAGAGAAAGAGGGAAAAAATGTGATCGAAGAGAGGGAAGGGAGAAAGAGACAAGAGAAAATAATTGGAGTTGAAAGAAAGGAAGAGGAAGAAATATGTGAGGAAAAACTACAGAGGAGGGAATTGAGAGAGAGAGAGAGAGAGAGAGAGAGAGAGAGAGAGAGAGAGAGAGAGAACGTTTATAGAGCCCTCCTTCTCTCTTCCCTTTATCCAAACTTTCTTAGTCCCTTGGCCCCTACCTAAGTCTCGGATGAAGGGATATGGGGAGGGTTGGGGTCAAGGGGGGGTAGAAGGGGAAAGGGGTGGTGAGAGAGAGGGAGGGATATAGGGAGAGAGGAAGGAAGATTCGGCGGCTGGGGAGCTAAATAGAGGAGGAGGAGGAGGAGGAGAGAGGGGAGAAGGGGGAGGTTAAGACAGAGAAGAAGAATGAGGGAGTTGATTGTATGGAAGTTGGAAAAAAGTTTTCATGAATGGAGAAGTTTTGAGATTGATTGGATGCGATCTTCTTTTGTCTTAAGAGTCGGTCAGTTGTTAAAACACACACACACACACACACACACACACACACACACACACACACACACACACCAAATGTTCGACGTCCGAGAGAGATAAAAGTTTTCAAGATTATCTGATTTCTTAATTTTTACGAAAGCTTATTGTTGGCGCCCGTGAGTGGTATTATTACGTGAGCAATGAGGACTGACAAGGAGGGAGGAGTGGCGGGGAGACTGAGTGGGTGAGAGGAAGGGAGAGAGGAGGAGGAGTAGAGGGAGGAGGTAGAGGAGGAGGAGGGCAGTGGTGAACGAGGGAGAAGCTGAATGGCTGGAGAAATTGGAGATGGGCGAGGAGAGAAAGGGTGAGTGAGGCGAAGGGGGCGAAAGAGAGTGAATAAGAGGAAGAGAGTGAAAAGGTGAAGAGGAAGGAAAGAGGGGAAGGTGAATGAGGAGGAATGGAAAAATATTAAAGACTGAAGATAACGAAAGAGAGAGAAAGGGAAAGGGGAACCGTGAATGAAAGAAAATTAAAAGATGGTCGGCACAAGGCGTGTGGAGGGAACCTTATATAACGTGTTGCGTGAGGAGAGGAAGGACGTGCGGCGGAGGCTGTTGGGAGGACAAACTACTAAAAGAGTGTTACGTCCCTACCCCGCCCCGCCCCGCCCCTCCCCGTCCCTCTGTCAGCCCGTCAGGGGGGCGGGGGTGCACGTCCTGCCTTAATTAAAAGATAAGATGTTTCCTTCGCCGGTAGGGGTAATGCGCCCTAATTAATTTAATTGTGCAGGTAATTGTTACTTAGCCGCGTCGCCTGAGTCAGCGGCGGCGGTGCTTCTGGCCGCCGCGGGTGCCAGTTTGCCGGGGAGGGCGTCACATGCCGCCCCGAAGCTGCCGCTGTTGCCGGGGCGGCCACCGGGACCACGGTGGGACACGGCGTGTGGGACAGGGTTGGGGTGGCACACATTTGCCCTAGCATTACCAGGCGAGGAAGGTGCCATGGCCAAGAGTCAACCCTCCGGGGATAAGGCAGGGAGAGGCTGTGCTGGGGCAGGGCCGCGGCGTCAGGGTGTCGGCGGGGGCAGCGGGGCGAGGCGGCACTACCTTCCCGCTGCAGCCAAAGGCAACGCGATGGTTTCCTTAGAAGGGGACTTTTATGAGTCATTCCTGAGGCCGGATTGGCGGGAAATAAGATTACCCAACGCCCCGCCATCCCCGGAATCCCATTTCCTTTCATAATAAACCACAACATAGAAAATGGAGAACACGTTCCCGCCCCCTGACTTATTTGCATCCCTGATTTTTCATTGAGTTTCTTTATTGTGAGTGTTGACGGATAAAGCGGGAGGCGAGTGTTCCCCCGCCGAGTGGCGAAGGTGATTTAATAAAGTGTGATGAAGCGATTGCTATTTGAGGCACGTGGGAGCTCCGCCCCCCGCCCCCCACACTTTCTGCAGTCGTCGCCGCCGCGGTGCAGTAGTCGTCGGGGGCGCAGCGTCGTGCCGCCGCGAGCTCCGAGACGCAGCTCCGCCTGTGCTGCTACGAGGGCCCGTCTAGACACCCTCAACCCGCTCTGCCTGCCCTGCCCTGCGCCTCACCATTTTAAGTACCCTCTTCTACTCTTTCTAACCCCACTCCCCCCGTTCACCCTCCCTACCTTACTAATTTTCTTCCCTTACCATCCCCATACCCTTATAAATCCAATCCCGCCACCCCATCACCATTCCACCTCCTCTCCTTCCCCTTCCCAACACACCTCCCCTCCCTCACCCTACATCCTATATGCAGCCCCCGTCACCGCCCTTTTTAACGCCCTTCCCTACACTCCCTCCCCTCCTTGTTTACGGGGTTGGGTATGGCTGAAATTGAAGGAAATGGGGAAAGTAAGGGTTAATCATCCTCCCCGTCAATCTCTCTCTCTCTCTCTCTCTCTCTCTCTCTCTCTCTCTCTCGCAATTAAAATGTGTTATTGTAGTCGATTGTCTTATTATAGGTTTGTGATGGGCTTCCTCCTCCTCCTCTTTCCTCCTCCTCCTCCTCCTCCTCCTCCTCCTCCTCCTCCTCACCATTATCACTTCGCACACACCTTAACACAACTTCATCTTTTTCCTTTCCTTTAACCTCCCTCTCGCACTCCCTTTGTCTACGCCTCCGCCCTTCTCCCATCTTTCTCTCGTTTTGTCTGCCTCTTTCTCTCTCTCCCTCCCTCCTTTTCGCTCCTCTAAAAGCCTTTCCTCCCCTACCATGCTCCCCCTCCCTCCCTCCCTCCCTCCATAAGAGTTCTTTCCACCTCAGAAAAAAAATGGAAAGGAAACATGAAATCGCGTTTGATTCATCGGATAAAGAGGAAGGGAGAGGGAGAGGAGAGGGGAGAGAAAGAGAGAGGCGGCCGTCGGTAAACCTCTCACTTTATGATCGTAAGTCTTCCCTTTTCTAATATGCGCCGCGACCTTATTATTTAAAGCTCCTCATCTCCAGCTTTTTGGGGGAGCAGTGTTGCCAGAACCGAAGTCTTTCCCTTGACTGGATGTGGTGCTCGCCGCTGCTGGTAACACTGTCTCACGTACGCCCACATGTCTACCCGCCCGCTAGCCCGCCCATGCCTCCCACGCCCATGAATTGAGCCCCAGAATACCGAAGCCTGCATGAAGACTGGTAATATACAGGAAGATACTACTGAAGAGGCGGGGAAGAGAAATGAAGAGGATAATGAAGGAAACGGAAGGGCGGATAAAGTGCCGTAGAGGGACTGAACTGCAAGGAAATACTAAACCAGAGAGAATGAAAGCAAAGGAGGAGGAGGAGGAGGATAATGAGAGATAGGAACAGGAGGAGAAAGCGAGTAAGGAGAAATCAACCAAGAAGAGAAAAAGGAGTAGAAGGAGGAACAAGGAAAGACAACAAAGGAAAAGGATAATGAAAGGAAAGAACGAGAGAGAGGAAAAGCTGCCCAAAAGAGGAGAAGGAAGAGTAGGAGGAGGAACATGAAGAAGGAGGAGCAACAAAAAAGAATAATGAAAGGAGAGAACGGAAAGAGAAAGCGAAAAAGGAGAAACTACTGATGAAAAGAAGGAAGAGTAGAAGGAGAAACAACGAAGGAGGATAGTGAAAGGAAAGAACGGGAAGAGAAAGCGGAAAAGGAGAAACCAGAGGAGAAATATCAAATGGGAGAGACGACGAAGGCCTTCCCCTCTCCCCTCTTCTTTCCCTCAAAAAAGCAGAAGCAGCAGAAGACGGTGGAAGGGGAGACTCAACTTCTCCCTTAAATTGACTTAGTGAGAGTTGAGTTAGCAGGAGCGGCGGTGATGGAGGGAGGGAGGAAGGAAAAAGGGAAGTGAGGTAAGAGGAAGAATAAGGTGGTAATGGAGGGAAGCTCTTAACACGTGGAGGAGTGGAGGGACGGGAGGAGGAATTTGAGAGAGGAGTGTTTGGTTCATTTTCTTTATATATTTACCTATTTATTAATCTGTATCAGAATCTTCTTTTCTTCTACTTCTTCTTCTTCTTCTTGTTTTTCTTCTTTTTCTTCTTCTTCCTCTTCTTCTTCTTCTTCTTCTTCTTCTTCTTCATTTTCTTACTTACTTTTATAATTCAAGTCTTATTTACGTATTTTATCTTTCTTTATTTTCTTATTTCCTTTTATACATATTTATTTATTCATTTACTTATTTTTTAGCATGTGCGAATTCAAGCTGGTATTTGAAGAGAGAGAGAGAGAGAGAGAGAGAGAGAGAGAGAGAGAGAGAGAGAGAGAGAGAGAGAGAGAGAGAGAGAGAGAGAGAGAGAGAGAGAGAAAGAGGACTCAAAAAATATCAAAATGTATAGCCTCGTTTTCCGTCGCCGAGTTTTAAATTTATAACAAAACTTGAAAACGCATGTGAGCACTTCTTGGTTTTTATTCCTTGCCGTGCCGCTCGCCTTGATGTACATATTGGACCGTAAAATAAAAGATAAAAAAAAAAAAATACAGAAAATAAATCCGCTGTAAAATAAGAATCACTAAAGTCTGGATGAAAAAAAAAATTGAGTTCCCCCTCCCCCGTCCCTTTGAAACCTACTTTGCGTTTTCCTTAAAGAAGTTAGCATACGTAATAGTGAATCTTAAACAGCGGCGGCGGGATTGTGGGTTGTGTGTGGCTTAGCGTGTGTGGGGGTGGGGGTGAGTATGGGGGTGGGTGTGAGTGAGTGCCTTCAATGTTTGTGCTAAAGTATCTTCGTTCTTATATATATTCCTCCTTTATTATCATTGTCTTTGTTCTTCCTTTTGTCCTCCCCTTAGGCTTTTTCGTTATCCCTTTCCCCAACAACTGGCAGAGTCCTTCCCCGCCACCAATCCTTCTCTCTTTCCTATCCCTGTTCATTCTATCACATGCAGAATACCCCTTCAAATTTCTTAGCTTTATTCCATTATCTCCTCTGTCGCCTCCTTCTCTATCCGTTTCCATATTATTTTACTTTTCACTCTGTATTTTCTTCTTATCTAACCCCATGTTGCCCCTGCCGCCCCCAGAAATGTTTCTCTCGCCCAATCTTTCCCTCCCTATTCATTTTCTTATTATCCACCCATTCTGTATCTCGTTTCCCATCTTCTCTTCCCTCATTTCTCCTCCGCCCATTCATATGTTCCCCCTGCCGTCCTTACTCGCAAATCTAAAAAGTGTTTCCTATGCCCCCTACTGTGTTTGCTCGGGTGGCAGTGCAAGCGGGGAACTCCTCAAGATCTTAATGCCTTCGCTGACTAAGTGGCGCCCTTACAGAGGCTACGAAGTGAGGGGAGGAGGAGGTTTTGTTGATGGGTTGGTAGGCCTATGATGAAACCCTCCGGCGGTGTAGCATTTAGGCTTAGCTCGTGAAGGTGACTCGCAGCCGCCCGCCCTCATTATGGATGCTGCTCTTCAGAAATGGGGAAATGAGTCCACAGGTGTAGGTGTCATGGGGAGGCTGCCAGGTGTGGAGGAGAGGACGGGAGGTTAAGGGACATTGACAAACAGGAACGGGTGAGTGGATGAGTGGTGTGCTGTGGCGGTGTGTGATGATATGGGTTTGCTGTGTGGATTTGGTGCTGTGGTTTTGTTGGGGAATGAGTCTGTATAGCGCTGTGTTATCCTGCAGAGTGAACAAAAAAAAAATAACCCAAAATGAAAATACTGTCCAAGGTATTAGGTCGGTATTCTGAGACACTTTCGCTACTCTCATCAACTATTTCCAAAGGCCAAAAACTAGATGAATTGGGTTTTCTAAGGTGTTTTTTTCACGGTCATATCAGGATCATAAAAGTACCCATGGAAACACCAAGAACCCCTATAAAAGCCTTGTTAAATGTGTTCAGGGTCTTATGTCGATATTATGAGACGCTTTCGCTACTCGCATCAACTACTTCCAAAGGCCAAAAACTAGATGAATTGTTTTAGGGGGTGTTTTTTTCACGGTCACATCAGGATCATAAAAGTACCCATGGAAACACCAAGAACCCCTATAAAAGCCTTGTTAAATGTGTTCAGGGTCTTATGTCGATATTCTGAGACGCTTTCGCTACTCGCATCAACTACTTCCAAAGGCCAAAAACTAGATGAATTGTTTTAGGGGGTGTTTTCTTCACGTTCACATCAGGATCATAAATGTACCCATGGAAACACCCAGAAACCCTATAAAAGCCTTGTTAAGTGTGTTAGGGCGCCTTAGTCTCGGTCCTGGGTTCGGTCTCACTCCCGTCTCGTATGTCCGCCGCGGTCCGGGTCTTAACTCCTGTAACGAGATGCTGAGGGCGCGGCGGAGGCCCTTTGAAGACTTTTAATGGTTGCCGGACCCACGCCGGGATGTATCGAGGCTCCATTGGCCGCCGTGTTGTCAGGGAAACCCAATTGCCGCGGCCGGACACTGGTGGAAAGCCTCTGATTGGTGGGGACACGGGTTAGAGGCACCGTAAAGCGTCTCCTATTAGTCATCAGCTGCCGGGAACACCTATTGGGGGCTGTGGTTGGCGGCGGGGGGAGGAGGGGAGGAGAGGAAGGGGCAGACTGACGAAAGTAGGGGAGAAATTCATCTGGGTTGGCTCCTTGGTTGAGCTGTGTGATTTTGAGGTTAAAGAAAAGTAAAAAAAAAAAAAAAAAAGGCTTAGTTATTTATAGTGTTGTGATTGGCTAAAGGTAGATGACAAGGGACGAAAGGAAGGTAGGTGAACAAAAGCAGCATTGGTCGAATTGTGTGATTTTGGGTTGAAGGAAAGTGAAAAAAAAGAAAAAGAAGACGTTGTTATATACGGTGACGTGACTGGCTAAAGGTAGATGATGAAGGGACGGAAGGGAGATAAGCAAAAAAAACAGTCTTCTTGGTTGCTAGGTCGAGGTCTTGTGTGCTTTGAAAGAGAAGTCAAAAAAAAAAAAAACGGTTTGCTTGTATATATAAAGTAATGTAATTTGGAAAAGATAGATGACGAAGGAACGAAGGAAAGATAAAAAAAAAGTCTCCTTGGTTGCTTATTCGAGGCGCGGTGGCGTGCTTTGAGGCGGCAGCGGCGGGAGCGTAAGAAAATAACAAAAGAGTGAGGAGATGCGTAAAGTGCCGCCGGAGTGCCGTTATTGGAGGAAGACTCGCGAACTTTTGTCGGTAATTACCCGCGAAATGAGGAGATGATAGGCGGGGGAATATAGAAGGCGGCGGAAAGTAAAGTGCGTGCGTGTGTGTGTGTGTGTGTGTGTGTGTGTGTGTGTGTGTGTGTGTGTGTGTGTGTGTATACTCCTTGCCCCCTCATCTCGTTAGGGACTGGACCACTAAATCTCAGTCCGTCTTATTGACTGTAGTACAACATTAGTCATTCTTCTAGACGGTGGGAGGAGGGGGAAGGAGAGGAGAGGAGAAGAGGAGGAGGGAGCGAAAGGGGGGGAGAAGGAGAGGAAGCGGGTGGTCAGTACATGGAGAAAAAGGAGAGAGAGGGAAGGAAAGCTTGGGGAGAAATGGGGGGAGAGGAGAGGAAAAGGAAGAAGGGGAAAGGGAGGAAGAGAGTGACCAGTGTTTGTAGGGATGAGGAGGAGAAGGGGCCATGCAATATTTAAAGAAGGGAGAGTGGGGAGGGAAGGCAACGGGCGTGTGTGTGTGCGTGCGCTTTTACCATGGCGTTTCTGCATCAGTTGGCGTAGAGGGTGAAGGTGTGGAAGGCAGTGGCGAGGGCGAAGGGAAGGCCGGTCTATTGAGTTATAGAGAAAGGCAGATGAATTGTACCAACAGAACATATACCTCGCTGAGTACACTGGCGGGGAATATATCAGAGAGACACTAGAAAAACACGTGAAGCGGAGGTCCCAAGGTAGTGAGTTATGAGGAGAGAGTTAAGGAATTATATGAACAGAATATATACTTCGTTGAGGACACCTGGCTTGAAGATATGGAGAGCTTGAGCTGGGGAGGTACTGGAAAGGATAAAGAAACCGTAAAAATATGCCATAGACAGGCTACAAAAAACGGGAAAAGGAAGGTGAAAAGGCATGAAGTTGATAGATATACAGACAGACTAGACCCAACGACAAACAACGGCAGAAAGAAACAGGAAAATAAACAGAATAATCAACAGGAATAGGCAGCCGCTCACCCGCGTCGTGCCGGTGAATAAAAACTGAAGGCAAGAATCGAAGTATTAATATTGAAGTGATCGTGTACTCGTGAGGGCGCCCAGTCTGGAGGGCCGCGATGATACAGTGCGTATAGGCTTGCATAGGAATTCACTTATGCATGCACGCTTATGTATGTATGAATGTATGCAGATTGGCAATCTCTCGAAGGGAGGAGAGAGGAGGATAGGGTGAGAGAGAGAGAGAGAGAGAGAGAGAGAGAGAGAGAGAGAGAGAGAGAGAGAGAGAGAGAGAGAGAGAGAGAGAGAGAGAGAGAGAGAGAGAGAGAGGAGAATGATGAACAACAGACGAAGAGGGAGAGGATGAGGAACGGTAATGTTAAAGGGAAGGGAAGGGAAGAGAAAGGCGTTCGGAAAGGGAAAAGAAAAGGAAAAAGAAAGGGTTTTGATGGTAAGAAAGTGGAGAGGGAGTAGAGGAATTTAGTTTACTCAAGGAAGAGAAAAGGAGGAGGATACTCTTTGAAGTGAAAGGAGAAGAAAAACCTTGGGGACGAGAAAGAAGGAAGAGGAAATAATGATAGGGAAACGAGAGAAAATGAGGAAAAGAAAGACTGATTGGGAAAGAGGAAAAAGAAGGAAAGAATATGAAAGGAAAAAAGGAAAAAAATGTAAGAAAGAAAGGGAAATAGAAAGAACAAGGAAAATGGATGAAAATGAAGAACAGAAAATGCAATACATGAAAGGCGAAGACAAGGAAAAAGAAAAGAAAGCAAGCGGAGGAAGGAGCTTTGGGAAGGCGAAGGAGGAGGGAGGCAAGGTAAAGAACGGGAGGGAGGGAGCGGGAGGAGGAAAGGAGGTGGAAAGCGGCCATCCATCCATCACATCAGCATATGCTAAGCAGTATTGACGGCCAGCATGCATACCGGCGGCCGGAGATAAGGCGGGAAGAGCAGCCCCTTGAGACCACCCTGCGCATCCCCCCCTCCCCCCTTCCCCCCCTCACTCACCCCCACTCACCACTCTCCCTGAACCCAGCACCCCAAATTTTACCTCCCCCTAACCCTCCAGTTTTATTTCTCCT
>NC_066536.1:2708813-2876313 GCF_024679095.1 Eriocheir sinensis
CCCTCTCTTCCCTTCTCACCCCAGTAAACTCCACTCACCCCACAACCCCTAATCCTACACTTCCTCCTAAACCTTCGAATTTAACCTTCAAACCCACCTTCACCCCGACACACCCTCAGCCTCACCCAAAACCACCCCTTTACACCTCAACTCACCCTACCGTCACCCTATCTTACCCCAACACATTACTGCCTCCCTTATCACCAAATCTTCTAACTTCAACACCCAACCATGATTTCCCTCCCCCACCCCCAACGCCGGCCCTTCCTAACCCCTCTCTCACCCAACCCCAGCCCCTCCTATGCCCCTGTTCTCCCAACCCCTGCTCTAACTATAACTCCGTCCCCGAACCCCCGCCCCGTTCCCCCAGAGTCCTCCGATCACCTCCGTCTCCCCCGAAATATGACGCCACGCCCATGAGATTCACAGGCCCTTGTTACCGTCTCGAGATGATTAGACGCCATATTTTCCTTGGGGGGCGGAAGTGGGGGGAAGGGAGAGGTGTAAAAGGGGAGGGTTATAAGGGGGAGTACTTGTGGTGTGGGGGGGGGGAGGGGGGGCTTCGTTATCGTCGCCTTCGTTATTTTTTTCATCATCGTCATCCTCTCATTTTTCATCTTGCTGTTGTTGATCCTTTTGGGGGGGAGGTGTACATGTGTGTGTGTGTGTGTGTGTGTGTGTGTGTGTGTGTGTGTGTGTGTGTGTGTGTGTGTGTGTGCTTGGAAAGAGTTCTCATACGGTTTAAAACTTTTATTTTCCTCTCCATTAGTTCGTGTTTTCTCTCTCTCTCTCTCTCTCTCTCTCTCTCTGTACCTGGATTCTGAAATGCCTCGTTCTTGCAGAGAGAGAGAGAGAGAGAGAGAGAGAGAGAGAGAGAGAGAGAGAGAGAGAGAGGGGGGGAGGACGCAGGTGGTGTAGAGCCAAGAGTGAGGAAGAGAAGTGGTTGTGTTGCATGAGTGTTGTGTCATTCTCTCTCTCTCTCTCTCTCCCTCTCTCTCTTCCCCTATTCCCTTCTCTTCCATCCCTCTCTTTTACCCTTTTTCTCCCTCCCTTCTCTTCCCATCTCTCCAGCACTTCTCCTTATCCCTCCTAACCCTTGCCATTCCACCCCCTTTCTCTCTCTCCTCCTCCCCTTACTCTCCGTTTAACCTCTGTCACCCTCTCCCTCCTGCCCCCTCCTCCTCACCCCCTTCCTCCCCAACGTACCCAGTGGCACCACGCGCAGCCTTCCATTACAGTGGCACTAACAGTACAGCGGTGCCACAAGCCTCGGAGCCACGCTGAATGCTCGACAAACTCCATTATTCACCACTCCTAACTTTACCTCTTTTTTTTTTGGTTTCTATTATTTTTTCTTTCTTTTTTATTTTTCCAGCGAGTGCGTGTTCCCCGTTGTCACCCGTTGTAGTACTTTCCCTGCTGTTGTTGGTCGGGTTTTAGGTGTCAATCACTCGTGGCTTCACACACACACACACACGCACACACACACACACACACACACACACACACACACACACACACACACACACACACACACACACACACACACACACATGGTAGGAAGACTAGGACACGGAAACACACAGAGGGAGGGGGAAGGATTGTTGCAAGAAGAGGAGGAGGAGTGGACAAGGATGGAGAGAGAGAGAGAGAGAGAGAGAGAGAGAGAGAGAGAGAGAGAGAGAGAGAGAGAGAGAGAGAGAGAGAGAGAGAGAGAGAAACTGGAGAGGGGGGTTAATGAGGAAGAGGGAGAAAAGGAAATCAAAACAGGAAAAGGAGGATACGAAAAAAATAAGAGGAGAAGGAGTTCAAGGAAGAAGAGGACAACGACGACGACACCAAGGAGGAGGAGGAGGAGGAGGAGGAGGATCAGGAGGAGGAGGAGAGGTTTAGGCCGCAGTGTTTGACCCGCTGAGGCCTTGGCCCCCCTAATAGGTGAGGCGCCGCGGCAGATTCAATTAAATTTGCAATCAGTTGTGCCGCGACCTGACCTCCCGCCACTACCACCACCACCACCACCACCACCGCCGCCTTGTCACTTCCTTCACTACCACCGCCCCAACCACCATCACCGGCTTCCTGCACCATCACTAGCTTACCTCCACCAACGCTAACACCACCCCCACCACCATCATCATCATCTTGCCTGCATCACCACTCCTTCGTACACTGTCACCGTTTTTGCCTCCACCAGTGTCACGACCACTATCACCACCATTATCACCATCATCTCGCCTTCACCACCACCTCTTCCGACACCATCACCGTCTTGCATCCACCTGCGGCACTACGAACACAACCACCACCTCCACCACCATCGTTCCTCTCCTCTCCCTTAATCATGCAGGACGCCTAACCGCAAAGACACACACACACACACACACACACACACACACACACACACACACACACACACACACACACACACACACACACAGTATTCTTGTATTATTATATTATTTCTTGTGTTCTCTCGTTTCTTTGTCTCTCTCTTAAGTACGGACAAGTTGCTATTTTCATCTTTCTTCGACGTTATTTCATTTTCTTTTAACGTATAATTCAGTCGTCCTTGAAGGCGTTTGGGTTGTGATTATCTGGCGCACCCAATATGCTGATCCCCTCCTCACTGGCTAGGTAAATGTATATATGTTATTTTTGGTATTAATTTTTTTGCTCCTATATCACGATTTCTTTCTCTCTCTCCAAACCATATTCTTTCAACCTTATTTATTATTCCTATCCACTATGTTTGTCATCTCACGTACCAGAGAAATTTGTACTTATTTTTTTTCTTTACTCTTATATATCAATTTTTCTGATCTCCAAACCATATTCTTCTAAACTCTTTATTATCATTATCCATTAACTTTCTTAACGTGCCAGGTATTTGTGTACTTGTTATTATTTCTTGACTTTTATATTACGATTTTTTTTCTCCAAATCGTATTCTTTTAACCTTATTGTTTTTATCCATTATTTTTGTCCTCTCATTACACACCTTGAAAATACGTACATGTTATTATTTCTTTACTCTTTCATATCACGACTAAGTATATCTCTCTCTCTCCAAATCATATTCTTTTAAGCTATTTATTATTATTACTTCCCCTAGTTTCCAGTATCCTCATGGCATTCATCTCATCCACTTCGCTCACCCGCTTCCACCCTCACAACGATTCACTCACACTTATTGTTCCGTACTTTTGTTCCTTTTCTTTCGTTCTTTTTTAACGCTCTTTTTGTTTTTCGTGCTTCTTTTTTTTCGTACTCCGTCGTGTAGACTTGTTGGTTGGTTGCTGAAAACTTAGATTCTTTGTTTCCTCAGGTGTTCACGTGCTCGCTCCCGCTTTGTTCCTTTTGTTTCGACTATTGTTTCTTTTATTATATCGCATGTTACTCGAATATATTTTTTTTTTCATTCCCTTATCTCGCGGTTAGACTTTCGGTTGCGTGATCTCTATTTCTTTCCTTCTTGCCACCCCGTGTTATAACTCACTTCTATCACTCCTTTTCCTTAGTATTATTTATTTATACCAATCACTTACTACAAGCGTTCTTAACATGGCGTAATGGCCTCTGTCTTAACTGATTTTAGTGAATGCTGCAGAAAGGGAATGTGCTTCGTGCAAGTACAATACAGCATCTTCGAAGGTTTAGGCGTCACATCTGTTAAGCGTCACACTGCTACAGGAAGAGAGACTGTGAAGGATGGTGACAATGTGTTACCATTCTTCATTGATTTTGAATACTAATGGCATCTTTTGTCTTGTTTTGAAAAGTGAACAAAACCAAAAAAAGCTTCCTACGTACTATTTGTTCCTGCGGCGAATTCAGTCCTTTCAACCAAATTATAGGAGCATGCTGAGCTAAGCCAGACTTAAGTGGTACTGAATACAAAAAAGGGGTTAATAATTGCCGACCCACCCTTCAATTACGTAATATTTTTTGTTCCTCTTATATCTTCCGCACCGAACCTTCCTCCTTCGTCAGCGTCTTCGTCAGCCTTCCTCGCCTCCCCTTCCGTAGCCTCTCCGTCTGTCAGTTATTAAGTCACAGCTGCCGAGGGGGAATAGGAAAGAGGGAGGGGGGGAGAGGGGAGGAAGAACACGCCGCGCCTTGTCCGTCCTGGAGGCGCTCTTGTCTGCAGGAAACACGAGGCGCATCTCCATCAAACGCCCATCGCATCAAACTCTACTCAGCTTTTCACCACACTTCCCCTCCTCCTCCTCCTCCTCCTCTTACTTCTGCTGCCACTACTTCCTCTTCTTGATTCCCTGTCCTCCCGCTTCTCCGGCTCCCGCTGTATCATTTCCTCTCCTCTCTCACAGCCTCCTCGCCTTCTTCCTTCCTTCGTCATCTTCATCCTTTTCTTTAGACTCATTCTCCAGTTTCTCTTCCTCTTGCTTCTCCTCTTATTATTTGTTCGTCTCATGGCTTTCCTTCCTTGTCTTATTCCTCTTTCTCTGGCTCCTGTGTCTCTGTCTTTCCCTTCATCTCTTTCCGTTTCCTTTTCATCCTATTTTTTTGCTACTCGTATTGTTCCTTCTTCTATTGGCCTTCCGTGTCCCTCCCCTCCTTTTTCTCCTCCTTCTCCTCTTCATTCTCATCCTCATCCTCAACCCTGCACAAGGAGCGGAGTCTGAATGCCTATCTACAGAAAACTACTGATTCCACTTCGAAGGAGAAACTTGAGAAAAAAAAGTGCTATAGATCTTGTGCAGGAGTGACTGCGTTTGGGAAGGGGAAGAAGGGGAGGAAGGAGGAGGAGGAGGAAGAGAAGTGGGTTAAAGGACGAAGAGAAGAGAGGATGGCTTGAGAAGAGAAGGGAAGATGAGGAGAAGGCGAAGAGGGGATTGAGACAGGAAATAACAAGAGTCAGTTCAGCAGAGAGAAGGCTGAAAGGAAGAGGATCAAGACGTAGATTTAGAGGATGAGGAGGAAAACAGAGAAAAGAGTAGGAGTTTCTAGAGATAGGAGAGCAGGGAAGGAAGCTGATAAGAGAAGGAAGAAAAGGAGGAGGAGGAGGAAGGAGAGAGGGAGGGTAAGTGTTAGAAGAGATTTGGGGGAAAGGAGGAAGAAGAAAGTGGAGAGCAGATAGAAGAGATGGTAAGGATGAGAGGAAAACTTAAGTAAACGAAATGAGAGGAAATGTAGAAAAGTAGAAAAAAGAGAGAAGACACAGGGAAGAAGATAGAAGGGTGAAAGAGAGAGAGAGAAGAAAGTTGAGGGAAAGGAAAAAGGAGAAATAAAACAGGGGACTAGAAGGGAGGAGCATGTCAGGTTTTTTTTTTGTTTTTTTTACAGCACAGAGCAACTCAAGGGCAACAAAAAGATGTAAAAAAAAAAAAAAAAAAAAAAGCTCGCTAACTATTGCTCTCATATAGTGTTAAGTAAGTTTAGGAAGTAAGGAAGAGACACCCAAGAACACGAGGAGGAAGATGGACAAAGAGGAGCAAATTGAAGGGACACGGAAGAGGGGAAGAAGAAGAGGGGTTAGGAACAGCCCACTCGCTGATTTGGCTTGTCGATGAGGATGGGGGGAGGAGGACGGGGGGAGAGGCCGGGAAGGTTTGTCCTGCAATTTTCCTGACAATTTCCAACGAAGCAATCAGTCAAACTTGTCCCAATCAGAAACAGGGGCTTCAAAGGGCATCGGGGCGGGAATTACCGACCAGCTGACCCGCGGGGAGAAAACAAACGAGGGTGGTGGTGGCGGTTGGGGTGCTGGTGGTGGTGGTGGTGGGGGAGGAGAGTAGTAGGTGATTAGTCTTCGGGTGGTTAGGGAAGGAAACACCGCATCAGAGAGAGAGAGAGATGGGGGGGACGGTTCACAAGCAAACACACAAACAGAATGATTTCGCCGCTGCTGCATGAGGAAGGGATAGAAAAAATAAAGTGTAGCTCAAGAGGGACAGAAAATACATAAGAAAAAAATGTATTATGAGTCAGTATTATCAGCCACTTTGTCTCCATTATGACACATGAACACCATACTTTATACGACACACAAACGGACATACATAAAGAAAAAATATCAATAACCGCTACAGTCCGTCTCATCAACATCCCATCTCGACCCACCCCCAAAAAAAGAAAGCAGTAAATAATAATAAAAGAGTAGATAAATCAATGAAAACGGATGATAAATTACTCTAAACGGGGAGACCAAAAAATAAAACAGGAAAAAACAGACTCGCGTGGAGGATAAATTTATAGACGGGAAAACAAGCGGGACAGGACGATGCTCATTTCTTTCCTTTTTTACGGCCATGTTCAGTCTCCTTTTTTTTTCTTTAGTAAACAAGAGAGAAAACAAGGGCGACCGGAGCGTGTGTGTGTGTGTGTGAGCGGTGAGGCGTTGCGAGAGAGAGAGAGAGAGAGAGAGAGAGAGAGGAGAGGAGAGGAGAGAAAAAGAAAAAATGAATAAATACGACCACCTCCTCCCCTTCACCCCTCCCTTTCTCCACCCTTCACCTCCCCTTCACCTCCTTCCTCCCCTTCACCCCTCCCTTTCTCCCCCCTCACCCCCCTGCACTAAAATAAACTCTGGCTCGGAGGAATAAAAGTGAAAAAGGAGGCGTGAAACCTTAAATTATTGACAAGAAGACTCATAATTTGTCTCTCCAACGACGAGGAAACTTTTCAATAAGGTGTGAGGGAAGCAAGATTGATGGAACGGGCAGGTAAGCAGAGAGAGAGCGAGAGCGAGAGTGACAGGTGAGAGAAACGTATATTATGTGGAGTGTGTGTGCGTCTGTTCGCGTGTGTGTGTGTGTGTGTGTGTGTGTGTGTGTGTGTGTGTGTGTGTGTGTGTGTACTCTCCCTGTGACCTGCGGAAACTAAATTAAGCCAGGTAGTTATAATATGGTTACCTTGCCTCGCGTAACTAGTGTGTTGGGGAGGGGGACGGGAGGTGGGGGGAATGGCGAGCTGGGCGAGGCTTGGGTGGGGGAGTTGGTGAGAGGTATGAGGGAGGGAGGAGAACTGTGGTGGTGGTGGTGGTGGTGGTGTGTCGTTGTGGAGAGAGCAGTGGGGTGGTGATTGACAGTTTGCGTAGCAGTGAGAGAGAATTGTGGCCATGGTGGTGGTGGTGGTGGTGGTGGTGGTAGTAGACACAGTTGTTGATAGAGGCAGCGAAGGGTGACGGTGTAGCTGGTGGTGATGGTGGTGGTGGTGGGTGAGGAGAGACGGGTGGAGGGGAAGGAAGGATGGGTGAAATGGAATGATCTGAACTGCGGATGTTGATGTGGATGACTGAAGTGTACTAGTGTGTGTGGGTGTGGGTGTGGGTGGGTGTAGGGCTGGAGTGGGTGAAGGGGATTGCTACAGATGAGCTGAGTAGTGGATGAGGGTGACGATGGAGGTTAGTGCGGATGAAATGACTGTGTGTGGATGACAATATAGTTGAAAGTGGAGAAAAAAGGTGGATGTGGGTACTAAGTGTGTTTGTGGATGCTTGCAACAATGATCATTCGGAAGAGGAAGGTTTAACAAAGTACGGGAAGGCTAAACGCAAAAGAAACAGAGGAAAAACTAAACAAAAATAGCTATTGTCCATCCATGTACTGTGGCTTACGGAAGAACGAGTAAGACTTAACCTTTCCCGGGATGACACACTAACACACACAGAGGGACAATCCTGGAAGCCGAGACGAAGCCGCGAACCAACAAATCTCTATTAATTTGGTCTTTTATCGGCGGGAAGGGGCGTGCTGGGGCCGGCGTGGGCGGGATAATACCTGCCTATGCTGCCCCGCCCTGGCTCTACCGCAAAGCAAGCCGACACTCGTCCTTCTCTCTATATATACAGCGTAGTCCGCCCTCACTCTCGGTGGATATTTGCTCTGCTGGTGACCTTATTCTGGACCTGGTGGACGCTGGGGGATATACGCAGAGGCCTCGTTCTTTGTTTCTAGTTGTGCTGCGTTCTTGTGGTCTTGCTTCTATAGGCATGGGTTTGTTTGGTAGTTTTGGGGGGTTGTTTCTGTAGTGACGACGAGAGGTTTTGAGCAGATAGTAATGTGAGTTTGAGCTGTAGTAGTAGTAGCAGTAGTAGTAGTAATTGTGGCATGGGTTTGTTTGGTAGTTTTGGGGGGTTGTTTCTGTAGTGACGACGAGAGGTTTTGAACAGATAGTAATGTGAGTTTGAGCTGTAGTAGTAGTAGTAGCAGTAGTAGTAGTAGTAGTAGTTGTAGTAGTAGTGTCAATAATAAAAACAAAAGAAATAACAGCAACAGCAATGGGACCAATAATAACAAAATAACAAAAAAAACAGCACAAGAGCAACAGCGGCACTATAAGCAAAAGAAGGAGGAAGAGAAGAAGGAGGAGGAGGAGGAAGAGGAGGAGGTGGTGGCGGTTGGACACTGGAGAGCAAAGGAGAGGAAGAAGGGAGGAGGGTCGGTCCGCTGACACTGCACCGCTACTCTTATTAACACCCTGGATCAATGCCGCCACGGCCTACACCCTCACCACGGCCTACACCCTCACCACGGCCTACACCCAACACCCCGTCACCCTCCACCCTGACACAGCCCCCTCACTGCCTACACCTATCCTCTCATTCCCCATCCTTACAGCCTACAGTCCTCCACCTCATTCTCCACCCTCGGCCTCACCACCTTCGTTCTACATCCTGACTCCACCCTCCCTCAACCCAACCACCACCTCTACAACAATCCACATCAGCCTACAATTTCCCTTCCTTTCTTGCTTCCTTTTCACCTTCCTTCTTCCATTCCCTCCTTCCTTTTGTCCTTCCTTTCTTTCTTCCTCCCTTCCATTCGCCCTTCTTTCTTTTATTATTTCCCTCATCCCTCACTTCCTCCCTTCCATCTGTCTATCCTTTCCCACTTCCTTCTTTCCTTCAATCCTACCTTCCTTTCTTCCTTTCCTCTATTCTCCTTCCCATCGTCCACACTATCTAACAGTCCCCGAATGAAGAAAATTGGAGCAAGTGAAGATAACTTGGTGAGGAGGGGAAAGGGAGGGGAAAGGAGGGGAAAAGCGTCCTGCAGTGGTGGGAGGGGAAGGGAAGGGAGGTAGAGGAGCCGTAAGGGAGCCAGCAGAAGGAGGAGGAGGGGGACGAGGAGCCGCAGCGATCAGGGAGGCGCAGCTGTGAGCCATTCTGAGACGCGGGGACAGCAAGACGTCAATTATCGAAGCAGTAAACCACCCACACCCCAATAAGGTCTCGCGTGGCCCTCCCTCTTGGGCTGTTAGAGGGGCTGCCTGCTGCGCTTCCCCCCCCTCCCCCTTCTCTCGCTCTCGCTTTCTCTCTGTCTATCTATCTTTACTTTGAATTTCCTGCCTTGTTGTCTATCTTCCGCCTTCCGTTTACTCCTCCTTTCTCCCTCTCACTTCCTCTCTTTCTCCCTCTTTCGCAATCTGATTTCCTCTCCCTGCTTCTACCGTCTGTCTCCCTCTCTTCCTCTCCTTCCTTCCCTTCCCTCCTCATTACCTCGTTGCCTCGATCCTTCCTCTTTTTGTATTGTTTTTGTCTTTTTTTCTCTCTCTTGTCTTGTAGTGTTTTTTTTTTTCTTTCCTCTCACTCACGTTCTCCATTTTGTCAGTTCTTGTTTTTGTTTTGCTTTCCTCCTCCTCTTCCTCCTCCTCCTCCTCCTCCTCCTACTCCTCCTCCTCCTCCTCTCGCTGCATTTCCCTTTCCTCGAAGTCCGTGTTTTAGTTCCTCCTTTATTCCCTTTATTCTTTCTTGTCTTCTTTCTATTCTTTACTTGATTCTGTTACCGTCCTCCTCACCTCCCCTTCCACCTCCTCTTCCTCTTCTTCTTCCTCCTCCTCCTCCTCCTTTTGTTCCCCTCTTCGCTATCTTTTTTTTTTTTCGTTCTCCTCAACAGCTCTTCTCTTTCACTTGTTTGACACTTCTCTCTCTCCTTCTCTATTTTATTTTCCTTGTGTCTTTTTTTCCATGTATTTTTTCTTCTTTATTTTTCACTGCATCTTTTTCGCTCTGAACTTAATCATTTTCTTCGCTTCTTTTCTTCATTCTTTTTCGTGTCTTCGTCAAGGTTTCGCTTATTATCTTTCTTTGGTGTTTTCTTTAGGGCTTCTGTTCTCCTATCTCTTTGTTTTCTTGTCTTGGATATTGTATTTACTTAATCTCTCTCTCTCTCTTTCTCTCTCTCTCTCTCTCTCTCTCTCTCTCTCTCTCTCTCTCTCTCTCTCTCTCTCTCTCTCTCTCTCTCTCTCTCTCTCTCTCTCTCTCTCTCTCGTCTCCTCTATGACTTCATTTTCTCAGTTTTTACATCTTTTCCTTCTACTCCACTTCTCAGCTTCCTTCCACCTCGCCTTCCTCCTCTTTCCCTTACTCCCCTTTTTCTTCCTTGGTTCATTTCTTCAATATTCCATTTTCTCTCACTCTACACTTTTCGTTTCTCCCTCGACGTGATTTTCCTTCATACTTGCCTCTCTTTCTCCCTTACCCCCCTCTTTTTTTTTCTTCGCCTCATCTCTGTTATTCCATTTCCTCGACTTTCCTTCATGCATTTCTCTCTCCCTCTCACTCCTTTTCTTTTCACCTTCTCTCTCGCCCTCTCATTCTCCCTCCCGTATACTCTCTTTTTCTTCATACTTTCATCTATGTTATTCCATTTCCTCTCACTATACCTGTGCTTTCTTCCTCGACTTTCCTTCATGCATTTCTCTCTCCTCTCTCTCCCTCTCCCCCGTCCCCTCCCGCGTGATGGACTAGACGCATATTTCCTGTCTGGATATTACGGCTCGTGCGTGTTCGGCCCAACTAGTGGCGGGGAGGATTCTGCGCTGCGGAAATACTACACTGCACGTCACTGCCGGTACACGACTCTCCCTGACTCTCCCAGACTCTCCCATGCCTCCCCCTAGTGGCTCTCATCCTCCCTCTGCAACTCCTATCTTCTCCAGCATCCCCCTCTGCCTCCCCCTTGCCTATTCCTGTTCTTTTCTTGCCTTCCCCATCTTCTTCATATTCCCTCTCAGCTGTTCCTGTTCTTCCCCAGCCTCTACTTGTCACTCCCCTTCTCCCTTATTTAGACTTCCTTAACTCCCCCCCTCCTTTATTTTTTCATTATAGGACGCGGCTCAAGGGCAATAAAAAGAGCACAAAAAAAAGCCCGCTACTCGCCGCTCCTATAAAAGATAAAAGTAAAGAGTAGCCTGATTTTCTTCCCCAACCATTCCTATTCTTTTCCATTCTCCTCATCCCTCGCTTGTCTGCTCCATTCTTTCTCTTCAAACTCTATTCACTTCCTCTTTATTCACTTTCTACTTCCACTGCCATCGCTTATTCATCTCATCTCTCATCCCACACCTCATCTCCCCTCCCCTCATCTCCCCCCACCTTCAGTATATGTATATGCACCTCCGTCTTTCCCTCCAAGGCCCTCCAACACACACACACACACACACACACACACACACACACACACACACACACACACACACACACACCTCACAGTCTCATCCCCGCCGCTTTTCATTCTCATACATGTTTTGTTGTTGTTGTCGTTGTTTTGTTGTTGCTGCTGTTGTTGTTGTTGCTGTTGTTTATTAGTGTACATGTGTCGCTTGCACCTCTCACTTTACTTCCCTCCTTCTTTCCTTTTCTTCTTTTGGCTGCTCTTTCCTCTCCCATTCTCACCCCCTAAGCCTAACTAGTCATATAAGATCGCTTTTTTTTTCTTTTTTTTTTCACTCACCTTCCTATCCTTGTTCCCTTCCAATCCACCCTCCCCCCTCTCTCCCCTCCCTTGCTTCTACCTACCCCTCCTTTACCCTCCTCCTCCCCTCACCCTCACCGCATCCATCCAGTGCATTCCACACGCACAGCCAAATTAAATCTATGTCTGCTTCATGCCCGGCGCCGCTACATACCACATTTCCTCCCTTCGCTACGCTACTCGCCTGCTACGACTACTGCTACCTCGCCTGCCCGCCACTGCACACACACACACACACACACACACGCACACGCACACGCACGCACACGCTGGTTCATGTGTACTGGTCCGTGGAGTTTGGCAATTTGGTTTCGTGTACAACTATCACATTTTTCCCCCTCACACACACACACACACACACACACACACACACACACACACACACACACACACACACACACACACTCTCTCTCTCTCTCTCTCTCTCTCTCTCTCTCTCTCTCTCTCTCTCTCTCTCTCTCTCTCTCTCACGCTCCACCTCACTCCTGTAACGGGCTGTGAAGCGGAGTTGTCGAGAGAGAGAGAGAGAGAGAGAAGGGGGTGAGATAAATGTTGCGGGAAGAGGTGTTAATTACTATGATGAAGGTGTTTGGGGTATTAGAGAGAGAGAGAGAGAGAGAGAGAGAGAGAGAGAATAAAAAAAGTGCCAAGGTTAAGGGAGGACGAAATATGGATAGAATACAAGGAGAACGAATAGGAGGAAGAGAAGAAGGAGGAGGAGAGAAAGGAGATAACAAAGGTGTGAAGGAGGAGGAGGTGACGGTGGAGGTGATGGTTTGGAGGATAATGTAAGGGAGTTAATCGAGGGAGGATCAAGTGCTAAGTTATGACATGGAGGGTGTTAAGTGTAGAGGAAAGAGAATTGGAGGGGGAGGGAGAGGAGGGACGGAAGGTGAGAAGGAGGGTCGCGGGGTGTATCGTTGGGGTGGAGAAAGGAGGAAGGAGAGGAGGAGGAGGAGGGAGAAGGGAGATGGTTGTTAAATGGTAGAAGATGAGGTGTTTAAAAGTGAGGAAAGGGAATGAAGAGGGAGGAGGAGAGAAAAGGAGGAGGAGAAAAAAAAGGGAGACAATGAGGTGTTAAAGGGAGGAAAGGAAAGGAAGAGGGAGGAGATAGAAGAGGAGGAGGAGGAGGAGGAGGAACAACAAAAGGAAGATGAGGTGTTTAAAGTGAGGAAAGGGGATGAAGAGGAAAGAAGAAAGCGAAAAGGAGGAAGAAAAGGGAGACAGCTAGAGAAAGAGGGGGATGAATAACAGTAGAAAAGATTAGGTTATTAGAAGAAGAGAAAAAAAAGCAGCGGAAGGTAAAAAAAAAGTAAAACCAAAAATATATGAGAAGTTACGGAGAGGAGGATGAGAAGAAAGAGTACAAAGGAAGAGGGTAAAGGAAGTAATAAGAGGATGGAAGACAGGAAGAAAAAAATTAAAAAAGTAATATTGCTCACAGTAATTACAAACAGGCAAAGGTGGTGAAGAAACAGGTGAGAGAAAGTTATGGAAATAAAGCGATGTAAAGAGAAAACCACGGAGAGAGAGAGAGAGAATACCCCAACCTCCACCACCACTACTACCAATAAAATCACCAAAATACGGTTAGCAGCTGGGTCGTGGTGGTGGTGGTGGCTGTGGGAGGGGTGGGGACAAGGGGGGAGGGGGGGATGGGAGTTATTTTTCACTACAGTTCATAACGTTGCTCATAACAGGCCGCGCGTCCCGCCGAGCCACGCGCGAATGAAAATTTTGTGGGTTTGTTGTGGCGTGTTGATTGGTGAGTGTCCCCCCCCCCTCCCTCCCCCCCTCTCCTCTCCTCCCTTCCCAAACATGTCGCTTCTCCCTTCCTACCACCACATGTCCCCTGCCTCCCCTCCTCCTCCTCCTCCTCCATTTCTCCCCCTTTTCTGACCTCCCATCCTCCTGAAATGAAAATGAAGGAAGAGGGAAACAGGGAGAGAGTAGGAAAGAGGGAAGAAGTAGCCCTCCACCCCCATCTCTTGTCCTCTACCTCCCCTCTTCCTCCTCCTCCTCCTCCTCCTCCTCTCCCCCTTTCTGACTTCCCATCCTCCTGAAATGAAAATGAAGGAAGAGGGAAACAGGGAGAGAGGAAACAGAAGAGGGAGGAAGTTCGCCTCCCCCCCCCTCTTTTCTCCTCCCTCCCTCCCTCCCTCTCCTCCCCATCATCCCCCCCTCTCCCCCACCCCTTATCTCCTCCCCTCCCTCCCAAATGGTGCTAAGAGAAGGGATACAAGCTAGAGAGAAGGAAAAAAAAGAAAAAGGGAAGGAGAAAAGAGCACACGTCACAGTTTTTAAGGATGGTGGTAATGGTGGTGGTGGTAGTAGTGGTGGTGGTGGTGGTGGTGGTGGTGGTGGTGGTAACACTGTTTTCTCTCCAAACTCTGCTTGATGGACAGTTTTATTGGTGTTGTTCTTGTTGTGACGTTGATTGTTGTTGTTGTTGATGTTTGGATTATTGCTGTGGCGTTGGCCTAGTGGTTTTATTTTAGTAGTGGTGATGGTGGTGGTGGTGGTGGTGGTGGTGTTGGTGGTGAGTTTTGTTGTGTTGTGGCTTGTAAAGTGATTGTGGTGATCGTGTGTGTGTGTGTGTGTGTGTGTGTGTGCGTGTGTGTTGCTTCCAAACTTTCAAAAGCTCAGTGAGGCAGGTGCGTGATGATTAGGAAAGGTAATAAAGAAGAATCTGTAATTAAAATGATTAATATTACAAAAGGGAGAACATGAAAAGAAACAAGATAAAGAAGAAAAGATAGGGAAAGTAAGAGAATGGCAGCTAGAAGAAAGGAAGAAAAAGAAAACAGTAAAGTAGATCACGCAATTAGTAGAATATAATAAAAAAAAAATAACGAAGAAAAAAAAAGCAAGATGGAAAGAAGAAGCAAATAAAAAAATAAAAAAAAGGAGATGTAAATGAGTCTTGAAGGGTGTTGGTAATGGGTGACAGTGGAGGTGTAAATGAAGGTGACGGTGCGGATGGTGATGGTCAGTGATGGTGTTGCTAGAGTGAGTTACAGAGATGCTGACTCATGCAAGCGAACTCAGCAGTGCCGCCTTTCCTATTCCTCCTCCTCCTCCTCCTCCTCCTGTCATTCTGGCTCTCTTTTCCTTCCTCCTCATTCTGTTTCTGCTACTTCTGTTCCTCTTCTTCTCGTTCTACATCTCCTCTCTCCTTCCTCTCCTCTCATTCTGCCCTTCTTCCTCTTCCGTCTCATGCTGTTTCTGTTGCTTCTGTTTCCTTGTTCTAGTTCTTCCTCTCAACCTCCTCCTCCTCCTCCTCCTCGAGTCAGCGGTCTTTGGGATGTAATATTGAAGCGGCGTCGGCCCGGTCCAAGCATATATAATTCAGTGTCTGTCAGGGTAAGGCGGGGAAGTGACCTGCTTGATTCCTCCCAGACGCCTTTTATAGCTCCTTACACCCCTAACCCTCCCTCCTCCTCCTCCTCCTCTTCATCGTCATCTCTTCTTCGCGCTCTGGAAAACGCCCTCATGACCTTTTTTTTGCGAGGTCTTCTTCCTGTTTACTTCATTTTTCGGTACTTTTTTGTGTCACTCCATAAGGTTATTCCCTTATTTATCCCGTCTCGTCGGGGTCGTTATTCTTTTTTGATTGAGCCCCCGTCCCCACCGCTACCCTTGTCCTCTCTCTCTCTCTCTCTCTCTCTCTCTCTCTCTCTCTCTCTCTCTCTCTCTCTCTCTCTCTCTCTCTCGCTCTCGCTCTCGCTCTCGTTCTCTCTTAAACCATGGCCCTTGTTCCTTGGTAGTAATTTCGGTGTGGGCCGCCTGCCATTCCTCACACCTGGAGCATCAACAGCCCGCCCCTGCCTCTTAAAGCTTCCCTCTTCGCTCTTCTTCATAAACACACGATGGCCGCCTTAACGCCAACTAATGCCTGGGCGGGCGAGGGAGGGCCAAGGAGCCGCTGCCCATTTTCTTTTCGTCCCTCACACGAAGTCAAGCGCGGCGGCCCGGATGCTGCTCCTCGGTAGGCCCGGGCGCTCCTGTAAAGAGTAGTGGAGGCGCCGGGTAATGAAATATAGGCGTTAAGAGTGCGGGCTAAAGACGGTGTTTGAGCTGAGATACGACACGAGGAAGCAGGAATTACGTGCTGACAACCGCCATTATTCGGGCTGGAAGACCCACATGGCGTTCCCTCTCTCCGCCCACTGCTGCCACCCGCCCCTGCTGCTGCTGCTACTCCGCGCGCCTCGTAAACTGAACAAACAAAGTCCGACAGACAAGCAAGGGGTCGCACTACATGAGGGACGACTGTTTTTGCTCCCTTGCCTGTTGGCGTTCCTCTGCCTCGCCCCATGCAGTTCGTCCCCCCCCTCCTCCCCATCTCCCCACCTTCAAACACCTCGACCCTGCAGCACCAAAGCGGAGACATGCAGGGACTCACCTCGCCTCGTTTTCCCGCGACCCAGCCAACTTCTCCCGCTGGAGGTCACCGGCTGAGGTCTTATTCCCTCGTAAATTTCAAATAAGCGATTTGTCAGCGTTAGGGAGGCGTGGGATGGATGTGGGACGTGGCCCGGGGGAGGCGTCGCGGCGGCAAGGACCCCGCGTCTGCCTCCACATTCAGATGAGCTCCGAGCGCCCCCGAGCACCATAGCAAACACACACACACACACACACACACACACACACACACACACACACACACACACACACACACACACACACACACACACACATACACACACACACACAGATAGATAGATTGTTCGTTGAGGTCAGGACTCCACAATAAAGATTTGATGCTCCAGCGTTATGACAGGTGAAAAATCTCACAACAGTAACAATAATTCAAAAGCTTAATTTACAAACACAAACCAAGAAACTGATAAATTACAAAGCCCAAAACAGTCGTAAATAAAACACAAAACACGCTTGCACACACCAGTAGTTAAATAGCTTCCACGTCCCTCACCTTATATAGTCTTCTAAAATCTCGCTTCCTCCTCCTCATCCCAATCCTCATTCTCATCCTCCTCCCCCTCCTTACCCAGCTCCTCCTCCTCCTCCTCCTCCTCCTCCGAAGTACCGCCGCGGCACGAAGGTTGGGTCGCTGGCGAGGGCACTGGCCGGGACGCGGAGAGCACCTTGTTGCATTATGCCGATGAACGAATAAAGGAGAAAGTCGAAGAAACGAACGGCGCCAATAATTTATGTTAAAACTATAGCTGCGATAATGATGGCGACAAAAACTCGAAGGCTTTTGTTCTGTCAGTGTCGGCCTGAGCCTTGCGTGTGCCCCCGACGCCGCGCCGCCTGTCTCAAGGGGCGGCGCGGCTCGGTGTATTTCCCTCACGTGCCTCGCCGTGGTGTCGCTCTGAGGGGAGTCCTGATGAATGGTCACTGTGGCAGGACTCACGAGATACTCCTTTTCTCCTCCTCCTCTTCCTCTTCCTCCTTCACCTCCACGTCCTCCACCTCCACCTCCTTCTTATCCCGCTCCTCTTCCTCCTCCTCCTCCTCCCTTTCTTTTTCTTTCTCTTCCGCCTTATACTCCTCTTTTTCCTCTTCCTCCTCCTCGTCCTCCACTCCACCTCCTCTCTATCGCTCTCTTCCTCCTACCCTTTCAACTTTTTTTCTTTCTCCCCCTCCCTATTCCTATCACCTTCTGCCTTCTTTCCCCTCCTTCCTTCCACTCCTCCCTCCCATCCTCCTGGACTCTCTCCTCGAACTTACCTGACCTCATCTATTGACCTGCAGTATTTCGGTTCTAGGTCATTCCTTCATTGACGTGAGCTCGTGTTTTCCTTGCTCGGGGTTTGTTTTGCTTAACTGGTTGATCAATTGGTTCTTCAGCCACTCACGGCGTTGCCAAGTATTCCAGAGTAAGTATGTGGATGGCTTGGGATTGTGTTGCCTTGCTGAGTGCTTCTGTGTTGCGCTGTGCTGTGTTGAGGCTGATAAGATAAAGGGAAGGAAGGAGGAAGACGGAAACGCGTGTGGCTTAGAGCGAAGGAATTGGAGATGATGATGATGATTTGGAGGTTGTGTGCATTCCTGAAGTCTATGGTGGGAAATGTGGACTGTGTGTGTGTGTGTGTGTGTGTGTGTGTGTGTGTGTGCATTGCCTCTGAAGCACCCGCCCGTCGTTCAAGGCCATTAGTGGAGGGTGGGGATGGGTGGGGGAAAGGGGGTTGGAGTGGTGGGGGGGGGATCGGGGGATGGACAGGCGGCGGCATGGAGTAATAATGTTGCTTGTGATAACTTGTTAGGCTTGGAACTTGTTTTTCGATTTGTAGGAGATTTTTTCAGGAGTCATTTTCCGCTCTCTCTCTCTCTCTCTCTCTCTCTCTCTCTCTCTCTCTCTCTCTCTCTCTCTCTCTCTCTCTCTCTCTCTCTCTCTCTCTCTCTCTCTCTCTCTCTCTCTCTCCTTTTATCTACTTTTATCTACTTTTAAGGTCGTGTTCTATTCTCTTTGTCTGTCTGTGTACTAGTTTGTGTTGTCCGTTTTTTTTTTTTTTTTTTTTTTACTCATGTTGCTTTCCGTTTTCGTTCATCTTCGGTTTCGTTGATATTAATTGATGCTCTTTTACTTTTCAATCATCCGGACCTGTCTTTCCTGCCCTCTTTATCTTCCATCACCGCACTTATATGCCTCCCCCTCCTCCTCCTCCTCCTCCTCTTCCTCTTCCTCCTGCCTCATCCCTTTCTCATTTGCTCATCTTCATCATTCCCCGTTTTCCTTGACTTAAATTGCACAACCATCATTCCATTGTCGATATACGTGTACCTCTCCCAACACACACACACACACACACACACATACACACTCACCGGCAGCCAGTCAGTCAGAGCCGGGGATCAGCCGTGTTTTGGATGCACCGCCGCTCTCCGGAGGCTGATAGGCAGCACCGCGGCGGGGCACGGCAGCCTCCGCCATTATCTCCAGACCCGCTATCAAAACCGGGCTTGGCGGTGGCAGTGGCGGTGGTGGTGGTGGTGGTGGGGCGGCGGGTGGGATTGTGGTGATGGTGGGTGGTTGGTGGAGGATGAGAATGATGGTGGTGGTGCTTGCAAGATGATTGTTGTTGGTAATGCAGATTGTTGCGGTTGTGTCGTAGCAAGGATATTGGTCGTGATGGTAGTGTATGTCGGGCTTAATGGTGGTGGGTGCAGTGGGCGGGCGGGGGCTGAGTGGGCGGGTGTGGGCAGCGCTGTGGGTGGGCGGCGGCGGACCACCCTGGGTCGCCAGCCGTCGCTCCAGTTCCCCGGCGGGACGCGGCCCCTCCCTCAGTTTTTGTCACTCGCGCCGTTTTCTGTTGCAAGTTCTTGTAATTCCCTCCTCGGCCGGGCTGCGGCTCCCTCCACCATCATATTATTTTTTATACATATATATATTCCTGGCCCCACCGCACTTGCCCTCGTGCCTCACGCCTGTTAGATGGGGCCTTTTATTAAGCTGTAGGTGACCTCTTATTTAGCGAGACGTACCTAGTAATTAAGAAGATACGGCCTCGTAGCTAACCCATGGCACCATACTCACCGGGACGCCTCGCACCAGCCAGGCCGCGGCTCGGTATTAGGCAAGACGGAGCCTCGCATTACAGGGCTTGATCTGCCCGCCGCAGCCCGGCCTCCCATGCTCTGCCACCCGCCTGTGACTCGTGTGAGGCGCAGGACGCTGAGGAGCACAGGATTGAGACAAGAGGCCACACCCTGATATTTCCCTTATCTTTTACTGCCCTGCCTCGCCCCGCCGCGCCCGCCCCGGGGACTAAGGGGAAGGGCCGCCCCCCTTCCCTCACCAGTCCCTCATCCTTGTCTTTCTCACCCTTGCTAAGACCACCCAAATGCCTTGTAGACACTCAGCGGAAGCCCTGAAAATATTAGACCAACACACACACACACACACACACACACACACACACACACACACACACACACACACACACACACACACACACACCGCCCCTCCACTCCTCGGCGCCCCTACAAGGGACACAAGGAGCGCAGTGAAGGATATAATGACGTAGTTTATCTTTTTACGGCGCCTCGCCGGGGACAGTTTCACGCCCCGGTGAGCCGCGTCCTGGCCGCCCTGCTGACCAGCGGGCGGCGCGGCGGCGCGTTATGGCGAGGCGGGAAGTGGCCATGGCACGGCGGCGGAGACTTTGGCGGCAACGATAAGGAATTTAAGGAATGTGATAGTTATGGATATTGGAACATTGATGGAATAGCGAGAACGGCGCCGGCAATGGTGCTCGAGATTGGATGGTGAGGATTAGTTGAGGGAGGAGACGGCGACGGTGGTGACGACGGAGGGAAGTGATGACGACGGGAAGGAGGGAGACACGGACAGACAGAGAATATGGAAAAAAATAAATATTGTAGTAGCAGCGGCGATGATGATGATGATGATGATGATGATGATGACAAAGATGGTGATGATGGTAGTGGTGTCGCCGTAAAGAGGGAAGGTGTACACTGTATGGGTGTCGATGGGTGGATGGCAGTGAGGACGTGCCAGCCTCGTGGCGGAACGAAGATAATGATTGTAATCCTGACACACAAAACTCTGCGACGATCCTGTTTACGGGAGCGGCAGTGAGGGTGATAACGGGGCGCAAGGGTGTGTGTGGAGGGTGCTGAGAGGGTGTGAAGAGCCCGAGGAGGAGGAGGAGGGAAGGGAGGAGGAGGGAGTGGGGTATTAGGCGTATATATGAGAAAAGTAGGAGGAAGAGGAGGAGATGAGGTACTCGGGGTGTCTATAGCAGAAAACCAGAGCGAAGGAGAAGAGGAGGAAGAAGAGAAGAGGGGTTAGTGGTGTATATAGAGGGTAACCACGCCCATGAAGCGGATAATAAAAGACCCCATTATGGTACTAACGAGCTGGCACTTGTTGGCACTCCGGAGATCCTTTGAGGCCCTGCTGGTGGTGGTGGTGATGGTGGTTTGGGGGGGAGGGGAAGGGAAGAGTTGGGTTGTCACCGCGCCACAAAAGTCAAGTGGTGATCAAGGGTACTGGTGATGGTTAATTGACTTCGTTATTTGCACACATTTGTTCTTGTGGTGGTTGTGTTGTTGCGTTGACGTTGTGAATTGAAGAAGGAGAGTATGGGGATCAGGGTCTCTCTCTCTCTCTCTCTCTCTCTCTCTCTCTCTCTCTCTCTCTCTCTCTCTCTCTCTCTCTCTCTCTCTCTCTCGCTCTCGCTCTCCCTCCCTCCCTCCATCTTTCTATCTTCTAAACGACCTCCTTCCACATGGTACGTTTGCATTACCTCCTCATTTCCCCGGTGGCCTTCAACCTCTCCGTCAGCGTTAACCCAACAAACACAAGCCCTTACATCCCCATCCTCAGACCCATCCGTATACCGCGTCTCCTCCACCTTCTCCCTGATCCCACTAAACGTCTCCCTGTACCCGTCACCCATAACCTTGTATTCCTTATTGCACTCCGTCTGCTTTCCCTGTCTTTCCATGCTCCAGCGACTCCTCCTCGTGTCTCCCTTATCCGTATCTGTGCTTACGCGTCGCTGTGGCCTTGGGTAGATAGTTGGACACTCTTTAGTTTCTCTTTACTTCGATGTCTTTTTGCCTTGATAGCGTCTCTGGTTATCATTACACTGGTTCTGCTGTTTCTGTGTCTCGTTTTGTCTCGTTATGTGTCTCCATGTCTCTGAATAAGTACCTGGACACCCTTCAGTTCCTCTTTATTTCAATGTCTTTTTGCGCTATCATCTCTGGTCATCATTACACTGGTTCCTCTGTTTCTGTGTCTCGTATAAGTATCTTCGTGTCTCCGTGTCTTTGAACAACTATCTGGACACTCCTCAGTTCCTCTTTACTTCGATATCTTTTGGCTCCGATGTCATCTCTGGCCATCATTACAGTGGTTCGTATGTTTCTGTGTCTCGGTTATGTACCTTCGTGTCTCCGTGTCCCTGAATAAGTAGCCGGACACTCTTCAGACTCTCTTTACGTCGATGTTCCTCTTCCCTGATGTCATCCCCGCGTTTCCTTGGCCTTGTTCCTGTGTTTCATTGTCTCGTATCGCTGATCGTCCACTTCGTTCCCTCTAAACCCTCCTCGCTGCCCCTTAGCTTCCATGTCCATTTTTTTTTTACAGCAGAGGAGACAGTGCAAGGGCGTAAAAAAAAAAGAAAACAATAATGAAAAAAAAAGCCCGCTACTTACTGCTCCTAAATAGAGTTGAGTGGCCGAAAAGAGAAAGCAATTACCTTGTTCATGTCTTTCCATATCTTCATAACCAAACACACCACTTTTTTATTTTGTCCGTAAGTTTATATGTCGCTTTCTTTCTATAGTTTTTATTATATTTTTTTTCATCGAGTGACGTTTAAGCAGTATTTAACACGCCCATCAGAATTTTTGTTTAGATTATTCCTTAACGTAAATGGGGGGTTTTCTAATCTTTTCTCTTGAAGTGGACGGAGGAGAATGTTAGGCATGCTGTACTTACACACGCTAACACCTTCCTCCTCTAATATTCCTTGGCGTTTATGTTCCTCTCATATTTTCCTTTAAGGAGAATGAAGGAGAAATTTACGCCGTGTCCGCATAACCTGATTTCCTTGTAGGTTGACATTCCTGGAGGCTAATGGTCCTCGTGTGTCTCTCTCCTTCATTAATAAAAGGCGGAGGAGAATTTAAGTATATGATCTTGGTGCTCCTGAGTCCTCGTTTCGTGTACCTTGATGCTAATGCGGTGTTCCCCAGATTTTCCTTCCTGTGACTTTTATTTGAAACATTACGCGCACGACCTTTTTGAAGACTTGCCTGTTAAGAAATATATCCCTCCCGGCATCTAGTATTTTGGTACCTGTTTGTGAAGAAAAGATGACCCAGGGAGTAATTTATCGCGAACGTTACTTTGAAGAACCAGGTGATAGTGCGTTTTCTTCCTTCTCTTTTCAATGTTTAGTTGCATGATTGTGAAGAATTGTGACCCAGTGAGTAATTTATTAGGAGCCTTACTCTGAAGAACCAGGTATTAATGTGTTTTCTTTCTTCTTTTACAGTGGGTGGAGGAGAGCTTTACGCAGTTCGAGAATGGCATCAACTGGCGGTCTTACGTGGTGTGTGACGTGGCGTACAACAACGTCAACAACTGGCTGTGGACGCCCTTCATCGAGCGAGGACCCGCCAACCGAATGTACATCGAAGTGCAGTTCTCCATGCGTGACTGCTCCCTCTTCCCCGGCACCGCCCTCTCCTGTGAGTACGGCCCGTGTGTGTGTGTGTGTGTGTGTGTGTGTGTGTGTGTGTGTGTGTGTGTGTGTCTGTATCTTTGCCTCTATATAATTGTGTCTGCCTGTCTGTTTTTTTTTTTATGTGTGTTCTTTTACGGTATAGTTAGTAATGTCCTTGGATTTATTTTGGGTTTGTCTCTGATGTACGTTTTTTTTTCTTTTTTCAAGTAGAGCTGAGTTTAATTACGGTACATTTTTTTTGTGTGTGTGTGTAATTGATTTTAACATTTTCTTACTAGTTTTCTTTTTTATTAGGATTTTTAGGATTTTTTTACTTCACTCCCCAGTCCGAGGCTCGCGGTTACACTCAAGAATACCAGATAAATAGTTTTAATAAAAGTTCTAATCATGACATTTACTTGCCACTCTACTGAACACATTCCCGAGACACGTGAAGGTCAGACTCATTTTCCAACATTACGCGAAAATCTGTCACAGCTCCAAAGTTAGTTAGGGTTAGGCGGCGACTTGATTACTGAGTCGCCGTGAAGTCGCCTAATTGCAGAGTAACGTGAAAGTCAGGTGCGAGTCTTACCTGTGGTGTTAAACGGCGGTTCTGAATTATTGAGTCGCCCCCCTCCTCCTCCTTCTCCTCTGCTTCCTCCTCCTCCTCCTCCTCCTCCTCCTCCTCCTCCTCCTACTACTACTACTACTACTACTACTACTACTACTGCTATTACTCGTCCTCCGTCGCCGCCACCCAGGTCCCCCGATGCGTGAATATCAATTTCTTATCAGTTCTGTGGAATGACTTTTTTGTTCATCATCAGAATCGTCACCCTCGGAAAAGTACCTCACGTCAGGAAAGTTGAAAACAATGATGAACAACTGCGACACAGCCAGCTGAAAAAAGTCTCGTCACCTTTCGTTTGACATTCTTGTTTTATTACTAAGTCAAGTTTGGCCGTTTTAGGGAAGGTTTTTATTTTATCTTTTTCACCGACTGACTTTTGTACCTACTCTGTTCCACCGCTATTTTTATTTACAGTGTTATTATTTTTCTATACGTGGCTGCGGTCTAGACTACCTTGGTGACTATCAGTTAATTCCTTCACTTTATGTTAACAGTCTTGTGGGGTAATCTGACACTTTCCGCCTCACTTTGCTGTCAGGCTCTTACGGTATCTTACTCACCCTCCTTATAAAGCACAATGTATACTCGCTCCACCCAAATGAGTAATGTTTGAAGTCTTAGTTAGTCTTACCTATAAAATGGTTCACGCACCTTCCTCGTTAGACTTCACTTTAAAGGTTGTTTAATACCTCACTTCAGTAACAACCCATGCAACCTTTACCACCCAGATGACACTCAGAGCCCCCACACACACATATACACCTTCCTACCTCTCTTTCGTCTCCCTCCACACACACACTCACCCTCATCCTCTCTCACCCTCACAACAGGCAAGGAGACGTTCTCGCTGCTGTACTACGAGTTCGACGCCGCCACCAAAGAGCCGCCGTTCTGGGAGCCCGAGAGTTACAAGCTGATCGACCGCATCGCCGCAGACGAGGGCCGCTTCACCAACTCGGCCGACATCATCATCAACGCCGAGATCCGCTCCATTCCCGTCACCAAAAAGGGCGTCTACTTCGCCTTCAGGGACCAGGGGGCCTGCATCTCCCTCCTTGCCATAAAGGTACGGCCCTCACACAACTCTAGGACTAAATTTGAACGTCTTTTTTTATTGTCTCACTCCCTAATGCAAGAGTTAATCAGTGTTTTCATTATGTCCTTTTCCCTAATGCAAGAGTTAACCAGTGCCCTCATGATGTCCTACTCCCTAATGCAAGAGTTAAGCAGGGTCCTCATTATGTCCTACACCCTAATGCAAGAGTTAACCAGTGTCTTCATTATATCCTACTCCCTAATGCAAGAGTTAACCAGTGCCCTCATCATGTCCTACTCCCTAATGCAAGAGTTAACCAGTGTCTTCATTATGTCCTACTCCCTAATGCAAGAGTTAACCAGTGTCTTCATTATGTCCTACTCCCTAATGCAAGAGTTAACCAGTGTCTTCATTATGTCCTACTCCCTAATGCAAGAATTAACCAGTGTCTTCATTATGTCCTACTCCCTAATGCAAGAGTTAACCAGTGTCTTCATCATGTCCTACTCCCTAATGCAAGAGTTAACCAGTGCCCTCATCATGTCCTACTCCCTAATGCAAGAGTTAACCAGGGTCTTCATTATGTCCTACACCCTAATGGAAGAGTTAACCAGTGCCCTCATGATGTCCTACTCCCTAATGCAAGAGTAAAGCGGTGTCTTCATTATATCATCCCTTTCACTGGTAACTCTGGGCCAGTCCATCTCCCTCTGTACGAGTATTACCTCCTTCCTACGTCTTGAACTTCAGCCCTTTGTGTTCCTTCATGTAGAGCGGGATTTTTTTTTTCCTCTTTTTTGGATTGTCCCCTTAACTGTAAAAAAAATGAATGAGTAGAGTATAATAGTATGTCCCCAACGCACTGCCCTCCCCTGAGATACCTTAATTAGCTCACCTTGAAGAAAAAAGAAAGGCTTGTTATATTCCCCCTTCATTTCGGTAGTTGCTCTAATAATTTTTTTCTCCTTCATATTTCCTTCCTCGGTAAAGCGATAGGGAACGGTACTATATTTTTTTTCTTGACAGGAGAGAGATTACGTTTATCAGATCAAGAGACTTTTCCTCCCTCGCGAGTTTATTCACCCTCACAAAAAACGAAGGACGCTCCACAAACAGAGTCACGTCCGTCATGGCCCGGTACATGGCGAGGGGCAGCAAGCGGGCAGTATTTCGTGGCGTCGCGGACCAGAGAGACTTTTAAGTTTATCAGATGAGGGACTTAATTTTCGCCGCGACGCATAAATTAGGGGACGTCCGTGTGCCTGCGAGGGTCGGAGAAGGAGGAGGGCGGGGGCGTGGCAGTGTGTCAAGGGCGTGGAGGAAGGCAGGGAGGGAAGGAGGACAGAAAGACGGGTGAAGGGTCAGAGGAAGGAAGGGATGTAAAGGGACAGAAGGAGGGGGATGGAGGAGTTAGATGGAAAGTTAGAGGGCGGGAAGGAAAGGAGGAGAGAAAGAAGGGTGAGGGGTCAGAGGAAGGAAGGGATGTAACGGGGAACAGAATGAGGAATGGAGGATTAAAGGCAGGAAGGAGGACTGAGCAGGAGAACAAGAGAAGATATGGAGGGTGAAAGTCTGGCAGGGGAAGGAGGACAGGAAGATAAGTGGAGGGTTGGGGAAGGAATGGCGGGGAAGGAGAACAGGAGGAGGGATAGAGGGAGGTATAGAATGGCGAGGAAGGAGAGAAGGGAGGAAGAGAGAGGAACACTAGGGCGGTAGGAGCTCGTGTTCTTGGGGTGTGGGCCATGCTTCCTCTGGGGCTATAGGGGGGAGGGACAGAAGGGGGGCAGGGGTGTGGGCAGGGGGACAGAGGGGGGCCAGGGGTGTGGTTAAGGAAGTGAAGGGACCCACGCCTACCTGCAGCGGCGGAGTCATTTTGTCTCGTGTTTGACCTGTTTGACCTCTCATGCCCTCCCTCTCCTCCCTTTCCCACCACCTTCTCTTCCTTCCAACTCCTCCCTCTCCCTCCTTTCCTTCTCTTCCTTTCAACTCCTTTTCCTCACCTTCTCTTCTTTCAGTTTATTTTTCCCCACCTTTTCTTTCTAACTCTTCTCTCTCTCCCCCTTTTCTTCCTTCCAACTCCTCCCTCTCCCTCCTTTCCTTCTCTTCTTACATATTCTTTTTCCCCACCTTTTCTTTCTGACTCCTCCCTCTCTCCCCCTTTTCTTCCTTCCAACTCCCTCTCCCTCCTCCCCTTCTCTTCCTTTCATCTCCTCCCTCTCCCTCTTTCCCATTCCTCTTCCCTTCCCCGTTCCTTATTTCAATCTCATTTCCTTATTCCCCATCCTTCTTTAACTCCAACTCTTCCCTCTCTCCCTCCTCCCCGTTCCTTCTTTCAGTGCCATTCCCTTCTCCCCTTCCTTATTTACCTCCTCTTTTTTCCCTTGTCCTCCATCCTCTCCTTCATATCTTTCATTCATTTATCCTTCTCTCCAACATCATTCTCATCCCCCTTCCTTGTCAACCCCTCTTTCCCATTCTCCCTCCTTTCCGTATCCTCTCCCTTTTTCTCCCTCTTTTACACCCTAAACCCTCCCTCCTTATACCCTTTTCTCTCCCTTCGCTCCCTTACTCTACATCAGCAACTCTGCACTCTTCGTTCTTTGAAAATTTGGGTTAGTCAGTTCTGTGCTCGGCCAAGGAAAGTGTGTACCACGGCCCGACATGTAAGCAGCCTCCTCCCTTGCTTGCTCCTCCTCCCTCTCTCCCTTTCTCCCCTTCCTCCTCCTCCTACCGCTTGGCTCATGGGGTTCATTATCATTATTATTATTAAACTCGTGTCATTGATCCACCAAACATTTTTCCCTCCTTTTTTTCTCCTCTCTCTCACTACGTCTTCCTCATTTATTGTTCTTCTCGCAAGTTATGTGATAAGTTAATAATCACTAATTATAGCCAATCTTCACTATTAATTACGGGAGAGAGTGTGACGTATTAGACATAGATAATCAGGCAGAGGGAGAGGCAGAGAGAGGGAGGGAGAGGGGGGAGTGGTGAAGTGGTCAGTGGTGCCGCCTCTCCCCTCTCTTCTGGGAGTTGGCTGAAGAGGTGGGAGGATGAAGGAAGACAGGGAGTGGGTCGTGGGAGTGAGTCGGGAAGTGAGAGAGGAGAGGAAAGAGGGAATTGCAAGTGGAAAGAGAAGGAAAGGAAGGGCTGAAAGGACGAAGGGAAAGGGGGAAGACAAGAGAGATACAAAAGAAATCACGGAGTAGCAGGGATTGAGGCAGGGAGTAGGAATTAGGAAGCATGGAAAGAGAAATGGAGTAAGAGGTGTGTGGACTGTGGAGGGAGGGAGGCGGAAGGGGACGTAAGGTAGGAGGGAGGGAGAGAGTAGCTGCAAGGCAGGAGGAAGGGAGGGAGGGAAATGGTGTTAGTATAGGGAGGTAAGGGGGAGTAGCTGTGAGGGGGGCAGGAAGGAAGCAGGGGGCGTGAGGGGAGGGAGGGAGGTAAGTAAGGCGAAATATGGCGGTGCGTGTCTCTTATCAGTCCTCATTTTGGCGGGAGGTCTCCTCTGATCGATGAAACAGTCTCTTTTCTATTTCAATTTATGCCGCGCGGCTCCCTCGCGGACTCCGCAGCTTTCATGCACATACAATTTTGCAGGAATTGCAGCACACAGGAAATTCATTTTTCTCTATGTATGTATATATTCTGCCTGGCTTTCTAAATAACACGGCAGCTTAAAAAAAGAAGACAGTGAAAGGATAACTCAGGCCGGCGGAGCATTACCGCGGCCGTGATGACTCTGCAGCATGAACACGGTAAATGCCAGGTGGACGGAGCCTCTCATTCCCTCCCTTGTCCCGCAGGTGTACTACATTACCTGTCCGGAGATAACCAAGGCCTTCACCCACTTCCCCACCACACCCACCGGCTCCGAGGTGACGAGCATCGAGCAGGCGACGGGCAAGTGTGTCGCCCACGCCCGCGAGGAGTCCACCCCGTCCTTCCTGTGCACCGGGGACGGCCAGTGGTCCCTGCTGAACGGGGGCTGCGCCTGCCTGCCCGGCTACCAAGCCAACACCGAGAAGCAGACCTGCGATGGTGAGTACCCGATAGTGTGCATGCATCCCTTTTTTTGTCCCCAAGTGTGTGTCACGGTGTTCAGTACCCCCAGTGTGTATGTGTCCCCTCGAGCGTCTCCAAGCGTGTCGCGGCCCAGTGTTCGGTAGGCCATGCGGCGGCGTTCCCTGTGCCGTTGTTCAGCGCCGTGCACTGCCGCCGCCGCCCACTACTGGCTGGTGTTGTGTGACGTGGCAGATTGTTATTTACTTGATTGAAGGGAGACTGCAAAGCGCCGATCCGTATCACGGCAACTGCACAATTTGTAAAGCTTCCTGTCCCACGCAGCGGCCGCAGCTATGAGTTATGTCCCGCAGCCCTCCTCCACGATTAAAGTCCCCGAGTTATCTCGGTCCCCAGCAGCCCCGGCGAGCGAAACAGCGTCCGTCGGTATTACTGAGAAGTCTCGGCGGGTCGTCGTTCATCATTAATTTTGTCGGGCGATCATAAATGAAATATATTCTTTGGTGTGTTAATGACCGCCACGCTCAGCCCTGCGTCGGCCCTTTGTGGCGCGGAATGGATGGCAGGGAAACAGCGCGGCACGGCGGGGAGCACTGGAGGCAAACACGGGTAGTAGGGTAGAGGTCAGTGTGGTTGATGGCGTGGGGCGAGGCGGGGCAGTTTATGGGGTCGAGAGTTTGCTGCAGAGGTAGAATAAGGGGGAAATAGTACGCCTGCTACTTGTTTTGGGCGAGGGAGGGAGGCAGACTGGCTTTGCGGGTGGACTGAGGAGGGAGTGTGTGTTGTATACCTGTTTTGGGGGAGAAAGAAAGGCATAATGGAATGCGAGGGAAATGTTGCGTTTGCTACTAGTTTTAAGAGAGGAAGGAAGGGAAGGAGGGAGGAAACCAGACTGGCGTTGCACAGAACCTGAAGGTCAGAGCACAACAGCGGCGGCGACGACGGTGATGGCGAGAGCACGAACTTTGGAGGGGAGGCGGCGGGGCAGGCCTGGGGAGGAGGTGGAGGCTACTCACCTCCTTCACCACCACCATAGCAATGCCTTCATGTCCCCGGCTCTCCTGTTGTCCTTTCTCTGTCCAGCATGAAGGCGGAGGTATAGGCAGGGCGAGAGAATAGCAAGAGCCCTTATGTCCCCATGGAAAGAGAGATAAGGGAGAGGGAGGGAGAAGGTAAGCGGGGAGCGGGCCTGGCGGAGTCGAGCCGATTACCATAACAATAGCTGCCCTGCCCTCCCGTGCCCCTCACCTGGCCTCGGTTTGGGCTACACTCCGCGGCTAGCATGCACGCCCTCATCTCCTGCTTGTCTCTTTCTGGCCTCCCTCGGAAAGTACGCCTGAGTATTCCATATTGAAGCAACAGGAATCAAACAAACCACATGGGCACAGCACCCGGCCACCAGACGCGTCCGTCGTGGTGCTTGCCGAGGCCAGCGGTGTGTTCGGGACGCTTGCTTGTTGCTGGTTCCGCCGGCGGCTCCGCCAGAGGGGCGGTACGTGGGTCATGAATGCCTGGCGTTGCTTGCCACGAGGGTACAGTGGAGCAGCGAGGGCTGGCCATGCACGGTGCAGCGGTGTGGCGTTGCGGTGATGTGGCCACGCACTCGATAACGGTGTTGGTGGCCGCTCAAGGTAAACAAACTCCACCTAATAGGGAGCGGCGGTGCGCCTTGCGGGGCCCCGCGTACCCTGTGGTGCGCGGTGCAGCGGCGCGCGGCGCACACACGCTCACTCACCCGTTGCACATCGGCGAGACTGCCAAATTCGGCCCCATGGCATGGCTGCCCCGGCACAATGGACTATCAAATTATCACTTTTAATCACTTCATGCGGTTGCAAATTACCTGAGGTCAAAGGTCAGCCGGCATTTGCTTGATATCAGCGGTGAATTGTGACCTCTAAGCACGACCTCGACTTGATCCCCCCGGATGGTCGGGGCAACAGGGGAGGAGGGGGGTGACGAGCATAAAGGCGCCGGAATTTAAGAGATTCCCTGCAAAAGGTCACAACCGGGAGTCCGAGGTCAAGGTAATTCGGGTGAGTCTGTTGTGCCGACTCATGCGGAAAAAACACGGTAGTCAGTCATGTTTGTTTATTATCAGACTCGGCCAAACCCGCATTCTAATCACAATATTTATGCGGGCAAAAAACAACTCGATCCTTGTAATTGGCTGGGCAGTAAAGAAGTCAGGGCGAGGCGTAAGGTAGACTGATGAAAATAAAGACATGTAAATGTTTGTTTGCGAAGTGTGAGTTACGAGAGGGGGAGATACTAGATAAAGAAAATCAATAAGCCTGTAATCAATAGCGCTGAGAGACCCTTTAGCTTGCTGGTGCTAAATTAATAATCTTACCTTTTGGGGTGGCCGGCGCGGTAGCACAGTGAGGCGGGAAGAAGAGGAAGGGAAGGAAGGTGGGGAGCGAGGCAAGGGATGGGGAAGGAAAGGAAGACGGTAGATGAGAGAAAGAGAAGAGGAGGGCGGGGAATATAAGGAAGGGAAGGAAAGGCAGGAAGAGTAAGGAAACGGAAGGGGAAGGAAGGAAAGGCGGGAAGAGTAAGGAAACGGAAGGGGAAGGAAGGAAAGACTGTAGATAAGGGAGAGAGGAGAAGAACCCTCAAAATACTAGGAAGGAAAGGGTGGACTGGAAGAATGAGGGAACAGCAGAAAGAAGAAAAATGTGACATAAGGAAGGTAACATTAGGAAGAGAAACTTGAAGAGGAGGAAATAAAGCAGTAAGAGAAGTGGAAGAGGATGGGATAAGAAACTGAAACTGATAAAGGAAAACAACAAGAATAAGAAAGCAAAACAATAAGAAAGGAGGATAAAAAGACTAATTTACGTTCTTGCACCAAAATACCAAACCGTCCAACCAACCAAAAAACGAACCGACAAACAAACAGAAACAGGTGGTGGTGGTGGACGAGGTGGTGGTGGTGGTGGTGGTGGTGGAGGATGAGAAGTTACCTGTGCATCCTGGAGCTCACACTAATGAGGTATCTCTCTACCTGGGTCATTACCTGTCTATGAGCCTTTTTTTTTACCTTTTGCGAGCGGTTGCTTCATTTCTTGATCAGTATAATTTGTGTGAGTTTTTTTCTCTTAATCGCCCATTATTTTCTCCTTCTGACGTTGTATCATAAAGTAATGGATAGAGTTGTAGGGCAAGTCAGAGAGAGAGAGAGAGGGAGAGGGAGAGGGGGGAGGGACAGAAAAGAGTTGCATTTGGACAGGTGGGGTTGTTGGAGTGACGGGTACGGTGGAGTGGGTGGGGGTGGGATGGGGAGAGGGGGAAAGGGAGTGGGCGTGCGGCGGGGTGAGGGTGGGCGGGATTGTGGGAGCTGCTCGTCTTATTTTCTCCTCTCGGCCATTTGCATAAAGAGGACGTAAATAATTAAGAGGAGCCAGGCGTTAAATCGCAAAGCCAAGGTTCGTGCTTCTCCGGACCCTTCCCCCCTCCCCCCCCCTTCACCCCCTCCTGCTGCCTCGTCCGTCCACACACACACACACACACACACACACACACACACACACACACACACACACACACACACACACCTGCTTCGTCTTGTCACCCTCTGATTTTTTTTCCCCAGCTTACTAAACGCTATTGTGTCCACCACCACCCCCCCTCCAGCCCCCCCAACCTGCTATTTTTTCAGTTTCTTCCATGCTTTTGTACTCGGTCTGCTGGATGCCATTCCCTCCGCGTGGCAGCAGGAACAGCAACAGCCTCAGCGCCATGTGTTGCGCCCACGAGGCCCCCTGGTGGGAGGAGACAGTGGGCCACGAGGTTTTATGTTCCTTAGCTGCTCCGTGCCTCATCCCAGCGTGCCAGCCTCCACGCTCCCTCCTCTTGCATCCTTACTTCCCCCCCGACCACTTCCTCCGTGCCTACATCTCTCCTTCCCCTTGCATCCTTACACCTCCCTCTCCCTCCCCTTGCATCCTTACACCCTTTTCACCCAATCGAGCATTATTTCATCTTTGTTTCTTCTCCTTACATCCTTACACCCTCTTCACCCCATCCTCTGTGCCTACATCTCCTCTCCCTCCCCTTGCATCCTTACACCCTCCTCACCCCTCCCTCCTTGCCTACATCTTCTCTTTCTTCCCTTGCATTCCTCCCTCACCCCATCCTCCGTGCTTTCATCTCTCCTTCCCTACCATCCTTGCACCCCTCCACACACACCTCATTCCTGGCCAGCTGATCCATCTTCCCCGCCGTGGTAAGGTGGGGAGGGGTAGAGGGGGCATGCAGGTGTCTTCTGTGACTTGTGCCGCCGTCGACTCCCCGGACGCCGGCAGCTACAAAGGCTTGGCTGGGAGTGTGCACACGAAGAGGGGCCTCCCGCGATGACGGCCCCTGACCCTCGCCCGCTGTTTCCGAAGTCCAGAATGCTGTTACTTTTTTCCCCTCAATTTCCTTCTCCAAAGTTGCGAATTCAAGGGGACTCCTTTAAAGCCGCCCCTCCTCGCCCAAGCCGTCTCCAGGGTCAGGTCTTACGGGGATAAAGTTAAATATGACCAAACTTTCAATTCCTGTGGATGCGCCGAGTACGTGAGCCCCGCGCCCCGAGGGGAGGGTCGCGGGGTCATGAGCTTGAGGGGTGCCAGTGTCTGTTGGGGGTTTTATGAGAGGCGGGGCGGTGGTGGCCTGTCCCTGCCTCTCCCTCGCTGCGCCGTATCTAAGAAAAAGTAAATATTCGCCCTCCGTGTTCCGGGACCAGCGTGGCGGCATTATTCTTTCTCTACGGTGCTCAAGAATTATTATTACACGGCCGCTTTCATGTCTGAGACGCTTTATTATTTTTCTTTAAACGTTGCGTGTGTGCGTGTGTGTGTGTGTGTGTGTGTGTGTGTGTGTGTGTGTGTGTGTGTGTGTGTGTGTGTGTGTCCGTCCGTCTGTCTATGTTCGTCTGTCTGTCTGTCTACCTGTCTGTCTGTGTGGGGCTTAACTTTTTCCTTCCTGTTCTGTCTCGTTGGACAGGTAGATTATTTCACTGCACCGCCTCGTGCCACTCCCTCGAGATATCCGCCCTGTGGCTCGGCAATCAGGACACTGCCCCCTGCTGCCCTTCCTGCCCGACCGCCCCGCCCTGCCTTGCCCTGCTGTCTCCCGCACCCCTAACAATTCCCTGACTCCTCCGCCCCGTCCCGCCCCGCCCCATGACCCGTGACACGTGCCATCCTCGCGGAAACGGACAGAAACGCCCAAAAGAACACAGATTAGCTCGTGTGGGGTGTAGTGTGTTTTAGGTTCCCTTCTCCCTCTCTTGGTCGTGGTCACAGAAAGGAAAGAAGGAGCGAGGAGAGGAAGGAGATAGCAATGTGAAAAGCCTGAAATAGAGGAGTAGAAGGAAGAGAGATACCGACAAGTTAGAGGAAAGAAAGGAGCTAAGACAAGTGGATGGATAATAAAAGGTATATAGTCGGAAAGGAAGGAAGATAAGAGGAGAGGAAAGAGAATGGAATGTGAAAAGCATGGAAAAGAATAGTAGAAAAAGAAAGAGATACCGACAAGTTAGAGGGAAGACAGAGGATGAGACGAGCGGAAGGAATATATGTGAACAGTCGGGAAGGAAGGAGGAGATGGAGAAAGAGAAGAGAGAAGAATGTGTTTAAAGGAAGGAGGCGAGGGCAAGGGGACAGGAAAAACAATAAAGAGAGAACTACCCCAGAAAAGAAAGGGTTGGATGGTCCTGAGTGACTGCAATAGCGCGTGGCGGCGTCAGAGACTAATGTAGGGGTGACCAGGGCGGCCCATCTTACCCTCCTCCTCGTCCTCCTCCTCCCCTCTCCTCCCCACCCGCTCAGCCTCATGTAGCCTCACCCTTGATTTTTATGACGCTATATTATGCCCGGCCAGATGGTATCGCGGGGCGGCGGGCACGGGCGGGGAATATGGGATGACCAGCAGCCCATCGCCCGCCCGTCTGTCACTCGTCAGCGCGCGCCCACCCAGGAGGAACCCATACACCGCCGCTACCCCCCCCCCCCCACACCCTTACTCCCCACCCCCACCACTACCACCCTCACCACCACGACTACCCACCCATCACCACCCCTTTACATGTTCCTGGCGCTACTACTACTACTACTACTACTACTACTACTACTACTACTACTACTGCTACTACTACCCATCTCTCTCTCTCTCTCTCTCTCTCTCTCTCTCTCTCTCTCTCTCTCTCTCTCTCTCTCTCTCTCTCTCTCTCTCTCTCTCTCTCTCTCTCTCTCTCTCTCTCTCTCTCTCTCTCTCTCTCTCTCTCTCTCTCTCTCTCTCTCTCTCTCTCTCTCTCTCTCTCTCTCTCTCTCTCTCTCTCTCTCTCTCTCTCTCTCTCATTCCGCCGGTTTTGTTTATTTCAGATTCTAAATTTATCTCAAAGTGAAAAAAAACATTAATAGCCTCTTCGTGTGCAGAAATAAAAGGAAGCAAGACATAATTGCGTATATTTCTATTACTTGCTATTTTCATTATTGCCTTCGTTAATGAGTTGTATACTTATTAAGCCGTTTATTGATTTCACACCCGACGAATATTATCACGCCATCTGTGTTTCTTTTCTCCTCTTTTTGTTGATTATTATTTCATTCACGCTTCTTCCGCAAATACACGAGTCGAGGATTTTTGTTGAGTGACGCATCGAGGCTCTGAACACACACACACACACACACACACACACACACACACACACACATCAACTCGACTCTTCTTCCATCCTTCTCTGACGATGCTTGATTCGCTCCGGTCTTTCGTTTTGCATTTATTTATTTGTGTGTTTTTTTTTGTTTTGTTTTTTTGTTTTTTGTTTTGTTTTTACTCCGAAGTCCGGGCAAGTCACTCAGCCGTTGTGTTGCGCCATTATCTAACTTCACTTCGCTATAACTACGTACACAACAGACATAAACACTATAAACACAACCTCTGAACCTACCTAACCTAACCTTTACCTCACATCATATTTACTTCTTCCTCCTCTCCCTCTTCCTCCTTATTCTCTTCTTCCTCCTCCTCCTCATCATCATCATCATCACATCACATTTTCAACCTCTACACCATATCATGTTCACTTCTCCCTCTTCCTCCTCCTCCTTCTCCTCCTCCTCATTATCATCATCATCATCACCATCATCATTATCACATTACATTTTCAACCTCTACACCATATCATGTTCACTTCTTCCTCCTCTTTCTCTTCTTCCTTCTCCTCCTTCGCCTTATCACCTCCATCATCACATCACATTTTTACATTTTCAAGCTCTACACCACATCATATTCACTTCCTCCTCTCCCTCTTCCTCCTTCTTCTCCTCCTCCTTATCATCATCATCATCATCATCACCATCACATTTTCAACCGACTTCCATTAACCACCAACTTATTCACCCACTCCCCATTAACAACTCTATCTGTATCATGGCCTCACGCTCGCCACAAACAGGCCAGCGACCACAACGACAGATAGTATTCAGGTTTAGTAAGCAGTCAATGAATTTTTGCCCCATCAACATGGACATCAACTTTTATGAGCCTTCGAGAGAGGGGCTGACGAGCTGAAGGTGTGTGTGCCTGGGTGGCGAATGGGCGGGAAGTGGCGATAGTTGTTCTTGCTGTTGTTGATGTTGAAGGCGGCGGTGGAGGTGGTGGTGACTGGTGAGAGGAGGCTAAGAAGACGAGGGATGCATGGAAAATGGTGGTGATGGTGAGAAGTTTGTGATGATGGTGTTAGTGATGATAGTAACAGTAGATAACGAGTGAAGGCAGTTTGGAAAAGGAGATTGAGGGCGGTGCAAAGAATACTGGCCCCTGTATAATGCAAAAGGGAGATGGCGATGGTAACAGTGATGATGCTAATAGGCTAATGACATCGTTAGAGTTATAGTGATACTGATGATTAGCTCTGGAATTAACTCGTAAAAATAGTGTTATGAGAGTAGTCGTGTTAAGTGCACATCAACAGGAGTGACAGCAACAGTAATATAAACAACATCAGGAAGCGTCTTGAATAAGTGCTTCGGGGCCGTGGCAACAGTGATCGGACACGTGTGACATCGGTGGTCTCGGCTCAACAGTAATGGGCGCGGAAATGTGTCTTTAGTACCGGCGGGATGGCGATGAGGACAATAAAACGACGGTAATGGCAGTGCGGCGGCCATAGTGGTAGTAAAAGAAAGAGAGCCAGCCGTGGTGTAGGCATGAGGGATGAAGCGAGGCAGGCGGAGGAGGAGGAGGAAGAGGAAGATGAATAAAAAACGGACGATGAAAACAAGAAAAGTTAAACAATGAAGAGGAAGAGACAGAGGAATAAAAAGCAGACGATGACGAAAACAATTAAAAAAATGAAGAGGAGGAAGAGGAAGAGACAGATGAATAAAAAACGGACGATGGCGAAAACAAGAAAGGTTAAACAATGAGGAGGAAGAGGAAGAGACACAAGAATAAAAAGCAGACGATAACGAAAACAATAAAAAAAAAATAAAGAGGAGGAAGAGGAAGAGACAGATGAATAAAAAAACGGACGATGGCGAAAACAAGAAAAGTTAAACAATGAGGAGGAAAAGTAAGAGAATAAAAAGCAGACGATAACGAAAACAAAACAAAAAAAATGAAGAGGAGGAAGAGGAAGGGAGACAGGAACAAAGACAGACAACGACGAAAACAAGGAAAAGAGAAGAAAACAACAACAAATGAGTAAAGAAAAGGAGCCGGCTGTTGTGTAGGCCTGAGGGATGAAGCGAAGCAGGAGGAGGAGGAGGAGGAGAATGAAGAGGAAGAGACATAATAAAAAAAACAGACGATGACGAAAACAAGGAAAAGAGAAAGAAAAACATGAACGAGCAAAGAAGGAGAACCATGTAGGAATGAAGGAAGAGGAGAATGAAGAGGAAGAGACAAAAGAGTAAAAAATTGACGAAGACGAAAACAAGGAAAAGAGAAAAAACAACAATAAATGAGTAAAGAATGAAGAAGAAGGAGGAAGGAATTAGCAATACAGAACAACCTACACCTGTTTGGCTGCTGTGCTCGAGTCCATAATAGGTTTAGAGGAAGAAACGAAGAACAGGAAGAAGAAGAGGAGAGGAGAGGAGCAATAAGCTAGGCAGTGACCTCAGTTGTATTAGTGGAAGTAGAAGTAGGAGGGGTGGTAGTGGTGGTGGTGGTGGTGCTGGTTGTCAGGGGTGTTGTATAAAGTTAAAAGCAGAAAAAAAGAACGGGAAAAGAATATATAGGTGGAGAGCAAGGCAGAGAGCGAAGTTGTATTAGTGGAAGCAGTAGAAGTAGTGAAGTTGTATTAGTAGAAGCAGTAGTAGTAGAGGATGGGGAAGGGGATGTTGTATAGAGTTAGAAGCAATAAAACATCAACGAGAAAATAAAAGAAAGGAGGAGAGCAAAGCAGAGAGCGAAGTTGTATTAGTGGAAACAGTAGAAGTAGTGAAGTTGTATTAGTAGAAGCAGTAGTAGTAGTGAAGGGGAGGGGGGGGATGTTGTATAGAGTTAAAAGCAAAAAAAAAAACGGAACGAGAAAATAAAAGAAACGAGGAGAGCAAAGCAAAAACCGAGGTTGTATTGACGGTAGCAGTAGAGGCAGCCGTAGAAGTAGAGGCGGTAGTATTAGTCTGAGCCCCCAGTCTACCCCCTCCCCCGTGCCTTCCCCGGGCCCCCAACAGAGCAGCCGCAGTATGATAAAAAGCGCGTTGATAGTCGGTGGTGAGGGATGGCGGCGGCCGGGCGCTGGACACCTGCATACAAATGTCAGCCGGCGAGCAACACGGGTACTACACCGGCCCGCCTCGCCCTGCCCGGAATTCAGATGCCGCTGCTGCTCCTCCTCCTCTTCCTCTTCCTCTTCCTGATGCTACCCAAAGATGTGTGTTCCTTCCTCCTTTCGTTATACTCTTTTAATTTCTGCACCCCGTTTCTTGTTCCTCTTCCTCCGTCTCTTCCTGATGCTACCCAGAGATGTGTGTTCCTTCCTCCTTTCGTTATACTCTTTTAATTTCTACACCCCGTTTCTTGTTCCTCTTCCTCCGTCTCTTCTTGATGCTCACCAGGACCTCGTTGTATGAAGTGATGATGTGTGTTCCTTCCTTCGTTCCTTTCTTTTCATTCTTTTTTTAATTCCTTCTTTCAGTTTCTTCCTCCTTCTCTTCCTCTTTCTCCTTTCTTCTGGTTTCCCCGCCTCGTACTTCATCTCCCTTTTTCTTCTCTCTCTCTCTCTTCGCTCTTCACTTCACCTCTCTACTTCCTTTCTTTTCTTCACTTCATCCTCTCTTCGATACTTCTTTAGCTGTATTTAACTTTCCTTCCTCCTCCCTCTCTTCTTCTTCCCTTTCTCCATCACTTTTACTTCATGTTACATCCTCTTCTCCTTTTCTTCTTCACCTCTTTTCATTTCTTCTTTCTTCACTTCACTTCCTCTTCACTTCCTCCATAAACATTATAGCTATACTTCCTCCTTCTACCTCCTCTTTGTTCTCCTTCCCTTTCTCTCTTTCTCAATTTGTCTTCGTCCTTGCCAACCTCATCTCATTGTTATCATTCATTCCCTTCGTCCTTGCCTCCTCTCTCATCCCTCCCCCTCCTTCTCTTCTTCTTCCTCCTCCTCCACCTCCTCCTCCTCCTCCTCCTCCAACTCAGCCCACCCACAAAACACCACACACACACAGTTTTATTTAGTCCTCCCCCTCCTCCTTCGCTTCCTCCCGTCGGGTGAACTAGAAAATGGACTGAGGTGTCAATAAACTAATCACGCGGAGTTGATGATGGATGTGGACCCTGTTTGGAGATAAGAGTGATGGCGGACGAGATACTAAGGAGGAGGAGGAGGAGGAGGAGGAGGAGGGGGCGGGGAGGTAAGGTCAGACATCTCCCCTCTGTTGACTTGCTCCCCTTGCGGCCATGTCCCTCGCCCGCCGATCACCAGACAGCCATTAACCCTTTATCTATTAAATTTATTGGTGTTTTTTATGTTTGATTTCTGTTAGCGTTGTGTGGGCCTCCTCCTCTTCCTCTAGCTCTTCTTCCTCTCTCTCTCTCTCTCTCTCTCTCTCTCTCTCTCTCTCTCTCTCTCTCTCTCTCTCTCTCTCTCTCTCTCTCTCTCTCTCTCTCTCTCTCTCTCTCTCTCTCTCTCTCTCTCTCTCTCTCTCTCTCTCTCTCTCTCTCGTATTTACTCTCTTACACTCTTAAATTTTCTCTTAATTGTTGCCAGTAGAAGACCTCACTTACGGATTTATGGAGGAGGAGGAAGCGAAGGAGGAGGAGGAGGAGGAGGTGATTGTGGTTGGCTACTGGCTCTTGAAGGCGGAGGAGGAGGAGGAGGGGGTAAGGAAGGTGAGGTAGACCCCGTCCCCACCTTCAGCGACCCGCCCAGAAGCATCCCGGAGGCGACAATAGCTTCTTCAGCGTCGCCCGGAGGAGCCTTTGCCTGGAGTCACTTTCTCACACAACTGTTGGGTTCGTCCTTTTTTTATCCGCGGTGGCCGGCTGTCTCGGGCCTGAACGGTGGGGGGCTTCTGTTGGTGGGATGCTGTCAATGGGGGTGGGGTGGTAGAGAGAGAGAGAGAGAGAGAGAGAGAGAGAGAGAGAGAGAGAGAGAGAGAGAGAGAGAGAGAGAGAGAGAGAGAGAGAGAGATTATCAAAAAGGTTCTGTCATTGGTATTATATTTCACAAGATGGGTTTTCTCTTTATGCTGATGTAGAAAGAGAGAAAAGAATGTATGTTGCCTTATGTATCCAAAGTTACGTGTGTTTTATTTAAGTATATATGTTTTAACAGCATTAGGGGGAAAGTGAGGTTAGCATAGTGAGGGGAGCAATGAAGGTGAAGAGGTTGGGAAGTGAGGTGTGCGGTGAGGGGGTGAGGAGGTTGGTGGCTGCATGAGCGAGAGAATTCAATGCCGGCAAGGTAGTAATCTGAGACGAGGACGGGACGACACGGACAAACCTTCTCTCACCTCTCTGTCATGGTTGTCCCCTTCCTTTCCTGCCCTCTTCCTGACCTCGCACATATTATTCTTATCTTCTGGTATTTTGGGCTCGTATGTCTTTTGTTTTCTGTCCTGGAATTATAATCAACGTTTCGTATCGTTATGAAAATTTAGGGACATTTTCTTAAACATTTCGACGCCCAAGCCCACACATTTGACAAGGCTTTGCTATGATTTGTGGGCTTTTTAATAGGTAGCTTAAAACAAGGTAAAAGAGGAAATCAATAAACTCTGCTGCCTGTATTATTCCAACAAGCATATTAATTCAGGAAGGTTATATATGAAGGTGAAAGTGATCATTTATACAGACTGAAATGTTATAAAGCAACAGGAGAAAAAGGAAACAAGACGAGAGAATAAAACAAGATAAAAGAGGAAATCATGACCCTGGTGGTAGTTTGACAATTCTTCTGTACCGTGAACCTAAAAAAACAACACTTAAGGATTTTATTTCGTCTCCCTTTTGGACTTTGGAAATAACTGATGGGAGAGCCGGAAGCGTCTACGAACACCAACCTTAATGTCATCCTGAACCAAAAAAAGAAAAAAATCCATCGTCATCGTATTTAACTTTTCTCTATATATAACGATTCCCAGCTACCTCCTCCTCGCCCGGCCACACCCCTTTCGCCTTTCTCGTATCCATAATTCCTTTCCCGTCACATAAATTCGTTAGGTGGCGCAGCACAACAGGTGGAGAACGCGACGGGAAAATAATAACAAGTGAAACATTATGAATCGTACCGTGAGACCGACCGACCGACCCTTCCCCCGCACGCACACACAAAAAAAAAGAAAGCAATGATAATTCTCCGTTATTAAGCGTCTGCACTCGGGTCACTGCGAGAGAGAGAGAGAGAGAGAGAGAGAGAGAGAGACTTACTTGACTTGCATTCCCCTCAGCTCCCAAAAGCAGACGCTCTCCGTTTCTCTTTTGTTCATGAGCTCTTAAACTTTATCACTTTGCTCGAGCGGCGTTTTGTTGTCTGCGTGTTTCTTGCTCTATTTATCCGCTCCTTCTCTTCCTTTGCCTTCCCTTGGTGCAGTTATCGTAGTAATTAAAACACACGACTTTCAGCACTTCGCTTCAGTGGGATTTTGTTGTATTTATCAATTTTTTGCTCTGTTTACTTTTCTTTACTTCTTTCTCTCTCTTTGCCTTCCCTTAGTGCAGTAAGCGTAGTAATTAAAATACAATCCCACCCCCGGCCAGTGTTTTTAGGCTACACACGAGTTTCTGTGCTTTGGTTTGTGGTATTTTTCTATTTCTTGACCTGTTTGTTTTTCTTTCTTTTTCTGTCTTTACTCTCGTTTGGTGCAATGAGACCCAATCAAATCCCACCTCCGGCCAGTGATTTTAGGCTCAACACGACTTTCAACTCTTTTTTTCGACCGACTTTTTCTTGTATTTATCTGTTTTTTGCTCTCTTTAATTTTCTTTCCTTCGCTTTCTCTCTTTCCTCTTGTTTGGTGCAGTTAAACCGATTCGAACCCCCGTCCAGCGTTGATCAGGGGCTACACACGGCCATTATCACTCTCCCATTGCCTTCGTTTGCTGTAATTAAACCACATCAAAATTCCTTCCCAGCGTTGATCGGGTGATATGCGGCCATTATCACTGTGTTCTATATATATTCTTGCCCCACTTTTATCTTTCTCTCACTGTCTCTCTCTTTGCCCTCGTTTACCGCTGTGATTGTAATTAAAACCAAATCAAACTTCCAGCGCCTTATTTTTATCCCTTTGTTGTAGTGGCGTTTTGCTGAATAAACATTTTCCCCATAAATCTTTTTCGTCCTTCCTTACTTCTCATTTTCTGCGTCGTTTATTTCTTGTTCTTTGTTTTCTTCGCCTGTTGTTTCAGTTTCACTTCGTGTTTTCTTTTTTTTTCATTTGTTTTCCTCTTTCTTTTCTCTTTTTTATCTCGGTGTCTGCCTGTCTTGCCTCTCTTGCTTCTTATTCTTTGTATTCTGCATCTATTATTTCATTATCCCTTCCTGCTTCATTGCATTTTCATTTCTTTCTTTCCTTCAGATTTCTTCCCTTTCCTCTTTTTTCTCTCTCTTCCTGCCCTCGTTTGGCCCAATAAGTGTAATTAAAAGCAAACCAAAACTCTCGCCTAGTGTTTCTCAGGCTACTCACGACCTCCAGGAACCGAGAGCCAGACAGGAGGAGGAGAAAGAGGAGAAGGAGGAGGAGGAGATGGCGGTGGTAGTGGAGGCTGCTGGCCGGCCCACACTCATCGCTCACTCCCCGCCGCATTAGTGACTCGCCGGCCGGTGCTAAACCACAATTAACAGAACACTCGGGCCAGGGAAAATAAAGATCAGCGGAGGAAGTGATAAACCAGGGAACGCTTGGACCGCCCGAACATAAAACACGAAAACGAGCAACACGCTAAAACTAATTGTCTCCGTTTATGTAAGTTGCAAGAAGAGAAGATGATCGCCAGTTTCTTCTTTTGGGGGTTTTCTTTTTTTTGTGTGTGTGTGTCTTGTTGTAGTTGTTGCTTCAGGCGTGTATCTCTTTCTCTTTGTGTCTCTCTCTCTCTCCCTCTCTCGTCTCTCTCTCTCTCTACCACAACATAACCACAGTCTTTTGCTACCGAGTTCACCACCACCACCACCACCATCGCACTATTACTCATATTAGTCACCCTTGCCACCACTGGGTCTCGACTGCACCACCACCACCACCTTCACCACCACCACCACCGCCGCCGCCATCATCACAATCACTTACACCACCTCCGCCACAACCATTACTCCTGCTACTGCTGCCACTAACTACCACGCCATCATCCTGTAGCCATTAGAAGAAGAGAAAAATGACTGCTACCCTCCACCACTACCACTGCCACCACCACCACCACCACCAATGTTAACTGGAACCAGCATCTGTAAACCATTAAAGAAGAAACGTAACCCTCCTCCTCCTCCTCCTCCTCCTCCTCCTCCTCCTCCTCCTCCTCCCAACCACACCAATTGCCACCATTAACAACAACAGCAACACCAGAACTACTACTACTACTTCAACTAAAACAACTACTACTGACTCCAACTACCACTACTACCAGCACCACTAACCTCTACTATACCACCACCACCATTTCGATCATCACGCCATCTTCACCACCACCACCACCACCGCCACAAACAAGGGGATCAGCCGGCTCACGTCCAGCCTGCACGCGGTTCCCATCCATTATTTCATTGGTCTTACCTTTCACGGCCGCCCAGGTGGAAGGGGATCATAAGTTTGAGGCAGAATGGCGATGAGATTTTAATTACAGGTTGCCGAGTCTTTATTTACCAAACCTGTTCCCTTTGGCAGGCCTCCCAGGCAGAGGGGCAAAAAGGAGGAAAGGCAGGAAAGGAAGACAAGGGAAAAGAAGGGAAAGGGAGGGGAAGGGAGAGAAAAGGAAGGGAAGGGAAGAGAGCGAAGGGAAAGTGAAGAGAGAATAACAAGAAACGAATATAAACAAAAAGAGTGAAGGAAAGTAGATAGGGAATGATGGCGAAAAGGGAGGATGGGAAGGGATGGAATAGATGAAGGAAGGAAAAGAACAGATGGGAACGAAAGAAAAGGAAGTTAGGTAGAGGCTAAAATTTGGTAATAAAAGTATTGACGAAGGGATGATGGATAGCATGAGGAGTCAGTGGGAAGGTAGGAAAGGGAAGAAACAAGGAAGAGGAGGAGGAATACATGAAGAAAATGGGAAGAGACAAAAAAGGGTACAGATGGATGGAGGGAAGAGAGGAGGAGAGGCGCGAAGAGAAGGTGGGTGACGAAGCAGTGTGGAGGGAAGAAATGGAGAGAAAAGGTGGGCCGGAGTGGAGGCAGTGATGTGGAAATGAGTGGAGGGAATGAGAGACAACCACATAATGAGTCGGACCCGTGAGAAGGAAAAAAATGTTAAAGTTGAAAGAAGTTTAGAGAAAATTGATTAAATAAAAAAAAGAAAAAGGTAATTCATGGAGTGAACACGTGGAATTTAGCGTCGACAGCGAGAGAGAGAGAGAGAGAGAGAGAGAGAGAGAGAGAGAGAGAGAGAGAGAGAGAGAGAGAGAATTAGTAAATGTAAATTGAATGTGGGCCGCAGCGCAATTAAGTGAGAAGAAAATACTTAGGTGTAAGGGGCGCCTCGCGGGATGGAGACAGGTAAGGGCAAGGAAAAAGAGCAACAGAAATCGTACCAGATAATTACATGAAACGTAAACTCGGTAAAAGCAAACACGAAATCGTTAACTCTGTAGAAAAAAATATATAATGAACTTGACGAATTATAGAGAAATGAAAATAGATGGAAAAATAACCGAATCCTAAACTTAAGCAGACACTAAATCTTTTGTTATGGGCATAGTAAGAGATCAAATCTATGTACTATATAAAGAAAAGAAAAGGAAATCAATTAAAAATGCATCAACATCTGTTCGGCCTCACAGGTATGTTTCTTCACCTGAGAGACGCGGCGTGTCCTTACCTGGCGGGCGGCAGTGATTTGTTTGTCCCTGTTGGTGATTACTGAGAGAGAGAGAGAGAGAGAGAGAGAGAGAGAGATGCTACTATACAACGAAGCCGTAACGACATGATATCTTAAAACGTACAAAACAAACACGGAAGCCTAACACACCGAGATAGGTAAACAGGTGCAACAGGTGTACTGGGACGAAACAAACGAGAAACAAACAGACAAACAGAAGCACAGGAGACTTTGGACGCGAGGAGGAGAGTAGATGAGGATGAGGGATGGGATGGGTTGGGTGGAGTGACATTTAAGGCATAAGGGGGGGCGAGGGGATGTAGGGATGGGGACGCGTGGGATGCATGGCCAGCTTTATAGGGGGTCTGTGGCATGCCGAGGGAATGATCCAATGCAGTTTTATAGCTTCGGGAGGAATGCTGTACAATAACGTATCCATCCTGGCATCTTGTTGTTCTCGATTAATATTGCACTCCTGTCTGTCTTCCACGTCTTCGTCCTCGTCCCCGTCCTCCTCATCTTTATTCTCGTGTTTTTTTCTTTTCATTTTTTGCGTTCGTCTTTCCCCAGTGTCCCTTAATGTCGTTTTTCCATGTTTCTCTTGATTGCGTTCATCTCATTTTCCTTCTTCCTTCTTCTCTGGTCCTCAACGCCCACCACCCCTGCGAGCTGTCTAGAAAAATGACACAGACAGACAGACAGACAAAGAGAGGCAGAAGGACAGAAAACAAGAGAACAAAAGGACAACAAAACACAAAGCAAATGTTACATGAATTTCACACGCGGAGGAATAAAATTTAGGAGACTTTTTACGCTCACTTGCATTCTGGCTTCTCCGAGTGTTGTGGGAGGACATCTGGCGGCGCCCCGGTGTGTCAAGAGGGAGGGGGCAGGGGGGAGGGAGAAGGGGGTTTGTGGTGCTCGGGGCGTGAGATCTGTAATGGTGACGGATGACCTTCCTCTCACCATTATAATGACCAGTTCGTTCTGTCGCGCCACGTAATGAATTTCAGACAGGCTGATGATGGTGCTGATGATGGTGCTGGTGTGGCTGTGTAGCGGTGTAGCGGCGGGGTGGAGGTGGACGGGGCAATGCAGTGGTGGTGGTGGTAGTGATGTGGCCTTGTGATGTTGGGAGATGATGGTGATCGTATAGTGTAGGGGTCGGCAACCTTTTTTTTATTTTTTTTATAGCAAGGCATAAAAAAATAATAATGAAAAAAAAAGCCCACTACTTACTGCTCCTAAATAGAGTAGAGTTAACCTATGACGCTAGATGACCCTTTTTATGTTTTTAAAGAAGAAAGTTAAAGTTTTCGATGACCCGTAACACAAAAAATTAGCTCTCAAAAGCAGAAATCTACCGCAGAAGTAGGAGGATACTTATAAACAACAAAATCTAAGTATATGGATTTACTCTACTGAGGCTTCATTGTCTTTCCGAAGTTAAATAAGACAATCTGAAGTTGCCTCGAATATCGTCACGAAGAGCAAAAGATAATTATATAGGAAGATTCGAGAGCCACTCAAATGCCAGGGGGAGTGGGGGGGGGGGGGGGGGGTATTCGTTGTGGTGTTTGTAGTGATGGTGTTTTGGGGGATGTTGATGGTGGTGTAGACGGTAGTGGTAGTGAAAAGATGGTGACTGGAAGCTGTAATAAGGGACGAGAGGGAAAGGGAGAATTAACCGTCGAGTGTGTGGTGTGTGCGTGAGTGAGTGCGTGCGTGTGCGTGTGTGAGTGTGTGTGTGTGTGTCCCTCCACTGTTGTTATTGGCGTGTTTCCTCCTCCACCTGACGCGAGTACAAATTGCGCGCAGCTTCCGACCGGCTCCGGCGATAAGGGAGGAGAAAAGAAGAGAAAACAGAGGAGAGAGAGGAGAGACGGAGGACAAAGACAGAGACGGAGGAGAAAGGACATGGCGGGGAGGGGAGGCGAGCAAAAACCTCTTTCCCTCACCTTGTATATTTAGCGCGCCTGGGGAGGGCCGGGGAGGCTCATCCGTCTTAATTAACGCCAACGAATCCTCAGTCATACCTGGGAAGCTTGTTTTGTGTCCGCTCGTTAATAACTGCGTCGTATTGTATAGTAGCAGCTCCTTTTCCTACTTTTTTTTCTCTCTTACCTCCTCCTCCTCCTCCTCCTCCTCCTCCTCTGTCTCACCTGCCACACCGCCCCGTAATTGATTTAGAGCTGAACTCGCCCGTCGTATATTTAACAACGGATGAGGACAAGTTTGGAAGGTAATGTAAGCAGGAGGAGGAGGAGGAGGAGGCGTGGTGGTACATACTGTGGTTGTGGTGGAGGTGGAGGTTGGGATGAGGGTTGAAGATAATCGGTGTTCATTCTTTTCTCCATTCCTTCCTTCGTCTTTCTCTTTATTTCATTTTCTTCTTTTCTCCCTTGCTCCCCCACTTAATTCCATCTCCTTCTTTGCCCAGACGAGGAAGACTACTACTTGTTGTTGTTGCTGGTGGTGGTTGTGGGACTGGGGGTCGGAAGGGGTGGCGGCGGTGGAGAGGGACAAGAAAAGGTATTTGCCGGTGAGTGGGGCAGAGCACCTGTCCTGTAGGCTGATGTTACCTGTCCCGTACCCTTGATGGAAGTGATTAAAAGGTGAAGATCTCTTATGTGGGGGATCCTTTGTCCTTAAACCTTCTTATATGCACACACACACACACACACACACACACACACACACACACACACACACACACACACACACACACACACAAGGCTTCATGTTACTGATGATGATAGTGATAGGCAACAGTTTCTCAAAGTTAACCTGCAGAGGAATAAAAATTAGACCAGTTTTTGATGGGCCGAGGATAAGGCCGAGCGATGGGAGGGAGAGATGGGGGCGGGGAAGCGAGGGAAGGGGGGGGGGGGGGGTTTGCTGTGTAGGGGACGAAGGGCAACGGGTTCAAGGGGGAAGAGGAGTAACTTGTGTGACGAGAACAAAGCTTTGAGGAACAGCGCCAAGAGAAAGACGGTGATTCATCATGAGAGCTGAGTATCGCACCGCAAGGGCGTGGCTGCCGAGGCCTGTCTGCCGCCCACCCTTCGCTGGTTTACTTGATTCACGTTTTTCTTTTTCTTGTCTCCGTGTAAAAGTTTAATCCTCCTCCTCCTCCTCCTCCTCCTCCTTCTTCACCTCCTTTCTTTTCTCTCATTCTCATTTTTTTCCACTCCTGCCCTGTCCTTACCCTCGCCCCACCAGCCTTGCCGTGCCCCCTTAGCAGGACGTCACCGCCGCCGGGGCAGCCAGGGCAGGTGGGCGGGCGGGCAGCCTTTCCCTAACCTGTGTTATCGTGCGTCGCCATCACCCCGTAACCTGATCCCCGGCCCGCCAAGAAGCTCCCTCCGTCCACCCCTCCACCCTGCCATCCACAGTTCGCTCAGTCTTCCTTCTTCGTCCACCCCTCCACCTCGCTCGTCATTCCAAACTTCGCTCAGTCGTTTCCTTCTTCGCTCTCTTCTCTCCCTTTTCTGTTTCTATAACACAAAGTCGAAGCGTAGGTCGCCGTTATCACCATTCTGCCCGTCAGTCCCTTCATTCCCTTCTCCTCCAACGCTGAAATTTGAAGTGCAAGTTGTTAACACCAGCCCGTTGCTCCCTTTTTCGTCCCCTCCTTTTCTTTCCCCAGCGCTGGAATCCGAAGTGTAGCTCGTCGTTATCAATAGCCTGCCCATGCGTCACCCTCACAAGAAGAAAAATATGTGAACTGTCAGCAAAGAGACCCAAAACTCGCCTCCAAGTCCGTTCTCCCCTCTCCCAGCCCTTCCTCACGCAGACTTTCATCCCGGCCGTTCAGATAAACAGTTCATATCTCTGGTGTCGCTCTAAGTACGCCGCTTAAAGTGCCCCGCTCCGTATCAATGAAATATGTGGCCGCGTGTGGCGCTAAACGGCTCTGTTTGTGTGTGTCTGTGCGGGTCAGTGTCGAGATGTGTTTCTCTCTGGATGTTGTTCAAGATGTCTCGTTTACCAAATGCTGTGTCGTGTAGTGGCTGGGCGTGGGGCGTTCCGGGCAGCTACGCCACACCACGCCCTCTCCCTCTCTGTCACTGCTTAACATTTTCCGCTCTCCCCGCTGCCGCCGTCCCTAACTCTCCCTTCACGCCCCGCGCCTCTTTTATCTGTCCTTGTCCTCCCTCGTTCCCCGCTGCCGCTGTCCCTCACCTCGCGCCCCTTTTATCTGTCCCCTTCCTCCCTTCCTTTAGTTATTTAGTGTTAAGTTCACGTTAATCCCTCGCCTTTCATCACTAACCACGCCTTGTGCCTCATCGTTGCAACAAGCCCGCTCCTCCCCCTATCCCCTTTCCCCCCAGCCAACCCTTCAGCTGCCACTGCCCCCATCACCCCTCTGCACCCCTCCCCCCCTCACCATTGGCAGCACACACACGCGCGCGGGGCGGGAGGAGGAGGTGAAAGGCTTCATTAGCGGAGTTGTGGGCCGAAGCTGTTTCCTCCAATGTCGATTATTTCAGGTTTTCCTCAAGCGAAAACTTTGCAGTCGACGGAAACGGAGAAACGCTGATGATGCTGGTGGTGGTGGCGGCGGTGGTGGCGGCGATGGTGGTGGTGGTGATGGTGGTGGTAGGGGTATTGGTGTTTTGAGATCCAGTCTTTGTCTCTGTCTGTCTACTTATCTATTTATCTGTCTATCTACCTTTCTCTGCTGCCTGTCTCCCTAACTGTCGCTCTCTACCTGTCACTGTTCTTCTGCTGTTTCTGCTTTCCACTGCTGCTGATTCTATTTTCCACTTTCCTCATCTGTTGCTATCACCTCTGTCTATCTATTTATCTGTCTATCTACCTTTCTGTACTGTGTGTCTGCCTACCTGCCGCTCTCTACCTGTCACTGTTCTTCTGCTGTTTCTGCTTTCCACTGCTGCTGATTCTGTTTTCCATTTTCCTCTTCTGCTGCTGTCTCCCCCATCACCGCCTCCGCCGTTGGCTCCCCCGCCGCCGCCGCCGCCACCAAAATCTCCCGCCCCGGTCCCGCCTCACGTCCGCCTCACTTCTTTTTCTTCGTTTTATTTATTTTTTTCCTCTCGACCACTCCCTCTCGACTTGATGCCTCCGTTCGATTCATTACGGTCCCTCCCTCGATAATTCTCTCTCTCTCTCTCTCTCTCTCTCTCTCTCTCTCTCTCTCTCTCTCTCTCTCTCTCTCTCTCTCTCTCTCTCTCTCTCTCTCTCTCTCTCTCTCTCTCTCTCTCTCTCTCTCTCTCTCTCTCTCTCTCTCTCTCTCTCTCTCTCTCTCTCTCTCTCTCTCTCACTTACTGTTTCTCCATTCTCTCCACTACATTGTTTTTCTGCTTCTTATATATTTTTCTTTTCTTCTCTCCTTTTGCCTCCTCTCTTTACCTATCTCCCTCCCTCCCTATACCGACCTTCCTCCTCGTCCTATTTACTTAACAATTCTCTCTCATTTTCCTCTTCCCTTCCGTAATTCCACAAATTATTATCTCTCCACTCCACGTGTCCTTCCTTCCTTCCTTTCATCTCCCCCTTCTCTCCTCCTTCCCTCCCTTCTCTTCTCCCCTAACGCCCGCCCCCTGAGAGAAAGAGAGAGAGAAAGGAAGGGAGAAAGAGAATCGGGCTTGGGGGATGGATGTGGGGAGCTGCGGTGCACACACACACACACACACACACACACACACACACACACACACACACACACACACACACACACACACACGGAGAAACACACACCCGTAATTTAACTTTTGGGGGAGTGTAATTGGCACCGTTTGTGCTATTCTGCCCCGGCCAAGACAGGGGGAGACGGGGAGGGGGGGTGGGGGGAGAAAAAAAGTGAGGGGAGAAGGGGCGCGTGGACGGCGGCGTAATAAATAGTAGTAGTTACAGGAGTAGTAATTGAAGCTGCAGGAATAATATGTGTTGTAGGGAAAACTTTTTGTAATGGAGAGAGAGAGAGAGAGAGAGAGAGAGAGAGAGAGAGAGAGAGAGAGAGAGAGAGAGAGAGAGAGAGAGAGAGAGAGAGAGAGAGAGAGAGAGACAGACAGACAGACAGACAGACAGACAGACAGACAGACAGACAGACAGACAGACAGACAGACAGACAGACAGACAGAGAGAGAGAGAGAGAGAGAGAGAGAGAGAGAGAGAGAGAGAGAGAGAGAGACAGACAGACAGACAGGAACAGTGAGATATAGACAAAACGGAAGATTCAAAGTAGAAGTGAAAAATGACAAAACCGGAAAACAATTAACAAAACAGATACAATAAAACCCATAAACAAAAAGACAAAACCAAAAAAAAAATAAAAGAGATGGAAAAATAAGCCAGTTCACAATTAAGGAAGAGATAAATAAATAGAAAACCAGTAGATGTATTTAGTGAAAGAAAATAAAAACCTATAAACAAAAAGACAGAAAAAAATAAAATAAAAGATGGGAAAAAATAACCCAGTCCACAATTAAGGAAGAGATAAATAAATAGAAAACCAGTAGATGTATTTAGAGAAAGAAAACCAAAAAGTGAAGGGGAAAACAAGATCGGCAGATTAAGAGACAACTGAACCAATGATAACAGACAAATGGCTTCCAATGGCATCACACACTCGCCACACACTCGCTCCCTTATCGCTGTACAAATGATTAATTAACGGGCGCAGGGGACGACCCAATACTGCTGCTCTTGTTGTTGTTGTTGTTGTTGTTGTTGGTGGTGGTGATGGTGGTGGTGGTATCTTTTTTTCCTCTTTATTTCCGGAGCCATGAAGTACTTTTATCTACCACACAGTTATTATTAGCACTTTTTTTTTTTTTTTAGTAACAGCGCCACTAAAGAGAAGCGTTTGACCCCCTCCCCCCCCTTCTCTCTCTCTCTCTCTCTCTCTCTCTCTCTCTCTCTCTCTCTCTCTCTCTCTCTCTAATTTAATAAATAAACAGATAAATAACGAAGAGCGCAGACCTTTTAATCATCGGTTATTACGGCTTCGAATATTGTTATCGAGGTTAATAGAGTGGAGAGATAATTATGATTCTTTTTGTTCGGCTTTTGTGAATAAATTTCTCCGCCTCGCTTACCCCTCCACCCTCCCTCCCTTACGTCCTCTCCCTTCCCCCATCCCTCCCTCCCTTTACCCCTCCCTCCCCTCGCCTACCGTTCTCTCAAATTTGCTGTCCCTCTCCCTTACCTCCTCCCTCAAAGCTACCTCCTCCTTTTTTCGCTTCCCTTTCCTCCCTTTATCTCTCTCTCCCTTTAACTTTTCTGTCTCTCCCTTACATGAAGCTCCCTCCCCCCTTTTCCATCACTTTACTCTCCCCTTCTCCACTCCCCTTCCTTTTCTCCCTATACCCTCCTTTCCCCTCCCTCTCCCTTACCCCTCCCTCGAAGCTCCCTCCTCCCTTTTCTATCCCTAACTTCGCCCTCCCCTTCTTCACCACCCCCTTTCCTGTTCTCCCCCTCGCCCCCCCCCATCCCCCCTTTGCTCTCTCCTCATCGGTTTCTGTCCCTCCCTGTGGCCGGAGAAGCGGGAGGGAGGAAAGGAAGGAAGGAAGGGGAGATGGGAGACACCCTGATAGCTATTATTTCTCCCTGTCAAGTGTGTGTGTGTGTGTGTGTGTGTGGGAGAGAGAGAGAGAGAGAGAGAGAGAGAGAGAGAGAGAGAGAGAGAGAGAGAGGATAAGAATAGGGGAGATGGGACGAGGCTGAAGGGAGGCAGTTACTGGGCTAACAAGGAGAACTAACAAGGAGAGTAATCGCCAGGGAGTTGTGGGAGGAGGAGGAGGAGGAGGAGAGGCCCAACAAGGAAAACCAGCAGGAATTGTGAGGGGAAATAAGGGAAAAAGGAAACACACACACACACACACACACACACACACACACACACACACACGTCATTTTATTTCCCCGCGTGCCAATGTGTGTTAGTGTGTGTGTGTGTGTGAGTGTGAGGGAAGGAAGGAAAGAGGGTAGCCGTGTAAGGACCGAAGACGTCATTAAGTTTAGCAATTCGAAAAGTTTTAGGCAATTAGTCAAATTAGATGCAATGACGTTAAGTGCTCAAGCAGTGAAGAGGTGGCGGTGGCGATGGTGGTGGAAGGGCGGCGGCTGTGGAAGTAGTAGTAGTAGTAGTGTTTTAAGATATCAGTGTAGTAATGGTCGTTAATGTGATGGACAAAAAACTAAAAATAAACACCAAGAATATTAATACCCGTTTTTGTTGCTCTTGTTGTTGTTGTTATTGTTATTGTGGTGGTGGTGGTAGAGGCAAGGGTCGTGAGGGCCTGGCTAATGGGGTAGTAATGATAGTGGGGGGGTCTGTAAAGGGGGGGAGAGAGGGAGGGAGGGGGTGGAGAGCGTATAATGGGTTAAGGGCATGTGTCTTACCTATTCTCTAATAGTCTAACCACTTCGCGTAATTTGAGAATAAAGACCAATTACGGAGATATTAGTGAGAGGAAAGTGTTCGGCTGGTGATGACGATGATGAATAAGTGGTGTTGGTGGTGATGATGGTTGTGGCGCTGGTTGCGATAATGGTGGTAATAGTGATGGTGATGGTGGTGGATGATGTGAGGTGCTGTTGTTTTTCCTACTCGTGATGGTGACGATGGTGTTGGTGATGGTGGTGGTGGAGACAAACAAAACACTACAGAGGAAAAGAATGAAGATGAGAGGGTGAAGGAGGAGGTAGGAGGAGGAGGAAAAGGAGGTAATGGGGGTGTAGGCGGAGGAGGAGGAGGTGGAAGAGCAGGTGGAGAACTAGGTGGTAGGAGGTGATAGTGGTGCTGATGACAAACAAAACACTACAGAGGAAAACAATGAAGCTGGGAAGGTGAAGGAGGAGGAGGAGGAGGAGGTAATGGGGGTGTAGCCGGAGGTGGAGGAGGTGGAGGAGAACTAGGTGGTAGGAGGTGATAGTGGTGCTGATGACAAACAAAACACTACAGAGGAAAACAATGAATCTGGGAAGGTGGAAGAGGAGGAGGAGGAGGAAAAGGAGGTAATGGGGGTGTAGGCGGAGGAGGAGAACTAGGTGGTGGGAGGTAAAAGCGGATGTGTGGAAGAGAGAGGAGGAGAAAAAGGAAATGGTGGTGGTGGTGGTGGTGGTGGTCGTGGTGGTGGTGGTGGCGGTGATGGTGGTGGTGGTGGTGGTGGTGTACAGCCGTCGGAGGTGTAGACAGTAATGGAGTTGTGTTTACTGGCGTGCATCTCCCAGTGTTTGCCCGTCCGCCCGCATGATCGTCTGCCTGTCCGTCTGCCTGTCTGTTTGTCCGTCTGTCTGCCTGATTCGCGCGGGGGGGAGGGGAACGGGAAGGGGTCTTAATTTATTGATCCTCCCCCCGTCGTTTTCAGTTTTATTTTATCTTTACTTAAATGAGGTATACGATTTTATTTTTTCCATTTGTTCGTTTCTTTTTCTTTGTTTTGTTTTTTCTTTCCTTATCTCCATGACGTCAGAAAATAAGTACGCTTCGCTTCGCATTATCGTGTCTGTGTCTGTTTGTCTGTTAGTGTCTTTGTGTTTTTCTCCTTCCTCCTTCTTCTTCCTCCTCCTCATCATCATCATCATTCTTGCCTTGCATCTTACTTCTTCATCTGCTTCCATCTTTCCCTGGTCTGTCTGTTTCTGTTAATGTCTCTTTTCTTCTTCTTTCTCCTTCTCCTCCTCCTCTTCATCATCATCATTATCATCATCATTATTCCCGGAGTCATGCGATCAAAGATGGGAAGGAAGAAAAAACAACAGTGAAATAATAAAAATAAAAAAAAACGTGTTTACTGTTTGGTTCAACGTCAGGTAACCACACTTAAGCACACCTTGGCCCCCCCCACCCCCACCCCTTGGCATGCAGTGAGGCAGGTGAGAGAGAGAGAGAGAGAGAGAGAGAGAGAGAGAGAGAGAGTAGTTTAATCAAGAAATATTTGTAATCATATTCAAACGAGCATTTTCCTCCATGCATAGATATAAAAATACTGATGAATTATGTCCTTAACGTTTATTTTTTCTTCGTGTCTTTATAATCGAGATCCCCAATATATATATTTTTTTTTTCATCTTTTACTTCCCGTCTTTTTTTCACCCAACTTCCCTTCTCATCGTAACCCCTTGACTGTTTTCCCGTGCACCTTTTCCCGCCCTCCGCTTCCTCCACTCATCAGGGCGACACCTTCCTACAGCCAAACTTTCCTTTTCATCATCATAACCTCGAGTCGTTTTCTTTTTCGTACCCTTTTCTTCCTTCGCTCAATCCGGCGTCGGAGATATTATATGCTTGCCGGTCCCTGCCTTTCCTCGCCTCGCCTCCCCTCTCCTCTTTCTTTTATTCTCTTCTCATCTCTTTCTCTCATCGCCTCTCCCTTCCCTATCTTCGCCCCTCCCATCTTATATCTTATTCTCTTACATCGTATTCCTTTCTTCTCTCTCGCCTCGTATCCACTCTTTCTCCTATCCCTCACTCACTCATCTCTTCATTTTTCCTCAATTTTCCCTTTCCCTTCCTTACCCCTCCCTTCTCTTCTCTTCCATGCCTTCACTTTCCTTTACTCTCCACTTTTCTCCTGTTCCATTAATCTCTACGCCTTCGTCGCTCCACCAAGGAAGTTTCGCTCCTGTTGGGTCTTCCATGAGATCGGTGTCGGTCAGCGCTCCGGGTGTATCGTGTGCAAGGATCGTCTTTTGTTTGCCGAGCCACGAACTTCGACGCTAGACTCACCCTGATGCATCGCTCTCCCTCCTCTTTTTCCCTCCTCTTTATCCTCCTCCTGCACCACCACCTCATCTTGCTACGAGTTCTCTTCTTTTCTGCCTCTTCCTCTTCCAGTCTCCTCTTGCACCCCCTCCTCCTCTTCCTGTTTCTGGTTCTCCTCTCTTCTTCTTCCTCCTTTTTCTTCCATCCGTCTCCTGCACCTGCTCGTCTTGCTGCTGTCTGTTTTCTTCTCCTCTTCTTTTTTTTTCTCTTCCTTCCTCATCTCGCTGTTTCTGGTTCTATTCTCTGCCTCTTCCTCTTCCATTCTCCTCTTGCACCTCTTCTTTTTGCTGCTGGTTCTCTTCTCTTCCTCTTGCACCTTCTCATCTTGCTGGTTTTTTTTTTTTTTTTTTTTTTTTGACTTCTTCTTTCTCTTCCTCTTCCATTCATTGCACCACCATCGTCACTGCCATCCCCTCCACTCCCTTCCATTTTCCTCCTTTTCCTATTCCTCCTCCTCTTCCTCTTCCTTCTCCTCCTCCACGTCCTTCCCTTCCACTCGTCCTACTGGTTCTCCTCCTCCTCCTCCTCTTTCCCTTCCTTCTTTTCCGCCTCCACGTCCTTCTCATTCTCTCCACTTTCATTAAATACAAACCTGGAAAAAGTTGAAGAAACGGAAGAAAAGTGTAGATCTCAACAAATTTCCTGAGCAAACGCGTATTTTGAGAGAGAGAGAGAGAGAGAGAGAGAGAGAGAGAGAGAGAGAGAGAGAGAGAGAGAGAGAGGGGGGGGGGGGGAGAGAATCAGCGAAGCGTTGCTAATGACGACGATCAAGTGTTTAAGTAAAGAAACTGGTGATGGACTTCCCGGCCTTCTGTCCTCTTCTTCCTCCTCTTCCTCTTCCTCTTCCTCCTCCTCCTTTTCATCGTCACTGGTCTCCTCCTACTCGTCGTCCTCCTCCGTTTCAGCGTCCTTGGTCTCGTCCTCATCCTCCTCTTTCTCCTTTTCATCGTCCTCCTCCTCCTCCTCCTCCTCCTCCTCCTCCTCCTCCTGTCTTTATTAGCGTCTCCTTACCGTCCTGATACCTCGATTGTTTTAGTCCGTCATTATCCTATTCCATAACGCCGCGAGGAAGGAGGAGCAAAAAAGAAAACGAGAGAAAAAAAGAAAACATCGGAAAGAAAGAAAGAAAACGGAGCCCCGCACCATTACCGCGTCACGTAATGGACTTCAGAACTACTGCTATCCCACTCGATGCCAGTAATTTTCCCTGTATTTTTCTTTCCCTATTTATCATCGGCTCTTTTTTTTCTCAGCACTCGGTTTTTCTTTCCTTTTTTTTTCTCCTCTCGCCATGCACCGTGTTTTCATTTGGTCTTCATTAGGCGTCACCGCTCTTTACCGCCCCTCCTTGCCCCCTTAACCCCCACTCGACCCACCTGTACCCCCTCCACCCCCCTCGCCCCCGCCCCGCCGCCGCCATTACCTGGACAAACCTCTTCCGCCGCCCACCGCAATTCAGAGTCGTGTACGGGAAGTTACGGGATGGAGGGTTTGCAGTGTGTGCGTGTGCGTGTGTGTGTGTGTGTGTGTGTTTGTGTCATACGTCTTCCTCCATCATTCAAGTGTTTGTTTATCTCTTCCTTGTCCCTTCAGGTTTTTGTTTTCTTTTTTTTTAACTTTTACCTTTCCTCCTCCTCCTCTTTCTTCCTTGCCACCTCTTCCTCCTCCTCCTCCTCCTTCTCCTTCTCCTTCTCCCATTAACCCCATCACCTCATGGATACCCCTCCTTATTTCTCCTTCCTTCTCACCTTCTCTCCCTCCCCCTCACTCCTATCCTCTCCTCTTCCTCTACCTTTCCTCCTTTTCAGCTCCAACCTCCTCTCGTTTCTATCCTCTCTGCCTCTACCCTTTCTCCTTTTCATCCCCAACCTCCTCTCCTTCCCTCTATCCTCTCATCTGTCATCTCCTGTGCTGTGATGTGTTGTAGTGCATTGTGTTCCTGCCTCTTTACGTTCAACCTTCCTCCGCTACCCGTGCAGATCAGTTACGCAACACATGTATTACTTTAGTATTTATGTTGTGTTCTGTCTGCCGAGGGATATCCTTCGTTGTGTTGTAATCATTGTGTTGCCGCGCCCTTTATGCTCACCCTTCCTCCGCTACCCGTCCAGATCAGTTACGCAACACATGTATTACTTTAGTATTTATATTGTGTTCTGTCTGCCAGGAGATGTGCTTTGTTGTTTTGTAATCATTGTGTTGCCGCGCCCTTTATGCTCACCCTTCCTCCGCTACCCGTGCAGATCAGTTACGCAACACTCACGCTTTTTTGTGCGTATTTTTCAGGCCGCGCCGGATTACTGGGCGCCGCACACATGAAAGAACCTCGATAATTATTAATCACGAAAAACTGCACCAAATTGATATTAATTTATATTTATCAACATTCATACGTGATCAAAGGCGATGCGGGCGGCGGGTGGGTGGCCAGACACACACACACACACACACACACACAAACGCTATTCTCTCTCTCTCTCTCTCTCTCTCTCTCTCTCTCTCTCTCTCTCTCTCTCTCTCTCTCTCTCTCTCTCTCTCTCTCTCTCTCTCTCTCTCTCTCTCTCTTCTAACTACTTCGTTATACGCTTCCCGCTGTCAAATTTTCTCCGCCCAAAGCAAACATCCAAACCCTTTTCATCTTCCTCTAATTGTATCACATTTTACATAAACAGTTGAATTAAAAGGCAAATTTCAGGGACGAAGTTGAAAGTTGAGCTGATGGACAAAGTTGAGGAGGAGATACGTTCCTCCCCCTTTCCCCCCATTTTTTCTTTTTCTTCTTTTTCCTTCCTCTTCTTTTAGGTACTGATGACAAACTTGTTGAGGGAAGTTGACGTGAGGGGGAAAATAAAAAAGGAAAGTACTTGGGGTTTGGCGGGGCAGGGAGGCAGACAGGCAGGTAGGGAGGAAGGAGGACTGCTGGCGAGACGTAGAAGGGTAGAAGGGAACAGAGATAAGAGAGGAGTTGCAGAGGAAAAGGAAACACAGGTGAAGGAGAGAGAGAATAAACAGAGATTGGCATTGGGTTATGATAAGAGTCGAAGGTCTTTGGCAGGGGTCCAGGACTTGACAGGAACGTAGCATGAAGCGTCATCTAGAGGAGAGGATTAAGGTGTTGAGCGGAAATTGATACTGAGAGAAGAAAAGATAAGGGCCGGTTTGAGGGGCTCGGATAGGGGAGTCATTCGCAACAGGACGAAGACCAGGAATAACTAGGGGAGAGGCACCATTAGAATTTGAAGCAAGGAAAATATAGGATTGGATATTACGGAGTGGAGTTTTATTGGGAAAGCGTCAGTGTTGGAAGGGAGAAAAAAGCTTGTGGGTGGAGGTGGATGCCCAAGAAGTCATGGCTGGCAGGGTATTTAGAACTGACAGACGGGTAAAGGGATCAGGAGTCTAGGTATGGGGATGCAGAGGTTCAGATGCTGGCAGGGTAGGGAGTAGAGTTGTTGGTGAAAGGGGACGCAGGGACACAAGATTGGCAAGGTGCTGTGGGTATGGGGATGCAGAGATTCAGGGATTAGCAGGGTAGGATGATGGAAGCAGAGTCTTGGAAAACAGTGGGTGCAAGGATTCAGGGCTGGCAGAGGGGTAGAGAAGGAGGAAGCAGTAATTGTGAGTGTGGGGATGGAAGGATTCAAGGGGCTGGCAGGGTAAGCGGAAGGGGCAGGATCGTGAATGAAAGAGGATGCAAGAAAGAATAAGGGAAGAAGTAGGGAAGGAGGGAACAGGTTTGAGGGTGTGGAGATGGAAGAATTCAGGGGCTGGCAGGGTAGGAGGAAGAGGCAGGGTCGTGAATGAAAGGGGAGTGCAAGGAAGGGTAAGGGAAGGAGCAGGGTTGTGGGTGAGCCTCGTCCTCGGTCGTAGGAACCCTAAACTTTGCCTCCGTCGCTGTTCCAAAGTATTTTCGTTGTTTTACTTTATAAACTTATCCCCTCTGTCCTTGTGTCGATTTTTCCATTAGTACGAACTCTTAAAAACGCGTATCCTCATCTTAACTTTTTTCCTCTCTCACTCTCTCTGGTTTTAAGTGGGAGGTCTTTGTCTCGCGTCTTTTGCATGTGGTTTTCTTCCATAGCATTTTAACGAGGAAGTATGTGTATGTAATTTAAAGTTGAGAGAGAGAGAGAGAGAGAGAGAGAGAGAGAGAGAGAGAGAGAATTTCGGGTTTTTGCTCTCATCCCTTTTACGCATTTCATGACATTCATTCATACAGTAACATTATATACGGTTAATGAGATCCGAATGACCACCGTACATGAAGAGTGTTATCATTCGAAAAGACAGCAGCAGAAACTCAACCTATATCTTTCTCTCCGTGGTAATTGTAAATATGCAAAGATGCTCAACCTGGAAGCATCACAGTCGAGCTAAGATTACGTTACGACTTTAAACTGGAACATCGCAAACTGCAAAACCAAGTATAACCATGCTAAGTGGATGAAGTACTCCGTGGCTGCCTTTGGTTGTAATATGCAATGAGGAGGTTAGCAAGGGAAAGGAAAAAGAGAAGGAAACTAGAGGAAAAATAGAAGGAAGGAAGAGGAAGGGGAGAATAAGCGTTAGTAGTTATTCCTGCAGTGTTCGCTAAGGAAGAAGAGGAGGAAACAAAATGAGGAATAGAGTTAAAGAGGAGGAAGGGGAGAAGTATTGGTGGTGATTCCTGGAATGTTACCAAAGGAAGATGAAAAAACTAAAGGAAGAATAGAAGGAAGGAGGAGGAACGGGTGGTGATTCCTGGGGTGTTACCAGAAGAGGAGAGACCTATTGGAAGAATAGAAAGAGAAAAGAGGAAGGGATAGTAATTCCTGGGATAATAGCTATGAGAAAGAGGAAACAAAACGACGAATAGGAGGAGGAAATGGAGAAGTAGTATTGCTGGTGATTCTGGGGTGTCAACTAATCCTGGTGTTCTCTCCGCAGTGTGCCAGCCCGGGATGTTCAAGGACAGCGTTGGAGCCGCCGAGTGCCGTGACTGCCCCGAGCACAGCGCCGCCGCCCACGCCGGAGCCTCGGAGTGCCGCTGCGACACTGGTTACTACCGCGCCCCAGAGGATCCCCGCGATATGCCCTGCACACGTAAGTACCCCCTCATTCACCCCCCCCCCCCCCCTTGCCTGCTGACGTTCGGGGTTCTGCTGGCGGCTCCAAAAAGCACACCCAAGGCCCTGCTGGCTCCCGAGACATGTCTGGCAGGGTTTGGGATGGGACACACACACACACACACATAATGCTGATTAAGTAATCCGCAAGGCAAAAACGGCAGTTATAAGATGTATATTTATATGTCAACAGTTACGTATTTGTTTTACATAGCTATAATTTTATTACAGATTTGTCATATGATTATCAAAACCTTAATGAAGATTATTGTCAACAGAAATTCATATATTTTCATGTTCGTTATATATTTGCATACATTTATTTTTCCATATATCTGAAGCCTTATTATCAAAACACTACTGGAAATAACGGTTAACGGAAATGCGTATATTTTGTTGTTGGTGATTTTACCAATTTAATAGCCTAGTTAGTAATGCTTATCCATTATTCCGTGTCATAATTGTAAGAGCGTCCACTCTGGTAATCGTGTTTTTAATCACTGTAATTACTATTGGAATGTAATATCACCCCTTTCCCACCCCCCACAGGCCCCCCCAGCAAGCCCCAGAACATCACGGTGACCTTCAAGGACCAGTCGACGGTCGTGCTGGCGTGGCTGCCGCCGGTCAGTGATGGCGGTCGCTCCGACACCCTCTACCGCGTGGTCTGCGACGCCTGCGGCGGCCACGTGTCCTACAACCCCCCGCAGATGGCCGATGTAAGCCGCCCGCCATCACTCATACTGACATGATCACGTGCTACACCTCTCTAAGAAGCAGTCATCAATACTATGGGCCAGTTTTATAGTCCAGTACAGCAAGTTTGAAAGCCCCCAACCAAACACAGACTAGGACGAAAACTCGTAGCTCCAGTGTTCGGGGTTGATGTAAAAAGTAGGAAATTTTAGGACTACACAGGAAATTACTTTATTAGTATCTAGTATTGAATAGAAATAGCGGACCATTGTGGAGAATATAGTTTGGTGTTGGTGCTTACAAAGACTATGTGTTGGACTGTCGAACTGGCCTTGTGAGTTTTCTCCTGCCATTTCAGCACCAATAAGCCTCATTTTGAACATTCTAAAACTTGATATTCCATTTTGTTTACGTTCACCAGTCACAGAAACATCAATTAGATCCACACTTCAAAATTAGAATACTAGGACTCACCATTTCACACAGACGTCATCACCACTCCTGTAACCGCTCATTTCCCGCCCCACAGGAGAGCTTCAACGCCACGCAGGTGACCGTCAGCGGCCTCAACCCCGTCACCACGTACCGCTTCCAGGTGTACGCCGAGAACGGGGTGTCCAGCCAGGCCCCCGTGGCGCAGTACCTGGACATCACCGTCACCACCGAGGCCTCAGGTAGGGAAGGCCCACCTTCTCGCACTCACTCCATAGTCAATACTTTCATTTTAGAGCTGCGAGCTTTAGGATAGCTTGTATATATTTTGTTTGCACTTATCTGCTAAGACAGCTTATTCACACACACATACATTGCAGCCATGAATATCAGGAAAGCTTGTACATTATAATATCAGGATCAGTTTGTAAATTTTTATTGCATTAAACTATTGTGGTCACATTAGAGCAAGTACATATTTTTTAGATAGCTTTTTTGGCATAGTGTTTGTTTGCATTTAACAGCCAAAGTTACTAGCCAAGTAGCTTGCATCACAAGCAAAAGAAAGAAACCAAACTAGTTTTTATAGTCAGCATTGATTGCTAGAATAGGCTCCTATGTCACATTTTTTTATTCACTGATTAGTTCATAAATGTAACAACTTTTTGTAAATATATATAAAGTATAAAGAGGAAGACTAAAGCTGATGAATGTACTTGTTGTCAGTTGTTGAATAGTGTGCAGTATAGTGAATAGTGATTGTGAGTGCATTGTAGTAATGTGAGCCTTTTCCTTCTCCCTCCCTGACCAAGGGTCCTTTATGGTGATTGGCTACGAGGCTGAGGGTGGGTGAAAAGTCTCATGGTTAATGCTCCTCTTCTTTCCTTTCATATCCTCTCTCTCTCTCTCTCTCTCTCTCTCTCTCTCTCTCTCTCTCTCTCTCTCTCTCTCTCTCTCTCTCTCTCTCTCTCTCTCTCTCTCTCTCTCTCTCTCTCTCTCTCTCTCTCTCTCTCTCTCTCTCTCTCTCTCTCTCTCTCTCTCTCTCTCTCTCTCTCTCTCTCTCTCTCTCTCTCTCTCTCTCTCTCTCTCTCTCTCTCTCTCTCTCTCTCTCTCTCTCTCTCTCTCTCTCTCTCTCTCTCTCTCTCTCTCTCTCTCTCTCTCTCTCTCTCTCTCTCTCTCTCTCTCTCTCTCTCTCTCTCTCTCTCTCTCTCTCTCTCTCTCTCTCTCTCTCTCTCTCTCTCTCTCTCTCTCTCTCTCTCTCTCTCTCTCTCTCTCTCTCTCTCTCTCTCTCTCTCTCTCTCTCTCTCTCTCTCTCTCTCTCTCTCTCTCTCTCTCTCTCTCTCTCTCTCTCTCTCTCTCTCTCTCTCTCTCTCTCTCTCTCTCTCTCTCTCTCTCTCTCTCTCTCTCTCTCTCTCTCTCTCTCTCTCTCTCTCTCTCTCTCTCTCTCTCTCTCTCTCTCTCTCTCTCTCTCTCTCTCTCTCTCTCTCTCTCTCTCTCTCTCTCTCTCTCTCTCTCTCTCTCTCTCTCTCTCTCTCTCTCTCACACACACACACACACACACAAACACACGCACACATATCTACATATTACTCTGTAGACCAGTTGTTAACATGGTCACTTCACAACCGAGAGGCTCAATTCCCAGATGGCATGGAGCCAGATGGGCAGTCTGAATGTGTCACCCATAATTTCACTTTCCACTTCATCCAAAACCTCTCTGTGTCAAGAAACACACGAGAAATTAATCCTGACCCGGAAAGGGTTTCCAGCACCGGAAATCGAACCTGAGACTGGCCAAATGGGAAGTCACTCCTCTAACCAGTTGGCCAAAGAGGTACCCCATAAGCTGAGTGGATTTTAGGAGACTTTCTTCATCAGGAAGGTCACTAGATAATTTAATTGAAGCTCGATGTCCACCCAGCAATGAATGGGTACCGGGTGTCAGTCGGGGGTTGTCCCGCCTCCCGAGTGTGTGGGGTAACAGGTTCCAGCCGTACTCAAAGATCCATCACTTCAGAACTCCAAGCATTCAAAGACAGCTGGCCATTGGGAGTTAAGCCCGTGGTCAGACCTCAGTGAATTACACACACACACACACAATGTAGTGTAGGGGTTAGCACGCTAAGCTCACAACCAAGAATTTTTGGGTTTGATTCCCAAGCAGGTGAGGGTGAAGGATGGATGAGAAGTCTCCTTTAAGCCTTAGCCCTGTCCAACCAGCAGTAAATGGGCACTGGGTGTCAGTCGGGGGTTGTGCCCCGCCTCCCAGGTGTGTGTCAGTGTGAGGGCCAGCCATACCCAGAGATCTGTCACCAGAGCTCCAAAGTGCATTTAGGGAGGGTACTGGCTGGTGAATGTGAGACCATGGTGGTCAGACCATAGTGAATACACTTTCCTTGTACAACTACAGGTTTTCTACTCTTGGTGATTTTCCTGTAGGTCTCATCGTCTGTATCTGTTACTGTGTGTGTGTGTGTGTGTGTGTGAGAGAGAGAGAGAGAGAGAGAGAGAGAGAGAGAGAGAGAGAGAGAGAGAGAGAGAGAGAGAGAGAGAGGATACTGACTGAGCCAGCTTAACAAGGCAATCACATTACATCTTCAGAAGAGTCTTTGGCACACCACTCATGCTTCTTATGCTTCTTTTTGTGGGAGAGCTCTGAATTTATCCTTCTTTTCCCTTTAACTGATGCTTTGTAATGTTGTTGCTGTCTTTTGACTTAATTTCTAGAGCTCTCTGCTCAAATAACCTCCACATGATCTTTCATATATATTTGCACAAAGGAAATTTTCTATCTAGAACTTGTCATAATACTGTCACAAGACTAACTTATCAAATGTTATTTATCAATTACTACTTCACAGTTCATACCACTCCTAAAATGGTAGAGTAATCAATTATTTTATATGAAAGATCATAAAAGCAGAATGTGCATGTTAGATTAAATATAGCTTAATTTTAAATATACATACATTTGTTTTAGCAATATTAAGCAAACAGCATTGACAGGTCTCATTGTACTTATTAAACCACCTATATCCTCATTTTTTCTGATTTCTCTGCTTAGCTGTTTTATGATCATATTCTATAAAAATGCAGTGTGTTTCATATCAATGACATCTTTATTCATTCAGTTGTCTTTCATATCATAAGATTTATAGGCAGCATTGTGAAGATAAAGCACATCTGGCTGACTTTGGGTGTGAAGTGCTCACTGCTTTTTCATTTTCGAAGACCCTGAGTTTTAAAGATATGATTCTAAACTTCAGAATTACAATATGTTGACAAAATATTGAATTAAACTAGGCTGTTGTTTGTTTAGTCTTCACTCAAATAATTATTTCTCCAACTGTTGTACTAACGTATTTCATGTTGGCAGTGAGAGATGTTTGCCTCCTCAAGATCCAGTTGTCAAACATGCACATTTACATATTTGTTCTCTCTTTCTCTAAGGTATAGGTGCAATGTTAGAATACAACATTCATTTTTCTTAAAACAAACAAAAAAGAAGAAACATGTACATAAATGAAAATAAGTAAATAACATGTGGATGATTTAGTATAAATCAGAGTATCAACATGAGCTATAGTGGATTGTATTCTTCAGGCTGATCATGGTCAGTTTGACCTGTTTCTCTTGTCATGTCATGCCACGACGGCACTTGCCTTGCCCTGTCCTCTTGTCTTAGCATTTTGCATTGGTAGGATATTTGCACTAACCCTAAATTATTTACTAAATTTACTGTAAAATAAAAATTTGATATTATATATATGCCTTAAAATATAATTTTGGACTTCAGTAGTGATATCATCTTCAGAATAAAACCACTCATTCAGTACAATAAAGAGAACTGTAATTTTCCTGAGTGGCTGCAGGAACTGGGGGGACTGACCTAACATGCCCTCCTTCCACAGTGCCCTCTATGGTGAGCAATGTGCGGGTAACAAGCGTCAAGAGCACCGAAATCTCCCTGGCCTGGGATGCCCCAAGTGATCCTTACTCAGACATAGAGATGTATGAGGTGAGACATATGGAGAGTCAGTTCATTGTATTATGAAACTCGTTGTGCCCCCCAAAAAATGCTGCTGCATTTATTGAAGTTCATAACCATCTGTTACGCATATTTATTAGAGTTTTATTCTAATATCCTGTGCTTTTAATGTACCGTAGGTAAATTTTTGTCATGTCACTCTAGGGAGCTCTTTATATTAATGTTTTCAACAACACTAAATGCTTTATTTTCAGGTCCGGTATTATGTGAGAGACCAACACAACAACTCCTCAAGTATTTTGACTAAAAAGGAAGAATCATCACTAGTTTCCTTACGACAGAGCACAGATTATGGCTTCCAAGTCCGAGCCAAGACCTCTCATGGCTGGGGAAAATACTCCCAACCAATTTATAAGAAGACAGGGCAGCTCCTAGGAACTGGTAAGATAGACTATAATGTTGAAGGTGAATGACCAAAACTAATTTGTGTAATAACATGGTATGGGCAAAACAATTAAAGGGACTTTTTTCTCTTTATTTGTTCATACTTCTAAAGCTTGCACAAATCATGTTTATCAATGTTTATCCATACATTGTTGCCAACCCAAAATAATATTTGTTTATGCCACATTGAATCTTTCTGTATTGCCTGATTATTTGTGCCTCATCCTGAAGTTATTCCAACAGACACACATGAAATTTTTCTTTTTAAAAATCAAGAATCCTCATAAGATATTTCAAGCATTGTAATATCAGGCCACAGCTTGGATGTTTAGTTTGTGGGCAATTCTATCATGTGGCTTTAGTGTCATTCTTAATGCTGGCTGTGAACAAGTACTTCCCATCCCTCGGGAATCTGTTATGTCCTTCGCATTTTGTTACTATCACAAAATTTTACTGATGATTTCATCACCATATAAAATGAGAGTCACCAGTATCAGTAACTAATAAAGTTAACTTTTTATTCATGGAAATACATACTAAATAACTGGAATATACTATTTTTATGAAAATTTGCCAGCATAACTATGATGTAGGGTATTGGTTCCTGCATCATGTTTTGCTGTTGTCTCATATGCTGCCATGTTTGCAGCCTATGTAGGAGACGAAGACAACACTCAGGTGCGCATCATTGTTGGAGCGACAGTGGGAGCCTTTGTGGTCATTGCCGTCATTGTCATCATGACGCTCCTCTTCCTCCGCAGGTGGGCTTCAAGTGTAGTTTTGATTCATCATGTTGCTAAAAAATTTGAACATTCTTAAAACAGATTATTTACTGACCTAGTTTTTTCATATTCTCTTTAAAACGAACTCATGAATAATAATCCTTTTTTTTTCAAATCTTTAACATACATATGTAATTTATGGTCATTTATTAAGTTATTGAGTTATTGATATAAAACTTCATAGTCTGCATGATCCATTTTCAAATTTAACTATAATTTAACAGATATTAACAAATCATTAGAGGTTACAGTAGATCTGTGTAATCACTAGAATCCCACATTCTTTACAAATCAAATTACACAATACTTTCTCTTAACAGTCTCTAGTCGCTTTGATTAAATTGTGCCCTAACTGAGAAGTTATGATGTAGGTTGATTTAACAATACCCCAATAATAAAATTTCAATGGAAACTTGCATGTCTGTAAGAGACAAAAAAATCAAAGTATTTAATTTAGTAAGTAGATGGAAGAAGATATATATAAGAAACAGTTAACTCATACTTTTTAGTATTTTTTTTCTGCATGGGTGAATAGTTATAGTATCCATGGCCTTACACTTTCAGTTTTTCTTTTTCTAGTAGTAATATTAGTGGTATGAAGTCTTGTTTATCCTCTTTACCTCATTCCTATTATCAGTATTCCTACCATGTAGCCATGTAGTTTCCACTTGTGGCTTCCTTGGCATGTTCCTGGTGGTGGGTGACCTGTGAGACTAAACTTGATGTGTTTCAATGTTTCAGCAGAGGCACCGATGAATGCAACAAAAAACAGCCATCAGACTGCGATACACTAGAATACCGCAATGGCGAAGGTAAGACACAGATATTTGTGATAGGAGTATTGCAAGAGATAACACTATGATTTCTTTATATTCCTTTGTAGCACACCCCCTTTTCTTTCATCCTAAAACTTCAAAAGCTAGGATTACAGGTTTGGTTTTATTCACCATTTTCATATCAGCCTTAAATAGTTTCCATTTTGTTTTTGGGTTCATTTATTCTAGATATCAAAAGTAAACTTACCTAACAGATACCACCAACTTGTGACATCCTGCGTTACACCCTGCCTGCTTTAGAACTGGGCATCTCACCCCGTGGACCCTTAACACATCTGTGTACAGTACGTGTAGCACCACCAGGCTCCTGCTACCCCCCATGCTCAGCAATAAGACCCATGCGCTTGTTCGCATGTCAGATGCTATACCCTACTGTTACTCTCATTGTACAGTTTGATTGACCAGAGGACTTGCCTCATGTACTGCAGGAGCCCCACATACGTATTGCCTACACCTTTCCCTGCATCACTCTCATGCTGGAACAATTGCCTGACACTTTGGTAGCCTGAGTTACATCTCCTGCACACTCATATACTACTACACCCTCTGTCCCTGCATAAAAAATGTCATAATAAACAGTCAAAACTGGATTCATATTTCCTTTATAGATGAAAAGGGAAACTATTTTTCACATTATTGTTTCCCACTTTTTTGTAGACAAAGTTTGCATTTCTCCAAAAAAGTCTTTCTCCAAGACTTTGATTTTGATGACCCTTCTGACTTTATCACAGAAGAAAATAAATTTGCTGTAGTGCATTTGAAACCTCACTTCTGTCTAAAAGCAAAAGTGAAAGCAAATAGAAAGTTATTATGAGACGTAAGCTCAAAAGTATATAATCCAAGGTTTCAAAAGCAAAGACCCTGTTGTAAATATCCTTGGCTGTCAGGAATCAAACTCTGACTGCCTCACTTTCCCTCCCTCCTGCAATCACCCTCCCAGGACTGATTGTCACCTTCAGTAAGTGTAAGTCTTATGCCTGGCCCTTCTGTGCATACCAGTAGACTCCTGCATCTAGCCTCCTGTAGGGAGCCCTGCTTTTGTTGTCTGATTGTTCTGATTGCAATGTGATATTATGTATTTAGTTACTTTTTTTTCTTGCTGAGCCCTTTCTTATATACTTTGGCTTCATACGTTGATTGATTTATATGTAATTGCTTTATAAAAAAATATATATTATTTTGCACCTGCATTGCTGCATACCAAAATAGCAACTGCAGTTACATTGTGTGCATTACTTTCCTGCAATTACTACTACTCCAAGCCATTACACAGCAGTATGTGCTTAGTGTATTAGCATCTTACTTGTATTTGATAGGTGGTACAAGTAGTATTTAATAATTGGATATCAAGGTGTATCGAAAAGACACAAATAAATTGATAACCTTCTATTTGAAGCCGCTAATATATTATTTAACATGACCAAGCATCCACTATCACATTGCTATAAAAAGCAGATAATTCTATGATCTTAGAAAACCTTAGATGCTTCATCAAACAATTATCTCACTTTTCCTCATAACTTCCTCTAGTCCACCCAACTGCAGTACTAGAATGCAGTTTCTTAAAAGTACTGACAACAAGAGCCAGACCCCTGACCCTCTGAGGCATGTGTGTATAGATCACTCAGAAACCTGATTAGTGTAAGTCCACCTGTTTATTTTCTCTGCTGCGGAAGTGAGCTCCCTAGTACGTAATTTGTGTTTTAACTCCCGTATTTTTACCCATCTATTACAGTGCACGGTGTTTTGGAAAATCCACCTATAGTCCAAACCCACACCACCGGAAGTAGTAAGTATTAGTTCCCTAATGTCCTACTAACCTCTGGCCAAAAGGAGAGACTAAGTAAAGAAAAGAAAGAAAAGGAACAAAATTTCATCAATTTCTAGAGTTGCGGGATTAGTTTCACTGCTCCCCAATTCTAACAGCACTTTTATTAATATATTTATTTTAAATTTTTCTTTGCTGCATTGTAAGTTTTTGTTTCTCTCCCTAAAGCCTGACCTTAACAATGAGTATGCCTTGTGTTGTGAACCTCACCCTGTCCTTGTTCCTTGTCCCACACCTACAGAGATGTCCTTATTCTTCACCTTGTACAAGTAGATACCAACAATCCAGTATTTATTTTTTGCTTTGGTCTATTTATGCCCTTAATGTGCTTAGCTTTCTGTTTCATTTATACATTACTTTTAATATGCAGCTTCAAAGCTTTTAATATTTGATTTCTTCCAGCTTTATTGTGTTGACACAAAAGGTCAAACATATAAAACAAGGTCTGCTGCTGAGCAACACTACATATCATTCACATTTTTAGTAATAAGTGGAATTAATGGACATTCCCATCACATGTCTACACTTCTATCTCCTTTACATTTCAGAAAAGTTTGTTTTGTTTGCTGGGATTTTTCATCCTTTGTATTTTTAGCTTATTATTTATCATTTCACTTTGTTTTGTAGCTTTTCTTTATAATTTTCATTATAGGCTACAGCTTGAGAAGTCATTTCCAAATATTCCTATAGATAATCTTGCTGTTATATATTTGTACTAAATAGTTCAATGATTAGGGAAAAGTTCAGGTATCCACATCCACCACCTCTCATTTGCAGTGACAACTCCTCTCTTTACTCAAGTGGGTCACCACAGAACCTACATTGATCCTCACACGTATGAAGACCCAAACCAAGCCATCAGAGAGTTTGCCAGAGAAATTGATGCTTCTTACATAACCATTGAAGCCATTATTGGGGGCGGTGAGTTTGGAGATGTCTGCAAGGGTAAACTTCAGCTTCCCAGTCGACCAGAAATGACAGTGGCCATAAAAACCTTAAAGGTTAGTATAAAAAAAATAATAAATTTATGTTCATACAGAGAGGGTTGTGTTTTATATAGCTATTCATCCTCTCCTTTGAGTTTGAAAAAATAAAACTGATTTTTTTTCGAAGAAATCTGGTGCAGCCTACCTCAAGTATGCACTCTTATAGTACTTGTGTATTAGTACAAAACAAATTGTGTGTGCATTTACCTAGTTATAATATCTAAGATGAGTCACCCTTGTGTTATCTTGTCTCCGTATTTACTTTTAATCAACTGAAAGTCCTACTATATTACCAAATACCCAAGACACTAAAGAATTGCTCCATTGTGACTATTACATACACTTGTATTTTAATAAGTATACTTAAATGACAAAACCTTTTCATTGTAGCCTGGATCATCTGAGAAGGCTCGTGTGGATTTTCTAACTGAGGCATCAATCATGGGCCAGTTTGAACATCCAAATGTGATCTTCCTGCAAGGAGTGGTTACCAAAAGCAACCCAGTCATGATCATTACTGAGTACATGGAGAATGGCTCCCTTGATCACTTCCTCAGGGTGAGTTTTGCTGTACTGCTCAGTTTTCTTAGTTGAGTGTATTGACATCAAGCAAAACATTGTCGCTGAATTGTTTTCTTAGATTTACAACTACTTTGCATGTTTTGACAATGTTCTTTGTTTCAGGTGAATGATGGCAAGTTCCAGGTTCTCCAGCTGGTGGGTATGCTGCGTTGTATTGCCTCAGGGATGCAGTACCTTAGTGAGATGAATTATGTTCACAGGGACCTGGCAGCACGTAATGTACTCGTAAATGCCCAACTTATATGCAAGATTGCTGATTTTGGTTTGTCAAGAGAAATAGAAAGTCACACAGAAGGGGCATACACCACAAGGGTGAGTCTGTCATCTTGTCTCAGTAAAGTATTTTTAACAGTAGGTATTTCTTGATCGTTTAAAGTCATGTTGAGTTTCATAAGTTCCCCAGTGGTAGAATTGTGTACAGTAGGCTATATGTTAATTGACTACAATAGAATTGTCATTTTGTGATGAAATTCTATGTGTGCTCTGTTGTACTATTTTGTATCAGGCATTAGAGGATCTTGCCTAACAGTGCATAGTAGTTGCTGCACTGGGAGGTGGGAGATGGAAATGAAATATACAATTATTCAGATTATAATTACACAACATTTATATAGGATATCGGTATTGAGTTTCTTAAAACTTCATAGTTTTTGCTGACAAGAGGTGTAAATGAGTTTATGGCTCTTTTCCATTGTAAAACATTTTGCCTGGCATAGTGGATAATGTTGACAAGAACTTGCATTAACTTTAGTTATGATTATATTTCTGTGCATTTTCATATATCAAAATTTCTTTTCCAGGGGGGTAAAATACCAGTTCGATGGACTGCACCTGAAGCTATTGCTTTCCGCAAGTTTACAAGTGCTTCTGATGTGTGGAGTCTTGGCATAGTAATGTGGGAAGTCATGAGTTATGGAGAAAGACCTTACTGGAACTGGAGCAATCAAGACGTCATCAAGAGTATTGAGAAGGTACATATTGCTTGGTGACCAGAAAAAATATTCTGTTATATTACTGTCTTTATTGAAGCAGTATTCATCATTAGTAATTTTGTAATTGTGAACTTATTGAAATCTTTATCAATTCATAATCATATTTGCCATCAGTGTCAATTTTTTGGGGTGTAAGGTTCATGGAGTAACACCTTGTCAGGGTGAACAAGTTGGTGTGCTGCAGTGATCTAGTAGGGCCATAGTAGACATGTGCAACAATACTATTATAGTCTATTGGTAGTAGCCTCACAAAGAGCACTCCTTCAGCCACTATGCCATAAGCCAGCAGTGGGGGTTACTAGCTAAGCCAGCAGTGTAGGGAATCCTGAAATTTACCCCCAGGGGGAAATTTCCCCCAGGTTGGAAAATGCTGCTCTAGAGTCCAGGTTGATGGGTGGGGTTCAGGACACCATGTGGGTAGTCTTAGGCCGCTCAGTGGTGACTGAAAAATCCCAGGTGGTAGCAGCGGATTTGAACCCGCATCATCCATGACTCAGCGAACGTGGGACCGGCACACTAACCACTCAGCCACCGCCATTGGCTACGTTCAAATTAAATGAAAGATTCAAACTAGAGATAATTCAAGTGGCTGCCCCAGCATTGACATAACAATGAGGGCGTTGGCAAGTTTTATGAATATTTATAATCAGTTATGAACAGAGGGCCTGCTCATTCTGTGATTATGGACAATATTCATGCTTGAGTAGAAAAAAAGTTGCTGAAAAAAATACTGTGGAAAATCATGGTGTAGACTGTCCAAACGGAAAAGGACTTTGCAGAAAATTATTCCTTGAAGATTATGAATACATTCTTTGACAAAAAAGGATGCATGACAAAACTGGATGTGGAAATGAGATTGACTATCTTGACAAACTGGCAGATCATAAAGAAAAATGTAAACAGTAGTGAGTCAGACTTTCTTCTCTTACCAACACCTTCCCTCTTCAGGAAGACATACTGCAAAGTCCCATCTTCAGCACCATTTACATAAATTGAATTAACAAAATAGCCAATCCCACCTGGAAAAACTGTGTAGATTTTCTTCATAAGTATGGAGGTAACTCATCATCTGCAAGGAATAATGATAATTTTTTCAGCATACTTCTGTAGCTTCATCATTAGTAATCTTGTCACCATTGAAGGTGTTCTGTGCATCATGCTCAGAATTTTTTTAACTTTTTTACAAACCATTATTTTCTACTTTCATGGTGATAATGTACATTGATTTTAAGGAGAACATTAGCAACGGAATAATTGTTTACATATTAACTATTGTTAGTTTTAGATACACTGTTTTACAATTTTAAAATTTAGCCAATAGTAACAAGTGAATTCCTTGCAGGGTTATCGCTTGCCAGCCCCAATGGAGTGCCCTGAAGCAATTTACCAACTGATGTTAGACTGCTGGCAGAAGGAGCGCAACCATCGTCCAAACTTTGCCTCCATTGTACGAACCCTTGACAGACTGATCCGAACCCCAGAGGCACTTAACAAAGTGGCCCAAAACAGGTAATTTCCATTGATATCTAAGGCACCCAGCCATGACTGCTGGATTAAAATGTAATCAGGGTTCTACTAGAAAGAAATATGTAAATTTTTTACTTAGTAATCCCAGCCATAGTATAAATATCTTTCATCAGTGTTCCTTGTTAATAAGTAGATCCCTGATTAAACTATTTGTATGATCTCAACTCTCTGAAAGAGGAGTGTGTGGACTTTGTTGATTCAGTAGTTTTTCACATTTGGTTTTGTGCTTCAGGTTGATAAGATATGACCAGTCATGCTACCTTGTAAAACAGGAAACAATGTGACTAATTAGACAGTAATATTACATTGCCTCTAGCCACTTAAATGATATATAAGTAAATAAAGACATCATATATGCACATATGTACAGTTGTCTCATAAACACTAAATGGATGCACATTTCAATAATTAATGAGCTCCAATGAAATCCTTATTGAGTTTTCTTTTGTATTCAAATTAGTATGGAAGAATGTAAAGAATATTGTGTAGCATTTAGCGATGAAGTAACATAGTAACACATACAAGCCTTGATACAAAAATAATGCTCATAATATTATTCAAACTATTGAATCAGTCCCTATTCCACATATAACTTCCCTCCTTTTGTGTGCGAGGTGTGTACCTGTGAGCTGGTGGTGCTGGCATGGCTGTACATGTTGCAAGACTGACTGGCTGATGAAGAACAGTAGTACTCATTCTGATATTCACTATACAGTACAACTCTCTTAGTGTATTTGATTGCTCTCCAGCATTTTTGTTGGATTAGAGGGATAATCTGTAGACTAATTTTCTTGATTCATAAGCATATGTTTTCAAGGATCAAATATAATTTTTATTGAATGGCATACATGTTAGCAATAGTTAAAGTGGAAAGGTACCAGGTGACAAAAACCACAAGTCATGCGTCACTTTATATATGGCATATTGTAGAACTTCTTGTAAGCTTCTTTAACTTGTCCTTAGTATGACAAGCAGTCATTAATTACCTTGCCATCATAGCAGACCTATGGTTTAAAACAACTTGTTTTCACTCTTATCAATGCCTTTCCATAATGTTATTCTCAACTTTCTCCGAAATAGTAAATTCTTCTTAGTAATATATTTTCTTGTGCCTATATCATTTAATCACATCATCTCAGTACTTTTGCATAGTTTACACTGCAACTCGGTTTTAAGGTAACTGCCATCAATGTTATTTTCAAGTGAACGTTCCTCATAAAATCCAGGCAAAGGAATTAAATTTAGACACGGAATTGATGTATTCATAGACTTGGGATTGATTCAGTATTTCAAAGAAGCATAGGAATGTGTGTGTGTGTGTGTGTGTGTGTGTGTCAGGAGGGGGGGTAGGATTAGAGAAGGGTACAGTACATATATGTGCATTTAGGGATTAAAATATCATGAATCAGTTTCTCTCCATCAATGATCTTACTCTGATAAACTATGCAGTGTGCATGAATGACCTTGAAAAAAGTGGAGGAAGAGTCCCAACAAACTGTTCTAAATCTTTGGTCAGTTGCTTTTAGTGCTGGCTTCAGGCTTTGTTTGACTGCATGTCTTGCTTAGAAGAAACGGAAGTCTTACACAGAATGCCTGTTTTCAATGTGTTTCACAGCCTTGTACTATTTTGAGACTTTCTTATGACTCTGGAAGAATAGAAGAAAGGGAAAAAACTTTATTAAAGTTATATACATATAATTGAGACTTCTTTAGGTTGCCAGCAAACATGTTTCAGTTATTGGCAAAATGGATTGCATACATAGGGTGTGTTATGCTTTTCTATGGTTTCCTGCTTTCCTTTTACACACATATTGAGTTTGAACAGAACTCCTGCTTATGATGAACTACCAGTTCATCATGTCTTACTTTTCTCATACAATGATATCTCAGACTGTCTTCTTGAATTCATTGCTTATCATGGTTCCAGATTTTTACTCACATTTCTTAAGTAGCTCCAAATGGACTTTAACACTGTTGGTTTGTAAATAAGATATACAGAAAGAACTTTAGCTGTTGCTTGCATATTTTTGTAAAAGATATTTAAAAGATGTCATGTCCAGTTTTATTTTTATATTAAAATACATTCTCTTTGGTTGACATTATGAACAAAATGGAATTTTCACATTTTCATGACTTAAAGTTACTGTATCATCATGGTATAAACTGAAAGTTTGCAACAGGAAAAGTGTAAGTGATGCAGCAGCTTTAGCCCATGACCATGGAAGACTTCTGGTGAAATAATGGGCCATCACTCATAGCCTCTCGCACCCTCACTATCCCCAGAGCCAGTTGGAAGGATACCTTCCTTTTTCTGCATTTATCTCTACTTCTCTTTTTTCTCATCATATTTATTCATCATCCTTAATATTCATTTTATGTACAAAATCAGTCTGAAATTGAAGAGTTTGTACTCTTTAAGACTTTAAGATGATATCAAAATTATTTTTCAACTTCTCTGTTGCTTCTGGTATTGTCTGTTTTCATTATCAGAAACTAAGACTGTTTTTTGTGGCTTATAATGAAGTTCATTTACTACACTTAAGTACAAACACTATCACTCTAATTCTCGATCAGTATGCTTTATTCTCTCTCTTAAGAGATTAATTTGACATGGTTAACAACTCCATTTCCTACACTCTTAATCATCTCCCCTCTAAATATGTAGCTTGACCTTTCTGTTCATTCCTCATTTTCTTCTCTGTATGAGTATTTTTAAGTTCTCTCTTCCCTGATAAGTTCCTCAATGTTCCACCCTTACTTCACCTCCACTCTGGCAGTTGATCTCCCGGTTCTTTTTGACTTTCATCCTTACTCCTTCTGGCCTGGTGTGCTAGTGTGGCTGACAGTGGTGTCTCCTATGGTCTCTCCCCAGGCGACCGGCCCCCCAAAACCCCTACTATGCACCCGTCCTCATCCGACCCCAGTGGGTCAACTTTAACCAGGCAGCCTAAATAACGCCGTCATGGCTGACTTACCTGTCACCTGGTGGAGGTTTAAGGTAATAATTTGAGGTGTCGAGGCAGACATCACTGCTTAAAATATAATTCCTCTAACCTGTGGCACCAGAGTATTGACCTTTGCGTTTGTAATGTGTCATTCACTTTGAGGAAATTGTATGACCTACACTTTTATGATTGCAGTTGACTAGGTATACCTGGTAGCTCAAAATCTTCCTTTTCTTCCCCTGCATGGCATACCATCCTTTGCTTCTGTACAGTTTGCCTTTCTCAAGCATGATCAGCCTTTAGTGTATCATCTTGTGCCTGTGCTTCCTTGTGTTGGCAGTGGAGCAGCAGGGTAGTCTGGCCAACTACTCTTGTCTACACTGAAACATGGGATTGCCTAAGGCAGAATGATTTCTAATCTAATAATTTCCCCAGGTCATTTGTTCTAAAATATTTCTGTTTCTTGGTAAAAGTTATCCATAAACAATTTTTATAATTTGTTTTAATGTTTTTTCTTTGACTAGGCATATACTAACTTTATATCATTGCCAGGTGTACAACAGCTCTGGGTCTGGACTCAGTGGACATGACTCAGCTTACCTCGGTGGAGGACTGGCTTGCTTCCCTCAAAATGAGTCGCTACGTAGACAACTTCCAGCGAACAGGCCTTACTGACTTGGAGGCTGTAGCCCGACTCACCCAGCATGATCTGACTCAGCTGGGGATCACTTTAGTTGGTCATCAGAAGAAACTCTTGCAAAGCATACACACCTTGCGCACACAACTGGCCGTCAACATGTCTGAGGGCTTCCTTGTATAGTGCCGCTGCTCTAATCATTCCGTCACTTGGTAGTCAGGTGGGCAAATAAATCGGTCCAGAGTGAATGTGATATCCAGTGGTGAGAAAAATTGGACCTGAGGGCCTTTACCATTATATGAAAATGTGATAGTGATTGAGAGAAAGACAAAGAAAGACACATTAAGCAGGGTAGAATACAAAACATTCAATTGCTTATCGAAAGTGTCCATCAAGAGATAGATGCTTTCGTGTTCATCACATGAAGCTCAAGAATACCCTGTGCTATATCCACTGAAGGGGAACTGTTTCGTGAGCAGAAAATGACTGTTTAATATGTTGTAAGTGCCCCCATGCTCTCATTCATGTGATAATGCCATGGCCATTGATGTGTTGAACACAAAACTGTGGTGTGCATGTGTGTGTGTTCTAGGGACAGAACAAACAGCTGTGATCAGCTTGCAAGTTCATGTCATTGAGGGTTCATAAGCTTGCCTGTCACTTCCGTGCATTGTACACTGCTCCTAAGGTATGACCTTAGTGTAATTGTTGATATTCCATTTGCTGCCAGACCTTATTCAGCCAAAGTCTAGTATTGGTGTTGTCCTTTCTACCCTTTGATGAACTCTCAGAGACTGTTTCCCATTTAAGCTTCTGCCAGCATCTCACTTTCTTCTGAGGGATTATAAGTTGCCTGTTTGTGGTGAACTATGTGGTGTGGTAATACACACTAATAAGTGAAAGACTGTTTCAGTGAGCACAGAGTAGTAAAAGAAAGAAAACCTGTGCCAGGAAACTAAGCTTCAAAAAGCAGCTTATTAGGGGGATTCTTTCAATCCTTGGGAACCTGCAATGACTTTGGAGATGATAAAAAATGCCAAGAGACGAGAGAAACTCCCTCCTGACGCACATATCAATCTCTTATCCCATCATGTGAACATCCGGCCATTCCCCACTCCCTTTCCTCCCTCCCTCCTGCAGGGCCCAACTGCTGTAGTTACACTGCCTTGTTGTTACCCAAGTCAGATATTGCAGTGCTGGTCAATGGGTGGGTGTAACTATGGAATCAATTAGAAGCTGAAATGCTATTACGTGTGACTTGTTAAGAAACATAATACTTCAGAAGGAAAAGGTGAAGAATCACCTATTTTTCACCACCATTTTAAAACCCTCTGCTTGGTTCAAATTTAACATATTATACACTCTACCATTCACTAACACAGCAACATTTCCTGTGACTAATTACATTGTCTGTGTCTGTCCAGTCATCCCATGGTGTCCTGCACTGTCCCAGTTTTGCACAGGTTTACTAATTCTTTTTACAGTTTAATCTTATTTTTGTAACATATTGAGTACAATAGAATCTCCCGAGGTAAAACAATCACTAAGCTTGTTATAAGTTACACAGTATCTTGTCATTATTTCATCACACTGAGGTGAAAAGATATATGTATAAAACCCTCACCTATATTTTATTTTGTGCACAGTGAAGGCAAAATGTTTTGATATTGCTGTGTGTGCAACAATTGAAACCCAGCAGAGAATGCCATCCATCATAGTAGCCTCACAAGTATTGGAGATAATCATGGCCAATTTTTATACTGCACATTATGGGTATAAAAACTCAGATGTTACATTATTTTATATATAATTCCTACACATTTTATATTTCTATTTTAAAAGATCCAAATGTATATTCATAGCCATGATTGTCTCCTACATTGTGTGATTGATACTGCAAAGTTTAGTTTCATCTTTAGTATGTTGGAGAATATGCTCTTTAGAGTCATGTGCATTCAGTCCGCCCCAATCTCTTTTGTCATTTGTGAAGTGTGTGTTTAACTGTTATGTTCTTTACATCAAAATTTAATCATTCAGATATTTATAGTTCATGATTTTTTTTCATTTTCACTTACCATTGAAGGAGACTGAAAATGAAACTTAAGGAAACTGTTTTATAGGAGTGCATTGTTGGTCGCACACCAAGGAGGTGTACTGTCATGGCAAGAGTTACTCATCAGATCTATCAGTTTATTGACATTTTGTTGCCAGGTGTGGAACCACTGAATAATTCCAAACCAATCCACTTCTTCAGTTGGACTGACAAGCAAAAGGTGCAGACCAAAATGAAGGATGGAGCTTGAGAGAGATAGATGAACCCTGGTGGGGAACCTTGCCCATTATTGGCATGGGTAAGCCCTAAAGGTAGATATCACAGAGAGGAAATTTAACAACATAAAAAAAGTTTATAAATATTACAAGGTTAACATGTTAATTGAATTTGATGAAGCCCATTTTTTATATAAAAAATCAAGTTAAAATGTAAACACCAGTGATACATTTGAAGGCAGGGAACCATTTCCCCTTAAACAGTGCACATGGAGGAAATTGGTGATTGGTGGTTCCCCAGTGTATGGAAAGGGTTAGCTACAGTAGCTGAAATATAAGTTGTCTTTGAAATATTGGTCTGGATACACCTGTGGTATATGTTTCCTCAGGTTGGCATGTTAACCTCATTTCAACATTAGTATTTCAGTGATGCTCTTGTTGGGTGTATGGGTGAATATAGTTTGTGTAGAAAATAAAGCAGAGCATGGCTCTGCAGCCATGACTGTGAAGCTCTCCCCATTTACCTCCCAGTCAGTAAGGACTGAGGAAGAGAACAAGAATTACCACCAGTGTTCTTGCGCTCAGTCCAACTTTACTATTCTTTTATACTTGCAATGAACTGGTCAGTCTGATTGAAGAATCTACTCTTACCATGTGTGTGTGTGTGTGTGTGTGTGTGATATATATATATATATATATATATATATATATATATATATATATATATATATATATATATATATATATATATATATATATATATATATATATATATATATATATATATATATATATATATATATATATATATATATATATATATATATATATATATATATATATATATATCTATGGGTGTGTGGGTGTGTGTGTGTGTGTGTGTGTGTAAGTCTGTGTCTCAGTCCAGTTGTACTCTATTGGATTTTTTTTAAGTTAATGATATTTGAAAAATTAAAATCAATCACAGCAATATATATACATATATAAATATATAAATATAAATGTTGTAGAATTACATAAATGGCAAACTTGGTGGCAGTTTATAAGATTAGTCCCTTAAAAGCACTGTTAGATTTGCATTATATTTTGATAGAAATTTGAATCTTTTTAGGAAAATGCCGGGGACCCAGAAACTGTGAAACTAAAGGCTCTGATCAGGAGAGGTTCTATTGTATTATTGTGACTCCCTTCAGCTTCATTTAGTCGAAATGATACTCATATGTATCCTTTGATGTATGTAATTACAGTGTATTATAATTTAAAGAGAATATTTTTAGTCTTTTATAAGTTGTGTACCAAGTGCATGTTTGTGTCTCCTTTGTAACGCTGTTAGCAAAACCTGTGTTTTTTGGAAACGTGTGATGACTAGATAATCAAAATTTTGTAGAATTTATTTAGCAGTAGGAATTTCTACATGAAAAGCACCAAGCAATACAACTCATTGAGATAAGAAATGTTTCAGTTGCTATGTTGTTACTGAAGAGTGATGAGTAACAATCAAAACATCCCTGACTGTGTAGGTAGGTATTTTCATACGTCACTTCATAATAAGGAAAGAATCTTAGAATGTAAGTCCCAAAGAAGGAGGAAGGAAGGAGTGAGTATTCCTATGGAAGTTCCGTGTGTGATAATTTGGATTCTTGTATTTTGGAAAGGGGAGGGAGACAATGTGGCAAAGTGGTCCACATCCTATGTGCCAGAGTGGGCCACTGGTCTTCACATTCCAAACCCTCTCAGTTAAGGTTTTTTGTCAGGGTGATTGCCACTAGAATTGTTCCTATTAAGATGTAATTCAGCTTGCATAAAGTTTTAGCCAATCATTTCAAGTAGCATACACAAAGTGGTCTTGGATTTGCAGTTTTGAGTTGCCTGCATCTTTCAACAGTATTTGTAGATGTTTGCTTTTAGTCATTTGGTTACAGGAACTATTTTGTTTTGATGATGCCTCAGGGCGACCACTTTCACTGCCTCATTGACAGTTCCAATAATCAAGCAATCGTCCAGGGCAGCTTGGTGGGAGCATTGGGACTTTTTGGAGGAAGGCTGCCAAAGAGGAAGACAAAGTACTATGCATGATACTGAAAGGTTATTTGTTATTTCTGTATTATAATGTATGGATCACTGATTATGCTAAGATGCAAAGCTATTTTTGTCATGGTATGGTGTGTTCAGTTAAAAAAGTGACTTGGTCACCATTGACACTTGAATCCTTCCCCTTGGCAAGTCCAAATGCTATCACAGCTGTTGTTTTGCTTTGTGGCAAACTCCCTGACAGACCTCAAGAGACGTGTCTTATTTTCTTACTGATGTAGTCTCACAATTACTTTGTGTGTCTTCTATTATCATAACTATCATAATCAGTGGCATATTCTCTGGCAACATCCACTGATGTCTGGGAAACAACAACTGAAAAGGCTGTTTACGGTATATTCAGCTGGACAATTATATTCAATACACATACATACTCTTCGCAACCTTGGTGTAAACTCTTGAGAAGGCAGATTAAATTTTCATATTTGTGCTACTAAAGATTATAGAAAAGGCTTTTGGAGTAGAATTTCAGTCGTTCTCTTTTGTTTACTTATCAAGAAAGTCACAAAGAAATCTGCAAATGCCTTGAGCACGGAGGACAGCATAGCCTAATTGTTTTATATGATTTTATTTATTGAGCTGAAGCATTGCTAGAAGAGCGTATGTTGTGTACTATAATGTTGTATAAAGTTTGTAAAATAGTCAAGAAATATTTTATATTTTTAGTTGATAAGGTATGAGATCTCCAATTTTGAACTCTTAATTGTTTGAATATGGAATGTGATTTGTCTTTAGTTTGCTATTGAAATGGAGGTGCCAGTTTGTGCACCAGCGCAGTGAAGCAAGGGAACTTTGGGGGATTAGATGTAAGTGAAATTAGGTACTCAATTCCAAAGTTACTTGTAACACTCATCCCTGGCTCTGCCCCCTTAGGTCCAATGTAGCTATTTTTGTACATATGATTCTACATTTTCTTATTCTCATATCTTCATCAATATTGTAATTGTATCCTGTACTTTACTTTCCTTCTTATATTATATGTCTGAGGAATTTAGATCTTGTACAAGAAAAAAAATATTGTTGAGCTTTCTTTGCTAATACTCACTTTTTTATATAAACATTATAGCATCTTTGTTTTTATTATACTGTTTTAATTTGAAATTAGTTGAGATCACAACATTATTAAGTCCAATACTATGTCAGTTCTGCCAACCTGAGTGAATGCAGTACAGCAGTGGTTATATTTTTTCCAAGCTTCATATAGTAACAATTATTCTAATTGCATTAGATGATGTCCTATGACTCTGCTCAAGCTGACAGGTTGACATGACTCGTAGTGATCCCAATGCAACAGCTGTAAATTGTAGCTTTTTCCTAGTCATATCAATTATCCCTCCCTCCAGTCACAGATAGTTGAAGGTCAGCTACACACTGGTTTGATGCCTTTTGATGAAAATGTCATAGCTGCTGATCATGGCAGATGAAACAAAGCTCTTCATTCATGAGGCTAAGACTACCACCTGTTTTGTAAGTGCACTGAGCCAGTGAATGTACTCAGTCTTACAAGAGGTGATGGTCATCCTTCCTGAACCTACTAATGGCAGAGAACCAGTTAGCTAACCTACATGAGGAACAAAAGCCCCAAGGACTTCCTGTACCAACGTAGAATTATTTATCTGGTGATGCATTATTAAAAGTGATTGGTGGAAATGGCTTGTGATTATTAACTGGAGTCCTGCAGCTTTTTGTTCCTGACTGCTGCGACAAATTCTGCTGACATATTTGTATTTTGTTCATTCCTAACCTTCAAAGCAGTTGTATGTGCAAGTTCTTTGTGTTCAAGAAACAATAAAGTTTGACAGAAATACAATGGGGGGTTATGTTTTATACCCCCCACACATACCATTCCCTAGCCCACTGAAGTCATGGGGTACTGCAGGGCTGCAGAATCCTTGGGGCTGTGGGTTATTGCCCAGTGCTGGAGCAGAGACCTTCCCAGACTCTCATCAGTGGGTGGTTTTTCTGACAACTTTTAGAGCAATGGTTCTTAACCTTTTTACTACCATGCCCCCTCTAAGAATTGGTCCTTCCCTCCACGCCCCCCATGAATCTATGAATAAAATTTCCTCCCAGATTTTAAAGAAAAGAAAAATTGTGTTTTGAGTCTTTTTATTTAGTAGTCATTAGTGAGATACTTGACATTGCTGCTTAGCTACTAGATCTTGAATGCATGGTTGAATGGCATCGAGTTACACACCCCTTCAACGTTCAGCCCATTTCTATACTTGATCTTGACAGCAACGAGTCTGGAAAATGCAGCCTCACAAAGAAACATGTATCAGAACATAGCTAGAATCCAAAGAGCCAGCCTTTTTTTTTTTTTTTTTTTTTGTTTTTTAAGATTGCTCCCTCCCTATAGAGAAGGAGCACAGGCCTTGGCCAATGGCGGCCCGTACCAGGGTGCCGATAGATCGACTCTATCAGCCGAGTGAGCCGACCATAGACTAGCCAACCAAGTCAGTCTGTCGACAAGGACTGGCATGTCTCAAAAGCCTGATGTGAGATCAGAGAGTAAACAGGAAGGTACCCAGAATGTCTCAAGATCCAGCCTTCCTCATCTGTAAAGTTGAACTTTAACTCAAGAAACTCCTCTTGCACTTCATCCAAAACTTCAGCTACACACTGAAATTGGTTCCTGATGAATTTCCAGGCTTCACACTTCTCATCTGTATCTGGGAAGTATCTGATGAATTTTTTTTTCAAGTCAGTTAGATGAGTGATTATTTAATTGTTTCTTTAACTCAGAATCAAGGTTACCGTGATCGAGAGCAGAATCCGCACTTGCCCACCTCTGGGAATGAGTTGGAACAGACAGTAGAATATACAAGTATCTAGGGGTGTGGATGGATGTGAATGGATGCGATAGGGCGAAGAATGAGAAGATAAGTATGACGAACCAGTGGGTAGGCTGTTTGGGGAGTGCAGCGAGGATGAGAGCAAGCATGATGTCATCCGTGAGGTTTGGAAGAGTGGCTGTCTGTATTTGGAATGGATGTGGTGACATGGGACGACAGTGAGATAGAGAAACTGGAAGTGGGGCAGAATAGGGTAGCAAGAATGGCACTGAATGCACCAAGGTTTGCAGCAGTAGAGGCTCTTAGGGGTGACATGGGATGGAGCACTTTTAGGGAAAGACTAGTAAAGGTAACCTTGAGATATAAAGTGAGACTGGAGCGAATGAAGGATGCAAGATTAGCACGAAAAGTATATACCTGTGGAATATAAGGGATGGGAAATGGGCGAATAAATGTAGGAGAATGATAGACAGGAATGTTATGCACACACACACACACACACACACACACACTATTGCTGCAATAAATGTTCTGTGCGATTCCAAGGTATTGTGAAGATAAGTCACCAATGATTATAATTCAATAACATTTGATTTAATTTAAATACTTATTGTTGATTAAAAAAATAATACAGTAAAATACTAAGGCCATGTAAACGTGTTTCATTTTGCTTGAGGGTCAAAATAGCTAGGTTTAGAGAATACTGTAGGAAAATGTCTTCAACATATTATAATGACATTGGTACGCATGAAAATGAAGACTGTGCAACCTTATATATAGGCTATTAAATAAAGATGTACTTATAACCCAACCTAGAGGAGTTTCTAGCTGAAGAGCCTTCACATGAGCAAATAGTAACCGAACCTATCACCGCTGAAATAGTAATATTTCCCCACATTTTAAAATCTCATAAACGAGTAATAATAATGGAAACGGTTACCAGAGTGATGATTAGCAAATACAATATAAACAAATAATGTGTTAACTTTTAAAGTGAGTTGGGTGTGATTCTAGAGTTTTACCAAGACAGATATGGCTCAACAAAAGCTTGCTTCTGTTCATTAAACTCTTGTAACACGTCCAGTCTATTAGACTGTGGCCTTGATAAGTGTGAAATATCCATTGTGAGTCTGTAATAACAGCTAGAGCCCTGTGGGAGAGATCACATCCAATAGTTTTGGCCATAAGGGCCACAGCTTCTCTCATAAGCTTCGATGTTTGGACCTGAGGTGAACGATTGTTTCAGTCCTTGTAGCTGTGCCTCTCTCACAATGATTTCCAGTTTTCCATAGACAGTACAAAGGGAGGGCGGTTATGACAGTGTGTGTGTCTTGCTGTCATAACCGATGGTTTCCTCCCAAGACGACTGACTGTTAGCACACCTCTGTCTGTCTTCTCAGCGGCCTTGCAGTTAAATTATACACTTTGTATCCCCTCTGTGGCATGTTGCTACAGCCGAAGGCTAGGCAGCAAGGCATTGTTACATTAAAAAGCAGCCGAATCCGCTTCCAAAATAGGTAAAATTATGTTTTTATTACCTCAGTTCAAAGTCGGCGCGGTGCTCGAAGGGCCAAAAATGGCGCCCAGCAGCCTTACACACGGGGCGCCTTTGTCGGGACTCTCTCTATGAAGGGACGGGAGAAATCTCAGGCCATCTGTGACATCAGGATCAAGATCATGGCCATTAGCGTGCCGATACGAAGGCCTGACTCTCCAACGGGTCACCTGTACAGCAAGAGCAAGAGCAAGAGAGCGGATTTTGATTGATTGATAGTTTATTGTTGCAGGTAAACAACAAGGGAGAAGGGAGGAACTTGTTTAACACCTTGACAAACAAATATCATAGGAAGGGAGAATGTTTTTTTTTCTATAAAAAAGTAATATATAATAAACATAGAGTGATATGGCAATAATAATAGTATAATTTCCTGATATAATTGAATTATTCGTAGATGGAAAAAATACATAGAACGTGAGATCAAGTGATGCTTCCCGTCGAATAATGATTGATTGATTGATTGATAATTTATTGTTGCAGGTAAACAACAAGGGAGAATATATGAAGAAGAGGAAAAAAAATAAGAAAAGAAAACGAAGGAGAAGAAAAAAGAATTTGGAAAAGAAGAAGAAGAAGAAATAAACAGAGAAAAGAAAAAAATAGTAGAAGAAGAGGAAAAGGAAGAAGCAGAAGAAGAACAAGAAGAACAAAAAGACAGAAGAAGGAAAAGAAGAAGAAGAGGCACCGTTGGCAACACTGACAGCCAGCCACACACCACACAGCGTTTCAAATGGTGGCCGGTGGATGTCAGGAGGAAGGCGTCAACATTCTTCCCTCTCGCACGTAATTTCTGGTGACTGTCCATCCTCCACTATAGTCCGGGAACTCTTTAGCCTTTCAGTGAGGTGGCCGTGTACTTGTTTTCCCCCGAGGAGCAGTGAGTTGTGTGTGTGACTGCTGTGGGGTGAGTGTGGGCGGGACGGTGTGTGTCTTCTCTTGTTTTCTTTTGCTTCTTCCTTTTCTTCTCCTTTTACTACCTCCTCTTCTTGTTCTTCTTTGTCTTCTTGTTCTTCCTTTACTACTACTTCTTTTACTACCTCCTCTTCGTCTTCTTGTTCTTCTTTGTCTTCTTGTTATTGTTTTACTACCTCCTCTTCGTCTTCTTGTTCTTCTTTGTCTTGTTCTTCCTTTACTTCTTCTTTTACTACCTCCTCTTCATCTTCTTGTTCTTCTTTGTCTTCTTGTTCTTCCTTTTCTTCTTCTTTTATTACCTCCACTTCGTCTTCTTGTTCTTCCTTTTCTTCTTCTTGTTCTTTACTTCTTCTCTTACTACCTCCTCTTCGTCTTCTTGTTCTTCTTTATCTTCTTGTTCTTCGTCTTCTTGTTCTTCCCTTTTTTTACCAAACTTGTTTGGTAAATTCCCACATATACTGTTTTTTGTTTTTTTTTGTTTTTCCACAGCAAGCGAGATAGCTCAAGGGCACTAAAACAAGATAACAAAAAAGCCCACTCAGAAGTTTGTTTAACCTGAATTTTGTTATACAAGTATATATTATTTGCAGGTTGTAGCAGTGTACAACAGACACCAAAGAATGGCTGAGTTCAAGACCCCAGTTTCCAATAGAACAAGAAAGGGAAAGGGTGGCAATTGCACACCCAAGATTGTCATTCCTCCCTCCCCTCTCATGAAGCAGCTGGGATATGGCACTGGTGAGGCCCTTATCCAATCAGGATTACTTTCTTAAAACTCTTAGAACCCGTGGACATGATTTACAACATACGTACACAAGCAGAAGTATAACACCAATTTTGATAGCTTCTCTTTATCCACCATTGACATGCCACTAACTCTGCACTCTTGTAATTCAGGTCTATACAATTCGGAACAGCAATTCCATGCAATTTCTAAATAACAATAAATAAATAGCTAAATAAATAAATTTTTATTGTTGAGCAGTGGTATTTAAAAAAAAAATTCCTTGCCAGTTTGATGTTACATTTAAAAGGTTTATCCTCTAAACATATTCTTGCAGGTGTGAATGTTTACTTAATGGAGCGCTTCTCACCTCTTCATGGCAGCTACAAATCTCCCTGGGCTGTAAAGAAAATTAACAGGTATTTTATAGAAATGCATCATCTCAAGCCATTACTAGTCTACTGCAGAACAAAGGTCTTTCCCAATGTTATCTGCCTCTCTGTCTGATATTAATGTATTCCATCCTACTCCAGCAAATGCTCCAATTTCATCTTTCCACCTGGTCCTTTGCCTGCTCTGACTTATACAGTCTCTGGGTTTCAATTCTTAGGCCCCCCATACTCATTCAGTAGAGGGTAAAGTTTTGAACTGGATCAGGGCATGACTTAGCAATAGGAAGCAAAGCGTGCAAATCAATGGTAAAAGATCTGACTGGAGCTGTTACGAGTGGGGTCCCACAAAGTTCGGTATTGGGTCCACTACTGTTTAGCATTTATATATTTATATCAATGACTCGTACAGGTATTAGTAGTGATGTCAGTAAGTTCGCTGATGATGCCAAGATCAGTAGAGTAATTGAGTTGGAATAGGACGCTAGTATTCTCCAGGATGAACTAAACAGATTGTATGACTTGGCGGGGAAATGGCAGATGGAGTTCAATGTTGGGAAGTGCAGTATTCTTAGTGTAGGTAGGAACAATCCCTTACATAACTATTGCTTAAATAGTCTTAAATGACACTCCCATAAGTAGGTCTAGGTGTGAGAGGGCTTTAGGGGTCTCAGTCTTCTCTGCTCTCCATCCAAGGGCACAATGCATTCAAGCTAGAAATTGAGCAAACAGGGTACTGGGATTCATTTCAAGGAGCGTAAGCAACAGAAGTGCCAAAGTCATCCTCAAGCTATATTTAACATTAGTGAGACCTCATCTTGATTATGCAGTTCAATTCTGGTCACCTTTCTATAAAATGGATATCAAAATGTTAGAATCTGTACAGAGAAGAATTACTAAGATGATTCACAGATTAAAAAACTTGCCATATGAAGAAAGACTTAAACAATTAAACTTGCATTCTCTAGAAAGGCGAAGGGTGCGAGGAGACTTGATCGAGGTTTATAAATGGATGAAGGGCTTTAATAAGGGGGATATTAATAATTAATATGATTCTGATGTTAAGAGAACCTGGTAGGACATGTAGTACTAATGGATAAGTTCAGATTCAACAAGGACGTAGGCAAAAATTGGTTTACTAATAGAGTGGTGGATTAGTGGAATAGGCTGGGTAGTCATGTGAGTGCCAATACAAAAGTGCCTTTCAAAAATAGATCAGACAAGTTCATGGACAGTGATTTTAGGTGGGGTTAGGTTCACAGGAGCTGCCTTGTACAGGCCTACTGGCCTCTTGCAGACTCCTTACGTTCTTCTGTTCTTATATTTACTTGTTTCATAAATACAGATGGGGAAAAATCTTATAAATGTACATTTTTATCTGATGTATTATGATCTGCAGTCTAGGTTTACAAAATAGCTTATTGTTACAAAACTCGTGCTCTCCCCTTAGTCCCCTTAGTAGATTTATAACTTTTTATTTTTATTTATTTATTTATTAATTAATTAATTTATTTTTTAGTCCCATTCTGCCTCAAAATTATGTGAAAAATTACTTATGAAGAAGCATGCATCAGAAAACATGTTTATATTGCTGACTTAGATGGCTCATCTTAACAAATTGAGACTTGCACATTACTTCATAATCTGATTACTCTTTTCAAACTGACATACTGTATATCGGAGGGAGTAACTTTATTTAGCAAATGAGTTTTGATTCACCTTACCTTGCAATTAGCAGCAAACTTTCCAAGAAAAAGGACACCTCTGCTGGCATATGCATTTTTGCCTCTATAAAATTTTGAGATAAAAGTGGGCTTGAGGCAAGGGTGTGTCATGGCACCATGGTTGTTCAATATTTATATGGATGGTGTTATGAGAGAAATGAAGGGCAAAGTTGGGGAAGTTTAAGTAAAAATGTACCCTGAGGGAAGGAAGTGGGTGCTGAATTCAATCTTATTTGCTGATGACACAGTGCTCATTGCAGAAAATGAAAGTGATTTACAAAATTTGGTCAGTGTTTTTGATAGTGTATGTAAAAGGAGAATGCTGAAAGTAAATGTCAACAAAAGTAAAGTGATGGTTTGTGAGCAGAGTAGAAGTGAGGTTGTGGATTTTGTATGCACATATAGATTGAGAATTGAATGTGAATAAAATGCAAAATAATTTTTCATGGTGAAGAAATGGAGGAGGTTAATGAGTTTAAGTACCTTGGATCAGTTATATGTAAGCATGGTGGTACAGAAGGAGAGACAGGAGAAAGGGCATTGCAAGGAAGAAAGGTGTTAGGGTCTTTGGGACGTATCATGAATGGCAGAAGTGTGAGCATGGAGGTAAAGAGGGATTTGAGAAATACAGTAATCACATGTGCAAGTGAAATGAAAGTCAAAGGTCTAGAGTGCAGGCAGTGGAAATGAGTTATTTGAGGAGTGTACATGGTGTGAGTAGAATGGATGGAATGAGTAATGAAAGTGTGTATGAGCGTTTTGGAATGTGTCACATGGGTGAAGGGAAGAAGTGACAGACTTTAAAGTGGTTTGGCCACATGCAGTGAATGGAGGAGAGTAAGATGACCAGGAGGGTGTATGTGAGTGAGATAGAGGGAGGGAATGTTAGAGGATGACCTCTAGTGAAATGGAAAGATAGGGTGCAGGAGTACGTCAGGGAGAGGAGTGAAAGTTCCTTGAGAAACTTTGAGCAGGCAAGGAGGGAGTGTCTGGATAGAGAGAGATGGAAACTCTTCTGCCGTGGCCATCCCCTGGTGGGAGCTCCTAGGAGCAGGCGTCAAAGATGAATGAATGAATGATTGATGGCACAAACTTTTGATTCCCATCTGCCTAAAGTTTTGTTATGCATACATCACTTGAAGAGAGTAGCATTTGTAAAACTCATAAAAAATATAAATATAGTTTTGTTCTATTTGAGTGAATGCTATTTCAGCAGTAACCTATTACTACATCTTCAGAAAAATCAATGATGAAGATGATGAATTCAAGAAGAGACTGTACACCGAAGCTAGTCTCTTGAAGAGCTTGAACCACCCAAACATCATTGGGTACCGATCATATACACACAAGGATGGTGTTCCCTGCCTCTTCATGGAAAGTGGAGACCGTTCTCTGGATGACCTGATTGAGAAAAGGGAGGAGGCAGGCTTGGGGCCATTCCCTCCCTTCAGTATCTTGAAGGTAGGTGAATATGTACAGTAATTTTTGTTAATCTCAAGGTGAACTCTCCTTTAGAAACATTCACACCACAAAAATATGCTCCAACATAGATGGCATTTTACTACGGTACTCTCTTTATGAATGCATAAACTTGCTTCCAGGATCCACCGGGAAGAAGCCTACCGGCGCAATAGGCCGCAATGTAAAAAAAAAAAAAAAAAAAAAAAAAAACCTTATGTCAGTGCGTGCAGGATGATCAGCCATATTGAGGGAACTGTGGACATCTTTTCTTCAGATTCTGGCAAGGGAGTATTGCCAACTGCAATATTTACAACTATTTGGTCAAGGAATCAGGCAGGTGATAGGTGAAGCTATGCAAAAATGCCACTATATTGGGCAAGAACATCCACCAGTTACTCCTCCGTACATTTGCCTTGCTGGGCTGATATGATTTTCCACCAAATTTAGTGAAGAATCCACTCAATTGGCAATCCTGTGTTGTGAGAATTAGTGTTGGAACACTCGCATACGCGGGAGATTTGAGTGCGGGTGGAGGTCGCAGCGAGCGTTTAGCGCCACCAGCAAATACGCCTAACGCCCGCTGCAAGCATTTAGCAATGAAAGGGTTAATAATGCATGTTTATTATCTGATTTAATCCAAACTCGGAAAATCAAAAGAACACGATGTAACTAACAGCCAGTTTAAATTTCAAAACAAAATTTCCTTATTTAGGTATTTTATGAGTGTTTTACTAGTGCTCTTCGCCCTTAGAACCCTGATACTGCCCACTTCATACACTCTGCAGACAGGCAAAACCACGCTACTCTTACCACCCTTCTACTGGGCCATAGAGACCGATTTTCCATTTTCACATTCACAGACGGTTGCACAGTGCTTCCATTTAGCAGAAACCGGCAAATACTCAAAATCCGCCATGTTGGTGTGTTTGCCCCTCGAGTTCTTGACGCCTCACATACATGTTGAATAGACCTCTTTACATACATTCATCATGTTCATCAGACCTAGACTTGGCTCAACCTCATCAAACTCATGTAAGCAGAACATGTCATTTGTTTTAGGTGGCAAGAGATGTAGCGAGTGGCTTGAAGTACCTGCATGAAGAAAAAAAGTTGCTTCACGGTGACCTGAAGAGTGGCAACATTCTCATCAAGGGTGACTTCAAGGTTGCAAAACTCTGTGACTTCGGTGTATCTCTGAAACTTGATGACAAGGTTGGTAATTTATGACTGAATAGTTTCAGATCCTTTCTTTTTTGCATGCTTACGAGAGTTTTATGATTAAATGATATGAATGATTTCATTGGTTCACTGTCACCATCTGCTGCTGCTGTACTAGGTGTTCCTAGGTAACATAAGGTCACACTTATACGACTGTAATTTTTGTTTAGCATACAGCCTGTAACATTGAATTAAACATCAAATAATGTCATCATCCAGGGGGCTCTGCGTGATCCAGAGAAGTGCTACATTGGGACGGAGTGTTGGTCAGCCCCAGAAGTCTTGGAGGGAGCCACCATCACACATAAAACAGACATGTTTCCTTATGGACTTCTTTTGTGGTATGTTACATTCTGTGTAATCAGAAATATTAGATATCTCAACAAAACTGAAACTCTTGCAAAATCTAAAAATTATTGCTTATGTACAGGTATTCCTTGAATTACGACGTATGTGAGTTATGACCGTCAGGATTTCTTTATGCTGGGATTAGATAGTTCATATTGTAAACTAGTGAGGTTCAGGGACCAGGCAACTGCCGACTTCTCTCTTGCTTCAATTCTCTTAATGATGTCTCTTCTGTAGCATTCAAATGGACTTTGTTTATTGGGCTTAACCCCACTGGGCCCAGGTAGAAGGGAAAGACATGGTGGAGAACAGTCACAGAAGATAGCTTGGGATACAATAGAGTTTATGGTCTGGGACTGGGAGTGGAAGGAAGGGACCAGCCTGAGGCAAGGAGGAGTGGGGTCTTGATTGTTTAGTGGCTGAGAGAGCAAGAGACGTCAAGCATAATTGTTGGCGAGCCTGATGATGTCACATCGCCGGAGATTTCCAACAACAGCTAGCCGTGCTCTGCCTGGCCAGCTCAAAAATGTGTTACAAATTTTTTGCAGCAATAGTTAGATTTCTCCTCCCTGAATTCATACTGCATTAGATGACTTTTGGGTTACAATTAACCACGCAAGACAAGAATATATTTTACATACATATAGGATCAATTGGTGCCACCACCTCAGGACTTAACCTTTTCTACCATTTGAAACCCTCCCATCACCAAATAATTTAAATGAAATAATTAGAATCTTAATTTAATTGACATTAGCAACTAAAAAGTCACCATAAAAGAGTTAATGAGGTGTTTGGTGTGATGACTGTTGTTCCAAGACTTTCTCAGAGAGACTTGTGTGGCCTACCGCTTGCCCTTTACCTATGCCGGCCCCTCTCGCCTGCCTCACTTCCTTTTGTCAACACATCATCAAACCCTTCAATGCCAGTACAGCTACTGATTATACAAGCAAAACTTTCCGAAAATAACAAAACACCTATGCTGGTTTTCTTTTAAGCGAGAGGAAGGCACTTCACCAAGACACTGGTGCAGTCAATCAAAAGCCATGTTGTCTTTGCCCCCAGCCAATCAAGATCCAGGAAGAACTCAGTCACTTGCAGTTCAACACAACCAATTATTATTATTTTTTTTTTCCAGGGAAATGGTGGCCCTCCATCCCCCTCATGTAAATATGCTGAATTTATCAGAAGCATTTTCTGATGAGGAGCTTTCAGAAAGTTTTGTGGAAGAGGAGTATTATAAGGTCTTAGGTAAATGGTTTCTTTTGTATGTATATTTGTTACTGGTGATGTTCTCTTTTCCATGCCATTTAATGAGATTATTTCATTGTAAAGTTCTTCCACTATTGGCTGCATAATGAGATGTTTTCATGAATATCCTCAAAATCACATCTCATGACTTCAGGAACGCGACCTAGCTTGCCAGACACGCCCTTGACTGAAGACTACCTGCCAGTGCTTGAGATCTTCTATGCTTGCACTGAGGCTGAGCCAGCCAAGCGCCCCAAAGCAGCCCAGGTAGTGAACATACTGGACTCTATGGGAGACAATAAGGAAAAGACAGAAGGTAAGATATTTTCTTTTAAGACTTGAAGTTACTGTAAGCATATTGATTAATAAGATAAAGGATTATATGAGAGGGGCAGTTCAGAAGGTGTTTGTGCTGCTAGGAAGGAGTATATGAATAGGAAAAAATACATTTTGATCTTGACCCCAACTCATTGAGGATTCCTGAAGGATATTTACCTCAGAGCTATTTATCTATCTATCTTTATATATCACCACTGCCCATTGCCCACACAGGAATTTCCCATTGGGGATGGCCATGGCAAAAATGTCTCCAACTTTCTTTGTACTGGTATTTCCTTTTTACCACATTCACTGCTTTGTACCCAAAGTCCCCAATACTTATCCACTGCACTGGTGGCTTCCCCCTAATAACCTATCCCTAATTCTATTCATGAAGTTATCGTTCATTCCCATCACGTCAAAAGGATCTCAGAGTACTACTATGCTTCATCCATCCAACCACTCTACAATCTACTCCTTTTGTTCTTACACCCATACCAAAACTCATACATATTTCTTGCATTGTTTCTGCCATAGTAACCTTTTAGTTTGATATACAGTAAACCCTCGGTGTTACGGACTAATTAGGGGGAAACTTAGTTCTATGATGCTGAAAGTCTGTTAGTAGCAGCGGAAATTCAAAAATACATATAATAACGAAGAACCTAATAAATGTAAGTATATAGTTTATTATTGTGTATATATAGCTCGGAAGCACACTTAACGATGTACTGCGAGCCACTGAGGTTGCCAGTAGGGCCTAAGGGGGGGGGGAGTCATATTGTTACAGATATAACAAGAGTACGAGTCCCCAGTTTAGGAGCAATTTCAGTTTCCCCAAATTTGCTCGTAGTAAAGCAGAAATTTGTTAATTTAAGTGGCTCTATTAACCTAGATACCAGAGGGTTTACTGTAAATATGGACAGAAAATCCTCTTTAGCATATGTCATACTTAAGGATTTATAAAATAAACACTTGCACTGAAAAAGTGAAATATACTTTACTTAATTTTAATATATCTGACAGTTTGTTTGTTTTTTCTCAAATCCTTTACTACCATACCACAATGGCTTTATGATAGGGAAAATTTAAAATGTTACAATCTATTTTCAAGAAAACCTCCAACTAAACAATTACCTAAATTAGTGAATAGTTTATGTAATAATATATTCAAAACATATAACTGTACAATGGAATATGCTTCAGGCGCTGGTGGTGACCGCAAGTTTCTTAAGATGCTCCATGAAGACTTGTAGACTGACATCGTCTGTGAGCACTGGTGCACCACCGTCCTGCAATGCACAATTTGTTGTAAGCCTCATGGACATGGTAAAGTAACATAGGAAGACATGAATATGCAGTCATCTTCATTCTTCCTTGAGTAAAGCAGGAATGGTTTACCATCTCTCCAGGGTATGTACTGGTGTTTTCTTCTTTTCTTGAGCAGATAAATAGAACAATTTCTCCATGAAATTGGTAGGAATGCAAAACTCTTCAACTTCATAAATCATAGTGGATTGTCATTATCACCCTTCTTAGTTTCCTCTATTCAGTCAGTAGTATTACATGTGCACAAACTTCCAGAGGAAATGCATTATCCCAAACTGTGGTACATACAAACAACTGAAATATTGGCATGTTACAATCAGGGTTATGACTGCTATAACATGTTCAAGGCAATTAACTGAGACTACACTGCACATGATGGTGACAGTGTGTATTGAAATTATAAAGCTATAGTCACGGCACCCAAGTCTGAAGTGTGCATTATCGTGCTCTGTCAACCTGCTATCACACAGCATGTCTGATTTTGTGGATAATTATGATGCCCTATGCATAGGGAACAGTCATCGGTAACAAATACCACCAACTATAGTTGATTTCGAGTTAAACACTATTAATACTTTTGCAGACAGCTATTTTTCTAATTATAAGATCACTGATTAACATTATTAAACAGCCTTGGTGCTGTCTGCTGCCCAAATAAAGTAGTAGGCTTTATTTTAACAAAACAGCTGTTTGCAACACTACTACTAATTTTTGACTTTATAAAGTAGACTATATTTGATAGCATTTGTAATGGTTGCCTGCATATCGTCGATACTCAGGACTGTTTTCTATGCTGGGGCTATCATATATTATCCTCACAATCAGATGCGTTATGAGGCAGCAGGCTGCCAGAGCACGTTAATGCACACCTCAGACTGTGTGGAGTGACAGATGCCTACCAACAGTCAACCAGTAGCATCCTTACTAGGCTAGGGATCCAGCATAAGTAAATCTATCATGTTCCCTTGCCTTAATTTCCACACTTTGATACCAATCCCATGGGCTTCATTAAATGTGCGTGTGCCATCTACTCACAAACTCTTGTAGAATGAGACTATTGTATGGTTCAATTGAATGAAAGCATTTAGTTTACACAAGTGATCAAGTCCTGTACCTTTCATTTCCATCAAAGTTACCTGTCTTCTCCAAACATACCTTGTGTGAATGTGAACATGCTTATAAACTTATAAACTATATTTACATACTATTAAAGCTTTTAAAAAATATATTTTTAAATTTAAATATTCTTGTCTAAAATCCTGTCACTCATAAATTTTACATCCTTACTATGTTTACATAGATGAATAGCTTCTTGTGTTTCTGTCATTCTTCATGTAAAAAATGCTGCAATAGCTGTAAGGATAAGCACCAATGCTGTCAGCTAAACAGATCCATGTTATAATTATGAAAATCAGTATGGATATGGCTTGTGAAACAACTGTGGGCATTCATGTGCTCCTCGAATTTGTAAGCATCTGTAACATCTTTAAAGGCCCCGTCAGACACCATGTGAATATGTGGGTGCTCGCCCACGGCGGTCCCCACAACACAATCGTGGTGTGCAGGGTGACAAGATGCGAGCTTCTCTCCACCCAACTGTGTTGGATAAAAAGGGTGCGTGACAAGACTCATCCACCCCCTCCTCGCTCACTAAGTCCCAAAACTTTCAGCTCTAGTGGTGTCATGAGGACGTAGTTCAACTGATACACCCTCTACAAGGACAATGTGTGCCTGTGGCAAGTTAAACATCATTTGTAGAAGGATGCTGCTACAGGGAAAATAGTTGATAGCTTGAAAAATTAAATACTTTGTCGCATTATTGTATCCTGACAATCAGTGGTCTTATTTTGTCCAGTATCGTGTGGGAAAACAGTCACAGGCAGTGTCATGTAATTTTGAAAGTCCAGTTCATATTCCATTGCCAATTCCCTAAATTTGTTGGTAGCTACCCATTGTTTGCCTATGTTTTGTCCATTTCCTATTTTTCTCGGTCTCTCCTGATTATTATGGCACCAATCAGTACTAAAGCTTTTGATGAAGTGACGTGCTGCGCCTACCAACATGGCCACGCACGTCTTGAGGCACACATTTGAACACACGTCAGGTGAAGGCGCGCGACTTTCCACCCTTGCGCCCGGCCACCTTTCCTCACAAGTTGCTTCATGTGACGGGGCCTTTAATCATTGGTTAATAAAACCTTCCCCAGCTATATAACTACTGATTTGGATGTAGGTTATTGTTTAAACAAATGTACAAACAATTCTACTGTCTGAAATGTGCCTTTTTTCAGAAAGTTTTGGTAATCTTACAAGTGTAAATAATATCAGATGTATCTACTACTGAAAGTATTTTTTATATTTCTCACTTTGCTAGAAAAAATTACTATATATTTTTTTTTGTAATTTAGCATAAAATAAATTTAAATAAATTTACTGGCCAATGTATATCCCCACCATACTAATTTAAAATGACATACAGCACTGTTACACATGCATCATCATCTTGCATGCACTTAAAGCTAAAGAAACTTTCTACATATACACAATACATTATTTATTTTGAAATTGATAGTAAGCTGTGTGCACCCATGAACTAGATATATTGAGTATGCACATAAATAACTGAAGGTTGTGTGTGCCCATGTCATTCCTTCACCTAGTCTGATCCCATGCTGGACTATTTGTCCATTCACTTTAGCTAGATCCCTTGCTCCTAGCTGAATAAGTAAGGATGCTGCTGTTGGTGGGCAGGGTGTCTGACGTCTCTGTTGCCCAACACACTAGCCCTAGTTCAGAAAATATTCACATTTCCTTACTTAGCTTAATTGTGACAAGACAGGCAAATTTTGTTGACATTATTGGAATAAGTAGTGATTGTACAACTATTACACAATTTTCAAAACTTGATACAGTAAAAAAAATAATTATAGCAAGTACATCAGAGGATAACATTTAATGTTACTACAACATTTAGTAAAAGATATTTTCAGCAATTATGGAATCAATTTCAAAATAAAATGTTTGCCCTGGCACATGAAATCCTTCTGGATACAAAGGTACTTTCAGATTTTAGACAAAGTGCGATATGGGAGGAGGCAAGGAAGGGTTGTAATAAGGGGTCTAAATATAAAATGCTATTTTCTGACTTGTACTCATCTAATCACTGTTTTGCCTATCAAATTTTGAAAATTGTGATCACTGCTTAATCTAATGATGTCAACAGAATTTACCTATCTTGTATAACAAATGAGCTAAGAAGAGAAATGTGAAAATTTTCTGAACCTTGGCAAGTGTACTAGGCAATGTGGACGTCAGATACTGTGCTCAGCCAATCAGTAGCATCCTTACATACTCAGCTAGGGATCCAGCTTAAGTGAACAGATTAGAGTGATTGGCAGCAAACACCTTCCCTGAAAGAACTTTTGAGCTCATAAGACAGATATATGGCTATGGCTGAGACTTCACAGACCCCAGTACCCGTTGATCAAGGGGTGACACTAACCAGTTCTTGTCACTGAAAAGCCTTTAACCCGGTAGCAGCGACGGGCCAAATTTGTGCCATGATATAAATCCAAAAAAATAGATGATACATAATCTGATCATAAATGCTTTGATATATATTATGAAATGGTTTGTGCGAGGGGTGATTCTTTCTCATTTTTCTCACTTAGACCATTAAGAAACATGATCCCCGCTGCTACCGGGTTAAGCCTGAGGAAGACACAAACCTCAGCATAATGAGTGACAGTCAAGGACGTATGAACTTCGCCAAGGAGTAGTGCGTGTATATGTGCGCATGTGTGGCTGCAGGTTCATATGTATGTTTACGTACTGATGCACTTCTACTACCTTAATTTTAAGGCTCTGTAACTTTTCACCCTGAGGCACCATCACCACAAGCAATGACTTTCCCAGGTAAATAAATCCCATCACCAAAACAACAAACAAAATAAATACCGTTGAATTGGGGTCTGGGATGGCTGACTGCAAAATTAAAAAAAATAAATATTCAAAATTAATTACTATAGCATAAAGCAAAAAGAGAAAGAAAATCATAACTTACACCTTTGATTTCAACATGAGCAGAATGAGGATGACAAAGAAACACCAACTAGATAAAATATTGTGAGGGTTACATGATTATGCTAAAATACAATCAAAATACAGCTTTCAACCAACCATGCTGAAAATTACTTACTACTTGATAAAACTTACACTAACTTACAATTAACCCATATGAAAAAAAGCTACCAGAGCATATACTCACCCCTCCATACATGGCATTGTTGTGGGTCTGTGACGGGTTTACTTTTGAGAGAAGAAATCGGGCCTGTTAAAAGGAAAAACGTTAAGTCTGTGAGGTGAATTTTTCTTTTCATATGTGGCATTCATGCTATGTTGTTTCTCTACAGAGATATCTTAAACGCAGTCATAACTGAGCAAAGTTTTAAAAATTTGCTTTCCTACTTTTAAATGCAATCCCTTCCATTTAACCATCTGCTCCACATCATTGCAGAATTTTAACAAACTCTACTCATTTTCTCTTCTCAGCTCCCTCATCATGGGGTTCAAGTACCTACTTCTACAGCCTGAATTATCAATCATTCAAGTAAAAAACAGCAACAGTTTCTTTGGCATCTTGAACCCTGTAGCTTTGCCAACTCTCCCATGAAAACACATCTTGAAGCTTGAATTCCTTGTGCTTTTGTTCTATTGATGAACCCAAAGTTTCAGTAGGTAAATATATTTTCATTCTGCTTCAAAGTGTATTCATACTCCATAACTTTTATGTTTCATGACAGAACATGCACCTTTATTTCTTAACTAGCCCAAAATTTTACCACATTACACATAACTGCTACATAACAATTTGCTACCAATAAATCTTTATCTTAATTTTACAGCTCTGCTCATCTGTCTTGAGCACTCATGATGGTTGATCAATAAATCATGACAAACTAAAAAATGAATGCCAACATACCTGTGAGCCACCTTGTTCGGTCTCCACATAACGAGGAATTGGAAACCTGTTGGCAATGATGTCCTGTGCATCATCCACAGGAGCCTGCAGGAGGTCTTTGAAGGTGGCATACTCTTCTTGCTCTTGGTAGCCTTGCTTCTTCCATGCTGCCATAGTCTGGTATAAAGAAAAAAGTTAACATACATGCACCTTCCATACTTCCTTAAGTCAACAGTTCTTATGGAGGGTTTTTAGTAGTAATTTCTTTTACAACTAAGATGGAAAAATTAGTCAAATTTTTAGAGCAAAGCAAAGTACTTATAAAACTCAACTTAACCATTAACAAAATGTAATACCTAAATACTGAATAATAAGCATCACCATTATTAGAATATTGAGACCACTAATTGAAGAAATGGAAAGCTGAATAACCAAATGACAAACAAATATCTAATCCCATGAACATTACCCTAAAGTATCCTGATGAATTGGCATACAATATATTTATCATACATAGTCAAAGGCACTTTGTCTCATCAACTCCCCTCCTCTTACTCTGCCACAATGTTGCCTTTTTGTTCTATTGATATTTCCCAACTGCTCTTCTGAACTTGCTAACTGCATATCTACACACCTCCCGCTGCCAACAGCATATGACCACTGTAGCTCATTCCTATGCTTTCCAAATCCCTTATGCAAGACTTAACCAGTATTTTCATTCCATTCACTGGTAAACTCTGCAACAGCCTTTCTTTGATTGTATTTCTTCCAGCCTATGACTTGAACTATTTCAAGAGGAGTATCAAGACATCTTTCCATCCAAAACTGACCTCTCTTCTGGCCACTCCTGTTTGCATTTGTAGGAGCAGTGATTAGTGGCCTTTTCTGTTGCTTCTTTATTTATTGCCCTTGAGCATTTACTTTACAGCAAAAAAAAAAAATATATATATATATATATATATATATATATATATATATATATATATATATATATATATATATATATATATATATATATATATATATATATATATATATATATAAATTACTTGGCAAGGCAAAATTACTCACCTCTCCAAGGAAGATAAGCACCAAAAAGAATGTGTCCAACAGCAGTATGCGGTCTGGTTGGATGGAGGAGGTGTCCAGCATGACTGCCTCCAGGCCGTTAAAGGAGTAGCTGTAGAGCACTGGCTGGATCATGGTCAGGCACTCGCCCACGACCTCCCGGTTCAGCATGTATCTGGCCATAAAGCACAAGGATGAGGATATTGGTACAGCATGATCAAAATGGCTCTAGATTGAGGGTTCTTGTCATCCTGTAAATCACTGCTTGATATAATGCAAACAGTTGATAAATATGATTGAAAAGTGCACCATCCACACACTTGTGACCAGATACCTCCCCCTACAATGCCATTCCTGGGGGTCCCCTAAGCAAGGCTTCATACAAGCCTCATTCCCATACCTAGTCCAGTGAATCTAGATAAAAAAAAAACATAGCACCAGTGTCTAGCGGGCTGTCTACGTCAGAGCCGCCACTTAAGATTTGCCGGACTATAGTTTACTTGTGAATCGTAGCATCCCTCTAAAGAGCAGAGCAGGGGTGTATCAAGCGTGTATTACATCAGTGATGTTGTATGGCAGAAGGAAGGAGACCAGTTGGTAAACGTAGGAAAATGTGGAGAAGGTGTATACAGGAAGACTTGGCATTGATGGGACCGGATGAGCATCGGGCAGAAGACAGAGTAGAATGGAGGAGAGCCATAAAGCGTCCAACCGCTCAGGAAGAGTGAAATCGAACGTTAAAATGAAATGATGATAGCTGATGAATAATGCTACTTATAATATTTTATGTTGCTTTATGCATGTTACAGCATGTATACATCATCCTTTTCCTAGGAACAATCGAATCGTCCACAGAGAGACCATGAATGTTTGCATTGGCACCACAAAAATTCCTTAAGGTATGGGGGAAGTCTGTGAATGTGCAAATCCATAAATAGTGAACATTTGAATACATGTGTATTCAAATGTCATACAAATTATGTTATCACTAAGTCTTTTTTGAGGCACCTATTGGAAGTTATCCACAAGAGCCTATTGTAGATTTTTATATTTTACTGACCTATAGAATGAAGTTTCATCAGGAGAGTTGTTGAAAACCTGCAAGAACTGTGACCGGCGCAGATGAAACATGAACTGTGGGTACATGGTAAAGTTGTCCTGGAACCTGTAGCTGTTTGGATCATTGGGTGTAAACTCTCCAAACTTTTGACACTGAAAAAAAAAAGTATGAAGGTTAGACCAGATGGTTGTATGGCCAGGTTCAATGTTATAAGCAGCAGCAGCCATTATTAGCCAACTGTAGGACGAAGACCTTTATTAACACTTATCACTTCTCTCTGTCTGATGTTGATGCACTCAAACTTGCCACTGTAAAGGTTCTAATTTCTTTTCTCTACTTGGTTCTCAGACTGCCCTGACTTCTACAATGCCTGGGTTGCTATTTTGTCACTTTTGTTGTCATCTGTTACTCATTCTATGCATAATATGACCTGGCTAAGTCCACTTTTTTACTCTTACTTGTCATTCCAATATTTTCAACCCATGTCTGTTCCCCAATACATGCTGCTCCCCTCCCATCTCTCTGTGCATTTAGCTTAACTCTAGACCTTTCATGAGGTACCATGCTCCATTTCTGTAAACCTTCCAAACCACTTCATTGCTAGAAAATAACAAATATACTTTCACTCAGGCTGCCACAACTGTTATTGAAGTGAAGTGTTTGTGAGGTGTTTTCTAGGACAAGCTAGCAAACAATTAACTGTGAACTAACCAGACGGATGAGCATGCGGTCCACCCAGCGTAAAACATCTGTTCCATCCTGATCCGTTTCTGAACGATGGACTGCCAGGCGGGCCATCAAAACAGCAGCTGCTTCTTGATCAAACCCAAGGGCTATGGAGTGCTGCCCTGTCTGTGGATCTGCCCAGCTGTAAAGGCAAAGTAAAAAATATATTGACACACAAACTATACATACAGTAATCCCTCAATATAACGGACCCGCTTATAATGGATTTCGGATATAACGGACAAGGTCAGAGGGTCAGAAATCCACGGGGACTGACCGAGAATATTTTTTTAACCAACTGCGCCCGGTAAATACAATAGCATCTTCTACCCACCTGGCCCTCCTCCCTTTATCTGCTGTTCCATCCTTGGGTTCCTGTAGTCTATTTAGCCCTCCTGATGAAATATTTTCTTCCTTTTTTCCCATTTAAACGAAGAATGCATTTACACCCCAAGAAAGTGTTATGCATCAATCCAGGATGTAAACGTAATGGAAAATAGCCAAGTGTTTGTAAGTGTCAGTACTGACACAGCTTAAGGGGTCAAGGGGAGCGAAGCCACCCCCCCAAAAAGAATTAGCTCATGAAACTTATACTATACACGATGATTACACATCCGCAGGTTTGAAGGAACAGCTGTTATTTCTTGATAATAAATTTTGAAGTATTTGTCAAATTATTTGCAGAATACTAATACTTATCCCTTGTATTCGAATATGAATAAGAATAGTTTGATTTCTATCAATAATTACTTGAATACAAATGAGAATTCACACAAATATGGATTCGAATGTATTCAAATCCGAATACTCCATTCCTTTAGAGTTGGGTCTCCAGAATAATGTTCTCCTCATGTCAAGTGTGAAAGGCTTATCTTGTATTAGCCCTCCCAATTCTTGGACCTCAACAACATTCGGTAAAAATAAAAATGACATTGCATAATACAGCAGAGTAATTGCCAGAGCAGGATGGAGTACACTTACATTAGAGAGAAAGATGGAGAACATTAGGAAAAGCCTTTTTCCTGCAGTAAACTAGTAATGGCTGAAGATGATGGCAATGATCTTGAGTTTGGGAAAAATTTTACCAATTTTCTTTCAGTACAGAGAAAACTTAATATATTAAATATCCTTTGGGCAATTAATATTTTGACAGTCCCCATAACAATGGGATACAGCCAATATCTTACACACACTTGCAGCCACCATTTCAAGGCTGTATTCTTCTGTATGTTTGTTCACTATCATCACATGTCTTGTTCCCCATTCTCTCCCTCTGATAAATTCTCAACATCACTCTTGCTCTAACATTTCCTCTGTATGACCACAGGATAAAAAAAAATTACTCCTAAATTATATGATGGCTATATTCCACATCTTGCCTGCCCCATTTAATTTCTTTTGTACCACCCTACATAATACTTCCCACAAGTTCCAAGCAAATTTCATTACCACTAACCTCAACATTGACATTTCTTTGTATTGTCACACTTGTCTCAAATTCCCATGACTAAGCTTCATTTCATTTCATGAGTAAGGATGACAGATTACTTACTTTCTGGCAACAGTTGTGACTCTGATCCTGGTCTGTCCAGAAGGGTGCTGGTAGCGTGTGATGAACTGCACATGACCACGGCCTCCAGGCACATCAGTCCCTTGCTGGTTGGCAACTTCAAAGAAGATGGACATGGTAGTGTTGGTAGTGAGTCCACAGAGTTTCCACTTTGTTGTGTTCCCAATGCCAATCTCCATTTCAGCCACATTGGGACCTTTCTCATTGGCTGACACACATGGACCCAGAGCTCCGGCAACTGCAAAAGAAAAGATAATTCAGTTTATTCACACTAAATTACTACCAAATCAAATAAATGATTTAATGAGGAAATAATAACTACAAATATATAAACAAATCAACATATGACTAACTTTTTAATTCTCTGGAGGTTTTTACTTCCAATGTGGCATTGAATGCCATTTCTAGATTGCCCTTCTCATCTCTGGCGAAGACACGCTGGAATGTTGAGCGGAAGAGGGAGGAGTTGAAGGAGTCTCCAAGTATCATGTGACCACTGAAAAAGTAAGTTACTTAAAAACTGTCTTATTTTAACATGTAAAGTAATACTACTACTAATAATAATAAAACTAAAAATAATATAACATGTAAGGTAATACCACAACTACAACTAATAATAATAATAATAATAATAATAATAATAATAATAATAATAAGTTTCTATTCTTCCAGCACCCCTATTCTTCAGAATTCATTAGCACTTGACAAAACACTTGCCTATATGAAAGTATACTATAATTTGAAAATAGAAAGTTTGGAAAGTTTTGTTTTAGTCAGCGCAACATCTGTGGTCATATGCCGGAGAGAGAGACAGGAGGGGAAGGAATTATAGGAGAAGGGAACAGATCCCAGGAGACGGGACACAACCCCCAATTAATACCTGGTACTCATTCACTGCTGGGTGGACAGGGGCGTAGCATATCGGAAAAGCCACCCAAATTTTTCCACTCCGCCCGGGAATCGAACCCGGGCTCTCTCGGTTGTGAGCCGAGTGTGCTAACCACGGCACCACGAAGCCCCCTATAATTTGTAAATCTAAAACAAATTAATTGAAGTGACAAAACTATACAATCATCTATCAAAACACCTTTACATATACAGAATGAATTATCAAGGCTGCCATCGTATCATCATCACCATATCTTTGTACACAAGTTTCATTCGAAAGAGCACCTTTCAACCCACTCAATGTAACTTCAATACCTCCTACTAATTTCCAACTGGATATCAAATCATATTTCAAAGTCCACCAATGAAGCATACTATCCTCCCTTTAGCCAGGATAATATGAATGAAACAGATTAAAGTGGTTCACCTCAACTGTTACCCAGTCATACTAGCAAGAAATTTCTCAATTTATAAGAATGGGAGCAGTAAAGTGGCATTTGTTCCTAACACAAAAAACATTCAATTCTTTGACACAAGAAGCAAACAGACTTACCCAGTGAAGTTGGAACAATATTTCATTTCGTGGAGGCCCACCTGGTCCAGGGCACAAGCATACAGGTCCACAATGTGGCCATTCTCTGACACTCTCTTAGCCAAACCCTCATAGAATTTTATGGCTTTCTTCATGTACTGACAGTTATCCTGGAAAAAAAAGATATATGCTGCATCAGTAAAATGACAATGACAACTCAACAGATGAGAGATGGGAGGTGATTTACTACTCTTCCTAAATGGAAATATAAACTAAGACTCCTTAATTCGTCTGCTTAGGCTTACTTGAAGCTATGAGTAGCTTAGAAATGACTAAACATGGAATGAATATGAAAGGGGTAATAGAGCATGGGTGTGAATTAGAGTGCTCCTCACAATCCATGCCACTGCTAGTATTCTTGTTTGCACTCGAGAATCACTGTTACTGAGTAGTTTGGGTTAGAAAATAAACCCATTGTGACAGCAGGCATTCAGCCTTGATGCTCCTGCTGTTAACCGACCAGGGAGTGACCTACCAATTGCCACATGTCACCATGGCCTCTAATTTACTCAAATTTGGTGTCATGCACATTGGACACCACAGGCCATACTGACCCTGGACTGTAGCACTTCCTCTATATAGCAATTTTGACTTTCCTAAATATTTTCATATCAATAAGATCATTAATAAGGGTTTGAAAATCAAATAGCTGCATCTCTTTAGCCAGACTTTCATAGGGGGTTCCAAGAAGGTATACAGCTATGGTATAGGACAATAGGAATACTAAATAGCTCTAGATAAATAAGAAAAAACTCAATTTATTAGCCAATTTTCAGTGGAGCATCTCTATCTGCATATCTTCGATCTACCTAATATATAGCCCTACCATTTTAAAGAATTTACCATTTGTCCAAATAAGTCAGTAATAAGACAAGTCACTTACAATCTGGCACCAAAATCAAATCAATATGTTGAAGTCATTGCCCGCCTTGCCACCTGAGGATCTATAAGGAGGTGAGCTACCTTCTCCTTATAGACCCTCATAAGGCAAGGCAAGAAATGGTACCAATGCACTGGTTCAATTTTGGCATCAGGTAGTAAACATTTACCAGAATATTCAAAATAATATTTGTCTTTTTTCACTGCCCAAGTTTATATATTCTCCATAAAATTCTGTTTCCACACCACTTACTTCTACACCACCTCACTTACGGGAAGATTTAGGAGTAAATTTTTTAACAAAATAATAACACTGTGTTAATAGTTACTCAAAGTTGGTGTCGGTCATGTGTTAGAGATACTCTAAACCTAACCCAACTATAACCAAAAAAGTCATCATATTTGTGTACTCAGGCCACTGATATTGCAAAGCTGTACAGAGTTAGAGCAGAGAGCACAACAGAGTATAGTATATGGCTTAGGGAAGAGAGAATGGAGGAGGTGATTGAGTACAAATATTTGGGGACAGTTTCATGTAAGCATGAAAGTATGGAAGGTGAGGTGAGGGAAGAGCAGTGAAGGGCAGACAAGTAGTAGATGCATTGGAGAGTTGTGAGAGGAAGAAGTGTGGGCATGGGGGTAAAGAGGGGCATAAGGAACAATATTATCCTGCCACTCTGCATCAGAGACGTCGATGTGGAATGCAGTACAGAAATCAAGAATATGTGAAATGGAAATGAGTTATATAAGAGGTGCATGTGGTGTTTCAGGATTGGATGGAGAAAGCAATGAAAGCATGTATGAGAAGGTTTAGGAGGAAATACAGATGAAGGAAGATTGTTCCAGATTTTACCAGCGTGAGGATGAAAGAGTGAAGATTTTGGACAGTATAGGGATGAGCATGAGTGTTCAGAAGAGCAGTCAGCGTGGAAATATCGATAGTGAATGACAGTGAATGAAGGAAGTGGATTGTGGACAGTGGGTAGTGGACGGAATGGTCGAATGGGTGAAGCATGGTACACTGAGATGGTTCGGATACTTGATGAGAATGAATGAGAATTAGAATGATTAGAGTGTATGTGGAAGGATTGAGGGAGGGGGTGTCAGGGGAAGACCACCTGTGAAGTGGATCAATAGGGTGAGTGGGTATTGGAGCGAGAGAGTTGGAAGCAGCAGAATTGAGTGTAATGAGAGGGAGTGCCAGAACAGGGATAGATGGAGAAACTTCTGCCAGGGCCACCCTTTGGAAGAAGTTTTTGTAAGGGAACAGGGCATCAGAGATATAGAAAGATAAATAGTAAATTCATATTTGCTTCCTACATAATGAGCCTTTTTATCTAACAAAGTGAGCTCTTTCTTTCTTGATTTTTAACATAAGTTGCTGCCTGCCATGATCCAACTATAACCCTAATAGTAATATTAAGACTAACCTCTTTAACACATCAGGAATCAGTCACACTACTGCCTCAACACTAACCTTGTCAATGTCGTGGTGGGAGCGGATGGGTTTGCGGAGGTCATCATCCACCACCATCCCTGGCCCGTAAGAACATGCTCCACCAAGGAAAGTGAGGATGCGGGCACCAGTGTTGGGGTAGCAGGCCTGAAGGAAGGAAATGAAAGCAAGACATTGAAAAAGATGTTAGCACTCATTTGCCCCCCTTATTAATTAAGGTATACTTGTTCACAACCAGAGCATGGGAACAGTACAGTACAATATTACGGTACAGAAATATTTGTATAGTATGGTACAGTATGAAGGTATATATAATTTTTTGTCCCTTTTTTGTAACTGTCTCAGCTCCATCACCAGAAGTGAGTGGAGGCCAGTAGGGTAGCAACAGTGATTAACCCATCCAGTCTTGACCTGAACCCTGACTTCAGAGGCTTGGTCACTCGGGAGGGGACTCCATATGGTGTGTTATTCTATCATACTAGTATGATATAAAGACAATACACAAGTACAGTACGAGGTTACAGTACTATTTTTTTTATTTTTATGTAAACTAGAATAATCATATGGTATTGTATTGTATGCTCTGCTCAAGATGGAGGCCATGAACAATGGTCTTTTTACCATCTTTTTTTAACATCTGCTTGGAACAATTAAAGTCTTACTCAATTAGTGAAGCACACTCCTTTCTTGTGATAAGTTAAGAAAAATATATCACATGTATACTACTGAAAATCTATATCAGCTCAAAGAAAAACAAAAATACCACCAACCTCAAGCAAACCAATAGCAATGGAGAGTGCTGCCCCAGTGGCCCTTAGAGGACGCTTGCCAGTCATAACAGGCCAGGGATCACGACGCAGGTCAGCCAAGATGTCCTGTAGCATGATCTCGCATTCCTGTACAGGCTGCAGGAACCGGTTGTTCATCTGGCCAGGCTGAGGGGCTGGAGCAGCTTGGCCAGGCATCTGCTGTCAAAGTTATGTGTGGACTCAACAGAAAGACCCCATACTTCTGGCCTTTGTTTAGGGTACATAGTTTTGTAACCTTATATTCAATTGGTTGAAGAGTAGTCAAAGTTGCTGCAAGTTTGTAGGTATCTAGATAATCACTAAATATAAAGGCAAGAAAAACAGTTCGGTAAATCACAAGACAAAGCTGATGGCAGAACATGGAGAGAGCAGATAAGTGCAGTATAAATATAGTAAAAATAAGATTATGATAAGTTGCAAAGACTGAGATGACAAAGGTGGAGCTACAACAGACTCGATATTTAACATCAGCTAAGTATCAGAGGTATCAGAGGAACCAGGGTCCTCAAAGGTCCCTAGAACATTAATCATATTTGGTAAGTAATAGAGTGAAAGACACAGAAATTGTGGTGGTGACTGGTGGTGGTAGTGGTGGATGGTGGCTAGCAGTAGTAGATTGTAGTTGATAAAGGTGGTAGTTGTAGTAACAATCATAATGGTGGTAAAGTGGAGAGGAAGAGGAGAAAGAGGTGGAAGTAAGATCTTTGAAGGTTGCATTAACAAGTGGAATCAGAGCAGGTTGTCTCACCTGGGCTTGTGCTGTGGTTCTAAGGCCCACCCCAAGGTACTCCTGCACAGTCTTGGCTGTTTGGTCCTTTGCACCAGGGAATACGTACTGTTTCCTCATCACCTCCTTCGCCAACACATGCACCTGTTGTAACCAGTCAGGTGTGTTACTGTGGTACATCAACACCAACACAAGAACATGACCAAAAAAATGGACAAATTACCTAACTTACAAGTAACAGTGCTGATGACAAAATTTTCCACAAAAAAAGGACTGAATTAGCATGAGCTATTTATACAGCACTATTCTACTTGAGTAAAAGTTCATTAGGTATCTTATAAATTGTGAGTATGACATGAAGCTGACTAGAAAAGGAGAGCATAAAACATGCTGAAATGCTTCTCTTAATAACACCACAATAACAGTCAGAGGTTCCATCAGTTCCACAGAGAATGTTTTGAAAAGACAATGGTCTATGTGTCAATAAATACTTAACCCTTTCCATTCATGACACAGACGTCGGTATGGAAAGGGTCAAGAGGAAATGGAAGAGGATTAACCCTCTTCTAAAGCTCTCAATCCTCCTCTAAATTCCTCTTAAGAGGTTTAGAAGAGGACTAACCCTTTCCATATGGTGACGCCATCGGACGCCGACGTTAGCATTGCCAGAGGGAAGGGGTTAAGCAGTTCACCAGGTAATGTGTGGGAGTATACTTACATGAATATGCCTGCCAAAAGTTATTAGTCCCACAAGGGCGTTGGCAGGCATCAACGACAGAGACATTGTGATGGACTCTCGCAGGGCACCGAGCTCTTCTTCATCCACACAAGTATCCATTACGAAGAGGAAGATTGGGGGCAGATTTTGTTGCCTCTGTAAAGTAAGGAAAATAAAGATTACTTTATCCTCATTTTTTATGGAAAGCTAGACAACAATATTACTTAACTACTTCAGTTCAATGAAATTATTCCTAGACAACCAATGAGCTGCCACGTTCCTCTTTCCCCATACCAATAAGGGTTCAGGAGTGACTCAAGTCACTCGCCTGATGTATGCTTGTCAGTGGCCTGCATATAATTGTGTTTATTCTACATTTTCATCACTTGTTTCTCATTTATTTTATTTGACTGACTGGCCTCACTGCTGCATGAGTGTTTTTAGTGCACCTTAATTTAATTTGTGTCATGTGGAAAAGAAACACACTAAATGGAGGGTCTACTGTATCATTACTCTTCTAAACATAACTAAAATAACCATGCCATTTATTTATCCTAAGTACTGGAAACATGTAATAAAGAATGGCACAATAGTTATGTAAGACTGGGAATGTCTACTGAAGGCTGTCAATCATCTCTTACCATCAGTGTGTATTCAATAGTAGAGTAAGCAGAGAAGAGCTCTGCTGGCTGACTCTGCTCACTGATGGATGCATATGAGGTCGGGAAGGGGTTACGTTGGTAGCAGAAGCAGCACACCCATATCTTGGCCCGAAAATCAACCTGTGGAGAAGTACAATGTTTCACCTTGTGCAGAGGGGTTAAAACACATGATTATACACACAACATTCTATCAGGCTTCTGTTTTCACTGGTTGGCAACTTTGGGCCACAGTGGTGGGTAGACTAACTGAAAAGTTAGCTTCACTAACCACTAACTATTATCTTTTCTATATCTCCGATCAGTCTACTAGGGCACCACCACAGAAATCACCCTTGACACACTCCAGTGACGGGAAAAAATAATACATTAAATACGTACGACGTACGTACTTGACGCTCAATGGTATTAAAAAATAATACGTACGTCTTTACATATATTAATGAGTAATGACCTCCTAGATATAATAAGGACAAATACTTTTTAATTTGTGGATGACACAAAAATCTTCAATCTGATAAGCAATCAAGTAGATCAAATGAGATTACAGGAGGATTTAGATAAAATGAAAGAATGGAGTGAAAAATAGCTTCTTAAGTTTCATCCTGAGAAATGTAAATACCATATGCATATAGGAAGAGAAAATGGAGTCACAGAGAACTTATAATATTTACTGGACTCCATTGCATCAAAAAAGAACAAAGTTTACAAAAGGCATATAGGGCCAATTCAATGATGGCAATCCCCAGAACATTCCAATATTTTAACCCAGAAACATTCCTCCCTCTCTATCAATAAATGGTGAGGTTTCATTTTGATTTTTGCCAGCTCTGTATGGTGTCCTTACACAAGATATTATATAATTGAGAAAATAGAAGCAGTTCAATGGAGAGCAACTGAACAACTGTCAGGAATTGAGGAAATAGAAGCAGTTCAGGTTGAGATATTTAACATAACCAGAAACATTGAGAAAACTAGCTAGCTAGCTGGTCTCAAATGCAAATACAATGGGGTATGATTGAAATATATCAGATGCTAAATGGATATCATGACTTGGAGGTCTGTAACTTGGTACAACTGTGAAGGGATGCTGCAACATACACAGAACCAAGAGGACATAGAAATTACTCCCCGGGCTGGCCAGTATAACACAAAGAAAGGCATTCCTTACATTAAGATCTGTTGCAGTATGGAATAATTTAATGAGTAAATACCCAAGAACATACACTTTTTTTATCCCTGTAAAAACCCTTACTTGCTGGACATTCATTCCAACACCACCATTTACCTGACAAAGGGGGTTGAGGATGGCTCCGCACTGCATTTGTGTACACTTGAGAGGCTCGTAGCAGATGGGTGGAAGGTCGTCTCTTTTCTTGAGGGGTGTGTAGGTGGCTGCCACTGGGACAACCATGCGGGTTGCCTCAATGCGATTAGATGGCCACACATTCCAAGAGAAACGGACACCCTACAGGAGGAAAAAAGTGAAGAAGGATATTAGTGAAATAAAGGGTACCTTGCACAATGCACTGCAAGGCAAGTGGATTAGTAACCTGTGTGAGAAACATATTACAATAAACATTCGATTACCTTTAAGGTGTATATCTTTATGCCTTTAAGGAGTGTCTCTCTAGTGAAAGAGAACACATACCTCTTTATTTTCTTGTGCTTCAATGAACTCTTGGTAAGACCCCTGTTGCTGTTGCTGTTGCTGTTGCTGTTGCTGCTGCTGGCCACCATACTGGTCCTGCTGAAATTGCTGTCCATACTGCTGTTGTTGTTGTTGACCACCACCATACTGATCCTGTGTGTATTGCTGTCCAAACTGCTGTTGTTGTGGCTGCTGTTGTTGTGGCTGCTGCTGCTGTGGTTGGTAGCCATACTGCTGCTGCCCCCCAGCAGGTGGCTGGTACTGCTGCTGACCACCAGCCTGTGGTTGGTACTGCTGTCCAGCGCCTGGTTGCTGGAACTGCTGTCCCCCCCCTGCTTGTGGTTGGTATCCGTACATTCTAAGAGGACAAAAATACATAGATGATAATATGGCTCCCGCAAAGCATAGATGATAATATGCTCCCACAAAGCAAAAAGTACAGAGTGGCCAAAAGAGAGGTAAAGTTTGGATGGAGAGGTGTCTTGATACACTCTTCTTGAAAGAGGTCAAGTCATAGGCAGGAGGAAACACAGACAAAGAAAGGCTGTTCCAGAGTTTACCAGTGAAGGGGATGAAAGAATGAAGATGCTGGTTAACTCTTGCATAAGGGGTTTGGACAGTATAGGAATGAGCTTGAGTAGAAAATTGTGTGCAGCAGGGCCGCAGGAGGGGGAGAGGCATGCAGTTAGCAAGTTCAGAAGAGCAGTCAGCATGAAAATACCGATAGAAGATAGAAAGAGATGCAACATGGCGGCGGAATTTAAGAGGTAGAAGACTGTCAGTAAGAGGAGGGGAGCTGATGAGGCAAAGAGCCTTAGACTCCACTCTGTCCAAGAGAGCTGTGTGAGTGGAGCCCCCCCCACACGTGAGATGCATACTCCATACGAGGGCGGACAAGGCCTTTATATATGGAGAGCAACTGTGCGGGGGAGAGTAACTGGTGGAGGCGATACAGAACGCCCAACCTCGAGGAAGCTGATTTAGTAAGAGAGATGTGAAGTTTCCAGTTGAGATTTTGAGCTAAGGATAGACCGTGGATGTTTAGTGTAGAAGAAGGTGACAGCTGAGTGTTGTCAAAGAATAGGGGATAGGTGTTTGGAAGATTGTGTCGAGTTGATAGGTGGAGAAATTTAGTTTTTGAGGCATTGAAGGACACAAGGTTCCTTTTACCACAGTCGGAAATGATAGCAAGGTCTGAGGTTAAGCGTTCTGCAGCCTCCAGTCTGGAGTCTTGTAATGCCTGTTGAGAGGGTCTTCTGTTGAAGAAGCTGAATAATGCAGAGTGGAGTTGTCAGCGTATGAGTGGATAGGACAGTTTGTTATCAAAAGAAGATCGTTGATGAATAACAGGAAGAGAGTGGGTGATAGAACAGAGCCCTGTGGGACACCACTGTTGATAGGTTTAGGGGAAGAGCAGTGACCGTCTACCAGAGCAGAAATAGAACGGCCTGAAAGGAAACTGGAGATCAAGGAACAGAGAGAAGGATAGAGTCTGTAGGAGGGCAGTTTAGAAAGCAGAGTTGTGCCAGACTCTATCGAAAGCTTTCAATATGTTTAGCGCAACTGAGAAAGTTTCACCGAAATGGCTAAGAAAGGATGACCAAGAGTCAGTTAACCTGTGGGCTCCGGCTATAGGAAAGCCGAGAAGTGGCCGAGAAACGGCAACATTACATTGCATTTTGAGACTAAGAAAAGAGCATGGAACGTATATCAGAGTACTCCTCTCATAACCATAAAGCCGTTAAAAATATTTACTTATACTCAAATTCCATTCTTTTTGGGTGGTGTTTGTTACAAAATAAACACTCTCGTGACACATGGCATCTAGCCGAGTCGCATGTTGTCTACTTTATAGGCGATGATAACACCGCCACCTTTGCCGAGGTCTGTCAGGCGGTCTTTACGGAATACTATCATGCTAAAGGGGGGAGGGAAAATCTCACTACTGTCAACATCTGGGGTCAACCAAGTCTCTGTCCCTACTATTATGTCAGGATTGTGTATAGTACTTGGCTATTTTCATAGTTGTTCCAACTTCTACAATATTTCCTATGGTTTTGCAGGAAGTTTCAAAGTTAGTTGATTATATACATGACAATAGAAGAGCAGTTGGTTAATTACGAAATGAGATTGGAACATTAATAAAATCAGTCTTTAGCACCTTTCATATGTTTTTTTTTTTCAATTAGGCACTCTTTCCTCAGAAAATATTGCTTTTATCAACACTCCATTATTTTGATCCTTACCTATGATGCATTTCCCTGCCAAAAAGTTTGGCCAACATCGCCATATTGATAAAACTTGTAATGCAATATGGCAGCATGAGTCACATGAGCTAAAGAGATGCAGTGTGATGTGTTACATACTAAGTTAAAGATGGTAGGCATGGGAATGTATCAGCAACCCTAATTATTTTTAGTGAAGGCAGTTTCACATAATTTTTGTAATTCTTGGCCACCGTCAGTGACATCCTGTATCATTCAACTTCAAAACACTTATGCCCTCACAAGACCACAAGGAAGGTAGATTCTGCTGCCGCTGGAGTTGAGAAACCATCGCAACTGACACTGGCAATGGCGCAATGTGAAGTGTATTAAGTATTTATCGACTATAATTACTTAACCCCTTCACTCCAGCAACGCCGGCATCGGCGTCTGACCCAATCACCGTATGGAAAGGGTTAGTCCTCTTCTAAACCTCTTAAGAGGAAATGGAAGAGGATTAAGAGGAATTTAGAGGTTTAGAAGAGGATTAATCCTCTTGACCCTTTCCGTACTGTGACGCCGACATCTGCATCACGGATGGAAAGGGTTAAGTAAGCTAAACGAACCTAATATCACCTCCTTCGCCTTCCTTCAACACCCTTTCATTTTAACTTAACAAAACCAAACATTACCACAAGGGAGGGGGCTTTTACCCTCTCCAACCTCTCCATTTAGTCATTTCCACAGAAAATAATTATATATAAAGAATAGTAAGACAAGACATGTCAGAAAAAATAATGTTAATGTTCACAGTGTGAGGGATGTAAAACTAGGTCAATATTCTGACAGTTTAACCTAGCCTCAGGTGGGAGATGGGCTCTGACTCCAACCATGTCACTGCCATCATTCATCATCAACATCATTCTTTTGTTACATGTGATGAAAGGATAGTGGCAGGCTGTGTGACCTGCATATTTATCATGCCCAGGTGGATTACACATGCCTTTAATTCAACCCATGCATCCAGTTGTTCGTCCTGATTCTTGAAGGACTCACGCCAATGAACCTTACAAGCCTGAGTGACGGGGCCTGGGCTGGGCGGGGAGCGGGCCACCAGGCGGCCTTGAAGGGGCACCGTGCTGACGTGGGGTAGAAGATGGAAACAACTGAACACTTAACGGTCTGGTAACGGAGATGCCAGAAATTTCCTTAACGACCTAGAATCGAGTGAAAGGCGGTCGTGTGCACTAGGGAAAAGTCTGATTGGCCGAGCGGTGGATAAGGACTGGTATTACTAACGCCGATATCTCCACTCCTCAACCTGCTGCCCTTCTCTTGTTTATGGCTATTTTCGAAGCTGTTTTGATCTCCACAGTCTCTCCTATTGACTTCTGCGATGATTGAAGGTTAGCAGAATACATATATGACAGCAAAGTAGCAGTTGGTTCAGTAAGAGACGAGATATCAGCGTTAATAATAGCAATCTTGGCCGCAACCTGCTGCCTTTCTCTTGTCCACGGCTATTTTCGAAGCTGTTTTGATCTCCACAGTCTTTCCTATTGACTCTGCGATGGTTGAAGGTTATTAAAATACATATATGACAACAAAGTAGCAGTTGGTTCAGTAACAGACGAGATATCAGCATTAATAGCACCAATCTTGCCCCCCGCCTGGCCCGCCGTCACCTTCCTGTCACTTCACATTCTCCCTTCGGAAATAGATTTACGCTGACTTGCTCTCCCTAAAAACAGCACCATCTCTATTGATTGCCTAAAGCCGCGCCTCCTTATCTCAGCCTCGACGTGTTACCTGCAGGAGTATGGTGCTCGCTGGGTGGAGGGCGAGGGAAGGAGAGGGCGACACGCACCTCCTTCTAGCACGAGTTCCACGTAGACTCTGCTGACACCTCGACGGCAGTGTTGCTAAATGGCCCGACGAAAATATGCTACACGGGTCTGAAAAGCGCTATAAATGAACCAGAGAAATTTTCGTCCCCACCTCCCATAAACAAGGATTATGCTGGATCATACTAATGGTAATCAATTCAATATCAAAATAAGAAGCTTTTTTTTTGTAATCGAAATAAAATAAACTAGTGCCGTCCCTGCTTTTCCTACGTACATTTCTTCAATAATTTTAACGAAGATAAAATTCACTCGCAAAAATTTTGACACACTAATGAGCCTAAAAAGAATAAACTTATGCTTAACCAATATATGGTTATGGCCCCATAGCAAGTAGAAGAATATGCACAAAATGCGCTATGATTTGGTCTGACTTGGCAACATTGCTCGACCGTCAACACAGGGCATTCATTACTTTCCTTTACTCCCCTATGTCGCTCACTCTCATAATTTAAGCCTTCAAAAATATTCTAGTGATAATAAATAATTTATAGTATTTATAAACGAAATAAAAATGAGATGTGTGCGATAATTGGCCTCGCCGTATTATATAAAAAAAAAAAATATTCTCCGTTACGCAAGTATATATTTTATATGAAAAAATCTATACCTTCACTTTTTTTAAAATTCTGTATGAGATAACAATTAATATTTTGGGGATGTATTATTATTTTAACAATGAACGCTACGACTAGAAATGACCAAAGAAAACGGTGAAAGTAACGATTTAGGAGGAATGACTGAAGTATAGTTAAAACACTTATAGCACCGCCCCCAAGGAACACGCAGAAGTCATGATATAAAAAGAATAGTGATCATGAAAAAAATATTTATGTAGGTCATGAAAGACAGTGAAAAATACATTTCTTTATTCAGCATTACTTAACTGAGGACAAGGCTAATTGTTCATATGGTTAATATTGTAAGCTATGTCTCCGTGGAAGTCGCGTGAGAATATAATTTATTGCTACTCCTTTAATTATTATCTACTACATACACAGCAGGGGGCATACTTATCTCCGTATTACTAACGACACTTGGTCTACTTAATATTTATTTAGTGTTGTTGTTGTTGTTAAAGATTTACCCATAGTATCACTAGGGGAACATATATCTAAATACAAGTTTTTATGCCGCTGTCGTATGACGCAACTGTTCCCCCTCAACCCTGGCGGGCAGGTTTGGGGTTTGTTTGGTGTCCCCTCCGTGGGATTTTTGTTGCTTATTTCCCTTCGCTGCTCTCTGCTGCACCGTGGGTTCAGGTACTTTCTGCTGCTTCTGCTCCGTGGATTCGGAAGTTTCTTGCAGTTCCTTGTGCTCCTTCGCTTCAGATTCTCTCTCCTGCTTCTGCTGCACTTCGATGTGTAGCGGCCTGGCCTGGCCCTCCAGCTGCTGTGTCCCAGGCTTCTCTGTGACGGTGAGGCGGCCGTTGCTTAACCTAGCGGTGAGGGAGTCGTGACTGACGTGGCGAGGCAGGGAGGTGATGTATCGCATCATCCTGTGGGAGGAGTCGCTAGAGCCTCGCCCCTCCACCATCAACATGCCTCCCTCCGTCACGGCCCTCACCTCGTCACAGCCGCTCATGTCTGCACTGAACTGCCACGGAGACTCGCGACGGGCGTCGACAGCGTCTGTGGAGGAGGTGCTGCTGATGCTGTTCCTAGCTCCTGAGTTATCCAAAGCACCGCTGCTGCAGCCCTCACTACTAACGCTGGAGCCAGAGGTCTGCCGCTTCCTGCTGTTGGCGTGTTCATTTCTGTCGCTGCATGTGCAGGATGCCTGTTTCCTGCCGGGCAAGTTGTTGTCCGTGGTATTCTCCTTGCCCTTGGTCTTTGAAGATTCAGCAGGAGCGCCTCTGCCACACTGGCGGCCACTGCGAGGCGTGGCGTCGTCGTCACTGGCAAGACGGGGCAGGATCACGATGTGTCGGCGGGTGGGTCGTCGTGAGCGGTTCGCTGTACACGTGTAGGGGCACCAGCGTGGCCGGGGCCTCACCCATGCCCTGGGCCCTAACAGCAGATCTCTGTCTGCCCAAGGCTCCAGAAAGTCCATCATTTGGTCCTCCAGATCTCCTTCAATCCTGCTCTGCCACAAAGAATCGTCCAGGAGTCGAGGGAAGACGGGGTATGAGGCAAAGAACCCGTCACCAAACATTGCTGCTGCTGTTGCTGTGGCTACTGGAGTGAAGGTTGAACTATCAGGCAGACGATGAGACAGGATGCTGTCGCAGACTGATGCTGGTGCAACGCGGGGAGGTGCTGGACAGTCTCTGTCTCTATGAGAATGTCGCTGGCTGGCACTGCTGAGGCGGCTTGGAGATGTGTGAGTCTGCCCTCGCCGCGCGCCGCGTTATATTCAGTTTTCTGTGTTGTCGAGAAGCTTCCCGCTGGATGGAGAACTTTCCGGGGGCTCGAGTATCATGGTGTAGGATCGAGTACAGCTAGAGCAGCCGAGCTTCTAGAAGCTGTCGTCTTTCTTCATTTTCCTTTTACCTAAACGTATTTGTACAGGACTGATCCAGGCTCGCAATGGCCCGTCATTTGAAACTAATTTAGCATTGTTTTCTGTATGACCGTGGAAATTTTGGGCACTGATTACTTTTTCCGGTAATTATTGTCATGGTGTAGGGAGTACAGAGGAGCCGATCTTCTAGAGCAGTGGTTCCCAAGGCATTTGCACTCGCGACCCTATTTAAAATTTTTGAAACCCACGCGACCCCTCTGCGATCAAAAAAAGCAGTTTGTTTTACACTTTTCAACACCAGTTTTCAGAGATAGGCCCTGACATGTCCTTAAAATTGCCCTGATGTTCCTTCTCAACACTCACCAGCAGAAGCATACAATAGCAACAGTGGAATTAGAACGTAGAAAGTTATCTCGGAACGATAAGCCATTACTATGATTCACTCCAGCCGTTTATTGAAAGGCTTCGATCGCGACACCCCAGCTCATCCTCCGCGACCCCCCAGGGGTCGCGACCCAACCGGTTGGGAACCCCTGAATCTAGAAGCCGTCGTTCTACTTGATTTTTCTTTTACTTAAATATATTTATACAGGACTAAGTGTATCTCGCTTTGTCTCGTCATTTGAAACTAATTTAGCATAATTTTCTCCAAAACAGTGAAAACTTTGGGCACACATAACTTCTTCCGGTTACACTATCTATTGCTGTTTGGAAAACTAAATAATTTATCATCTTTCATATTTTTTTCTCATATGATCTTTTGCTGTGGCCTCTCGAAAATAACTTGCCGTAAAAAAAAAAAATCAACTTTCTCTTTTCCTGTGGAGCCGAGTATCATGGTGCAGGCAAAAGACAGAAGTGCTGAACATTCTAGACTCGCAGTGGTTCCCAATCAGGACTCCATGGAAGAATTTCAATGGGTCCGTAGATATTCTAATTATTTTAAAATTTATTATACTGGAATTAGGAGACATGCGGCTCTGAATAAAATTCATACTATACTGTACACAATCCTTAAAACTGAATGCTTAAATGCTAGAATTGCTCTACATTAGTTAAATGTACCAGGGGTGTCAAACTCACGGCCCACATGACAAATTTGGCCATTGGGATGGTCAAGAGTGGCCCACTTGACTTATTTCGTTGTAGGGGTCCACATGTGAGAAAAGTGACTGGAAAAGGGCGAACGGTACAAAAAAGGTTGGGAGCCACTGTTCTAGACGCAGTCATTTTACATGATTTTTTTCCCATAAATCTATTGCTTAGGACTGAGTCAAACTCTCATAGTAGTCCCATATTTTGAAACTGTTTCATCACAATATTTTTTTTTTTTTTGGGGGGGGGGGGGCAAAGACGACTTCTTCCGGCAACTTATTTACCTGATCTGCTCAGTCCTGAAAGTTAAAATTTGTAGTACCGTCTTTCTTTATTCAATTACGATTTTTTTCTGTGTCCTCTCGAAAATAAAATCACTACCTAGGTCCTATACAAAGATCAATGTCTATCTTTTCATCGGACGCATTTATTTAGCCTGGCTCTTCACCTCTATTATTACTGTACTACTACTATATTTTTTTTATACTACTACTAATACTAATACTAGGCTACTACTACTAACAACAACAACAACAACAACAACAACAACAACAATAATAATAATAATAATAATAATAATAATAATAATAATAATAATAATAATAATAACATATAACTACTACTATACTACTACTATAAAAAAATCTTACTACTTCTACTACTGGTACTACTACTACTATTACTACTACTACCACTACTACTACTACTACTACTACTACTACTATAAATATTATACTACTACTACTACTACTAATAATAATAATGATAATAATAATAATGATACTACTACTACTACTACTACTACTACTACTAATAATAATAATAATAATAATAATAATAATAATAATAATAATAACACAATGACTACGATGATAGCTTTGTCTTGCCACAGGAAGACGAAAATAAACTAAAGTAGAAATAGGTAAAACGTATTAAATAGGTTAGGAAGGTTAGAAATTGCTTGTGTATTTCAGGGAGTTGTCATGTCAGTCAGAGAGAGAGAGAGAGAGAGAGAGAGAGAGAGAGAGTTCCAGATCACTCGCAAGAGCAAGAGTGAGGCGAAGAACGTTCTGGGTACCACACATGGCGCCAAGCAATCTCTCTCTCTCTCTCTCTCTCTCTCTCTCTCTCTCTCTCTGTAATTAAAACGTGTGTGTGTGTGTGTTTTACCTTTTGATAGATTATTTTTTTATTGTGTTTTTATCTATACTTGAGAGAGAGAGAGAGAGAGAGAGAGAGAGAGAGAGAGAGAGAGAGAGAGAGAGAGAGAGAGAGAGAGAGAGAGATCAACAGCTGTACAGTGTACAAACACTATAATTATTACATCAATATCGACAGAACTTTATCTACTCTCCCACGTATCGCCGTTATTGCCAATCGGGATGTCATCTGAAACTTCTCGATCTAGGTATTCTCTCTCTCTCTCTCTCTCTCTCTCTCTCTCTCTCTTATAGCAATCTTAGCTGATGTCAAAATATATAGTAGTATCATGCACATCGATCGCTCTTACCCTCTGAATTACTGCTTCCACTGTACTACTGTCTATACTCTTACTATTACTTGGAATACTACTCCAAAGCTTGCTCCCTACCTATAGGGGGAACATGGGCCTTTGCCAATGGCGGCCAGTATCATGGTGCCGACCTACCGTCTATATCGGCCGACCGTAGCCAGCCGACCAAGTCGGTCTGTCGACGATGACTGACGTGTCTATAATGCTACATGTCGTACATGAGCCAATACTGGTGCTGCCGCCACTGCTGCTGTTAACTTAATGGAAAATCAATAAGAAACGTCCTATATATATAGTATAATATTTCCTGTTAGGGGGAAAAAACGCACTAATACATTAAATGTTAAATTATCCTTGCGTGAATTAATTCTTTTACACGCAAAACATGTATATATCTGCTTCCTTGTGATACCATTAATCGTTATCAGAGAGAGAGAGAGAGAGAAAGAGAGAGATCCAGAGAGATCGAGAGAGAGGGGGGACGTGGAGAGAGAAGTTGTCGGGTTCTAAATTTCTTTGTGTTTGCCTATCTCTAATAATCCCTAAACAGTGATATAAGTAGTTTACAAACTGCAAAACAAATACAAAAGAATGATACGACCGACTTCAATTAATCAGTAATCAAGCTCGATCCTTATATTCAAGTTGTCCCCGAAAACTTACTGGAACATTCTCGGCGCCACAGAAAACTGTATATATACAGCGAGGCTGCGAGGGGGAACTCAGTGAACTCCAAGCCAGCAGTGCGATTACAGCTTCGTCCCGAGGTGTTCCTGCGACAACGTTACTCGGCCGTCTGTTTGAGTTCAGCTCCTGACTCAGCATCTGACAATGTTCAGCAACGGCTTCTTCGCCTTCCACCCTTTCTCTGACCCGAGGGATGGATTTCCTCTCATGGGACGCCGATCGAGAGACTGGATGCGGAACGACTTTCCTCTGATGGATCGTGGCCCCGGCGATATGGTAGACAAGTGGATGGAGATCTTGGAGCCATGGAGCACCGGCGCTCTGGTGGGTGAGCCCAGCCCTTATTGTTCAAGACCTCGCACTCTCTGCTGTCCTCACACCTGTCTGCTGGACCGTCCACAGACTGCCCGGCACCGCCTCCCCCGCGAGTCCTTGCAGCACTTCGTGATCCTGCCCAACCTCCTCTCTGAGCCCACGCGGAGTGAACAGGAGGAAGGCCGTGCCCGGCAGAGTGAGAAAGCTGCCGCTTGTTCGCAGAAGTGCCAGAAGAAGCAAGCGGGAAGCGGTCAGCAAGCAGCCTCAAGCACGGACTCGGCAGAAAGCAAGACTAGCGACAAGGCCTCAGGCGAGTCTCCGTGGCACTTCAGTGTGGACATGAGCGGCTGTGACGAGGTAAGGGCCATGACGGACAAGGGCATGTTGATGGTGGAGGGGCGGGGCTCGAGCGACACCTCGCAGCAGATGGTGCGGTACATCACCTCCCTGCCCCGCCACGTCAGCCACGACTCCCTCACTGCCAACCTCAACAACGGCCGCCTCACCGTCACCCAGAAGTCCGGGACACAACAGCTGGAGGGCCAGGCCAGGACGCTGCCCATCGACGTGCAGCAGCAGACGCAGCAGAAGGCACCAGAAACTACAGAGCCAGAGCAGCAAGAGGTGGAAGCAGCGGAAAAACAACAGTAGAGTTGTTGTGATCGCTGATTAGTTGGTTAATACACTATGTTGGGAACAAGCATAACATTATTTACGCAAGGGCATTGCAGACGTATCTGAGTGCTTTGACAGTATTATGCCAATGATAACGTGTCAGTTTGTGTTCTTCCTGAATGTCACGCTTATATCACTGACTGTAGTCGGTAACGTATTCTACGCGACTGTGATGTATGTTAAAGTGTTCATAGTTAATTAAGTTGGTAGAATAAATAATGGAAGATTATGCTTTGTTTTAATAACCTTACTACCTCAATAGGTCTTTACTGGTGTCTTTTTAAAAAACAAGTTACAATTAATAAAAAAGCATAAAAAGAGGAAGACCGAGCAGCCACCAAGCAGGAAATCTGTGCAAATCATTTATGGTAGGACTTACTGCTGCTAAACAGGGATATCTTATACATCATGGTAGAGAAGCATAAACATCTTGATTCTATAGAATAATAAATATGCCAACAAAAAAGGCTGGCTTTTAAGTAAGGTACGTTACCCTATATAATGGAAGAGAAGCATAAACTCACGGTTTCTATAAAATAATAAATATGCCAACAAAAAAGGCTGGCTTTCAGAAAGTTGGCTTCATATTCCAAAACTAAAATTTTACGATTCACGAAAATATAGACGATTGTAGGCTATTCCGAAGTAAGTGAAACGGATGAAAAGGGTAGAATACGGTACTTGTATAGGGAAGTTATACAGACAGTACACCATATCCAACTTTTTGCCAGGGCTGCCTAAAATATTAGCATCGAGAAACTCCGTACTAAATCTTGTATCAACAGTTTGGTCATTTACAATTACACACTGCTCTCTACTACTGACTGACTATTTCCTCTCAGACGTTCTTCCCGTACTCTTACGTATAGTTTGTTACGTTTTGTCCACAACTGTTTTATGTGGCACCTACTTGATTGCGTTAAGAGGCCAGTCATGGTGGTTCACCGTTGAGCTCCATGCAGTTAGTGCACCAGTCAATCAATCACTATGTCATAATGTCACGATATTTAGTCACACCTTTTAAACAAAATTATTAGCGTTGCACTGTGCCCACAACAAGGGCTTAATCGGCATGTTGTTGTAAGGAATGTGCTGAGGCTCACTAACGACGATAATAAGAATGATGGGTGGGTAGTGACGCAACTTTGCTACAAGCTAACTGCCCATATTGTCGAATCGAACGAGGTCTCAAAAAGTTAATATTTAAAAACAAGGCTGATTGATCTTAACTAGGAATTTGTCAACATGTCATTCAGAACTTTATAATATTTAGTGGTACTATAGAGAAATTGAGAAAATATATATTCATGCGAGCAGAACAGAAATACGCCTGAAGGCTGCCCTGAGGCGCGGAGGGGCACAGGTTCCGGAGGTAAGTTTTCTTCAGTGCTCCAGACGTGAAAAAATCTTACTAGTTTGTGGGACACTAAAACTTCTTAGAGCTAAGTATATTTTTTACAGCAAATAAAACAGTTGAAGGGATAAAAAAAAAAAAAAAAAAAATCAAGGCAAAAAAAAGTCCTCTAATTACTGCTCCTATAAAAAGAAGTATTGAGGAGTTCTGCTTAAATATTTGTCGTCACCTCAAGGGTGGTGACACGGGATATGTGTGTGTATATATATATATATATATATATATATATATATATATCTATATATATATATATATATATATATATATATATATATATGGGCCCGTCATGGTTTATAAGGGAACGTCCGTCCGAGGAGGGACCACAAGCTCGTGACAGGAAGGGGAGGGTGTCGAGAGAGAAAGACTATCGGTCGACCGCAGCCTAGCTGACCAAGTCGATCTGTCGACGAGGACTGGCGTGTCTCTGATAGAGGAGTTGCTAGAGTTTCAGCAATACTTTACTGACATCTTTTATTACTTTTTATCGGCGTCACAGACGCCGACCAACAGATTGTCCAGCTTCTTGTTGTTCTCTTGAAGTTGTTTTCCTGGCTTACCCATGCATTGTAGACATGACATTGTATAATAACATTTGTTAGCCCTGATGAACCCTACAACATGGCATTATAGTTTTTTTAACGTCTTGGCCTGTGGCGCCGGTAGGCTTTCCTAGTGGGGCCTGATGGCTGGCCCCAGCCCGTTGTGGCGCAGGCAAGTGTTTATAGTAGCGCCATCTTTACGTTTCAGCATTTTCCATTTTTGACCACTAGTTGCATAATATAAATTGTTGGGGGTGTGTTGGAGGGTCATGCGGCGCCGATCTAGCACAGTTTTTGTGTTATTAACACTTGTTATTACTTTTATTTGCTTTAGCATAACTGCAAAGTTTCCTTTTTGAACTGATATGGAGGTTTGTCAAGTCAAGTAAAACTATCTCCTGGCTGTTGTCGTTTAAAGATTTTGTCCCTCCATGGAGGGACCATGGGCCTTTGTTTTGTGATGGACTAGCTTACGGCCTATGAAGAGGGTGCTGACTGACCAACTCTCTCGGCTGACGCCGCCCCAAAGTCGGTCTATCGTGTGTCTGATCCCGGCAGATGTTTAGGATTGGAGCATTGGCAGGCTGCCTTAGTCGGCGGTAGGCAACGATACTTAATACATTTGAAACTGTAACTCAGTCAAGATACTTTCTAAGGCTACGTAAAGGCAAGGGCTCGGGGAAAGAAAAGTTATCGAAGACCCCTAGCGAGGCATGGCGTTAGTGCATGTGTTCCACTGACAACCGCACCACACCTTTAATTCTGCAACACCATAAATCAAATATTCAATAGAAAACCCCATTCCCAAATAACTACACGGAAAGTAACCAATGTTATAATGGACCAAACATAAACTACCGGCTCCCAAGAAACAAAAGTAGCATGACCGTGGTGGAGTTATCAAGCGGCACTTCCGGGTAGTTCAGGTGGCAGGGGCCCGTCCTCCCTCTACCTCCACGACGCGCAGGGGATCACTGGATAAGATGCCACTAGGTCGTAAGTCCTTCTCCCTCTCTCTGATATGGGTGTCTGTGCCCTAGCGGAAGGCAAATGCAATACAGACAAAATTTTGTTACAATAACAATTTATATTTAAGCTTCCGGTGATATAAATACGTGTGGTATGCCTGAAACAGTACCTTGAATTATTATTATTGATTGCTATTATATTATTTATTGCTATTATATTATTTGTTTTAATCACCTCCACTATCTATATCTCTACCTACCTATCTATCTATCTATCTAACTATCTATCTATCAATTTGTCAATCTATTTCTATATCTATCTATCTCTGTCTCTATTTAGCTATCTATAGTACCTCTCTCTCTCTCTCTCTCTCTCTCTCTCTCTCTCTCTCTCTCTCTCTCTCTCTCTCTCTCTCTCTCTCTCTCTCTCCTCTTTTTCTACTACTGAAAGTTAAAACGTGTGTGTGTGTGTGTGTGTGTGTGTGTGTGTGTGTATTGGAAAACATGTTTGTTTGTTTGTTTGGGTGTGTATGTTTATGAATAATGTATCAATCTCTTAATATATATTTTTCCATTTATTTCTACAGTGATGTATTCATTCAGAGAATTAATAATAATAATAATAATAATAATAATAATAATAATAATAATAATAATATAGAGAGATCTATGAAAGGGCATTAAGGAAGAAAAATGATAGACACATAAGAGTCCCTTCGCTGAGCAGACACTGATATATAATAAAAAAAAGGAGTAAAGTAAAGAGAACGGGAGAAAAAGGGGGGATACCTAAGAGTTAACATGAGAGAGAGAGATCGAGAGAGATCGAGAAAGATCCAGAGAGATTGATAGAGAGGTTGTCGGGTTCAAAATTTCTTTGTGTTTGCCTATCTCTAATAATCCCTAAACAGTGATATAAGTGATTTACAAACTGCAAAACAAATACAAAAGAATTAATCAGTAATCAAGCTCAATCCTTATATTCAAGTTGTCCCCGAAAACTTACTGGAACATTCTCGGCGCCACAGAAAACTGTATATATACAGCGAGGCTGCGAGGGGGAACTCAGTGAACTCCAAGTCAGCAGTTCGATTACAACTTCTTCCCGAGGTGTTCCTGCGACAACGTTACTAGGCCGTCTGTTTGAGTTCAGCTCCTGACTCAGCATCTGACAATGTTCAGCAACGGCTTCTTCGCCTTCCACCCTTTCTCTGACCCGAGGGATGGATTTCCTCTCATGGGACGCCGATCGAGAGACTGGATGCGGAACGACTTTCCTCTGATGGATCGTGGCCCCGGCGATATGGTAGACAAGTGGATGGAGATCTTGGAGCCATGGAGCACCGGCGCTCTGGTGGGTGAGCCCAGCCCTTATTGTTCAAGACCTCGCACACTCTGCTGTCCTCACACCTGTCTGCTGGACCGTCCACAGACTGCCCGGCACCGCCTCCCCCGCGAGTCCCTGCAGCACTTCGTGATCCTGCCCAACCTCCTCTCTGAGCCCACGCGGAGTGAACAGGAGGAAGGCCGTGCCCGGCAGAGTGAGAAAGCTGCCGCTTGTTCGCAGAAGTGCCAGAAGAAGCAAGCGGGAAGCGGTCAGCAAGCAGCCTCAAGCACGGACTCGGCAGAAAGCAAGACTAGCGACAAGGCCTCAGGCGAGTCTCCGTGGCACTTCAGTGTGGACATGAGCGGCTGTGACGAGGTAAGGGCCATGACGGACAAGGGCATGTTGATGGTGGAGGGGCGGGGCTCGAGCGACACCTCGCAGCAGATGGTGCGGTACATCACCTCCCTGCCCCGCCACATCAGCCACGACTCCCTCACTGCCAACCTCAACAACGGCCGCCTCACCGTCACCCAGAAGTCCGGGACACAACAGCTGGAGGGCCAGGCCAGGACGCTGCCCATCGACGTGCAGCAGCAGACGCAGCAGAAGGCACCAGAAACTACAGAGCCAGAGCAGCAAGAGGTGGAAGCAGCGGAAAAACAACAGTAGAGTTGTTGTGATCGCTGATTAGTTGGTTAATACACTATGTTGGGAACAAGCATAACATTATTTACGCAAGGACATTGCAGACGTATGTGAGTGCTTTGGCAGTATTATTATGCCAATGATAGCGTAAGTCGATTTGCGTTCTTCCTGAATGTCACGCCTATACCACTGTTTGTGACGGGTCACGTATTTTACGACAGTAATGTATGGTCTTAAGTGTTAATAGTTAAGTTATTGCAATAAATTGTGGATCATCATTATCTTCGCTTTATTAATAACGTTACCACTTCTCTGTGTGTCCTTATTGCTGTCCGTTCAAAAACATAACTATGGTTAGAATAATTAGGAGAATAGCTGAATATACACCAGGGAAGTCCGAGTAGCCACCAAAGAGGATTCGTATAAAATATTTAAGGCAGAGAAACTTTTTGATGCTTTCCAAGAAGGGCAACCTTTTCTTATCATGGAAAACGATTAAGACAATAGATGTAACGCCCTAGCTAACTAAAGGGGAGCATACGCCAGGATGCGCGTCGTTTCCCTCACCCGCCGACTCCACCTCAGACGGTCAACCCAAGCAAGCCTCAAAGCAGCTGCCTTTCCCGGATCGATCGCCTTACCCCATCCATGAGTTACGTAGGCGTCCCCTTGGTCTCCTCCACTCACGGTTGTCTCGTACAGAAACAATCCTATAAGCAGGATTGATATCAGTGAAGCGTGCCACGTGCCCATATAGTCAGAGTCCCATAGAGTCAGAGTTGGCGTTCACGGACTAAGCTGGCAACAACCCACGTTTCAACTTCACGACATAGTCGCTGGCTCGACACGCCAATCTGTCGAATGACTTCCTAGTAAGCCCATCTGTCTTCACAATTTGTCTTCTTTCGTCGTTTGTTCTCGTAACGACGCTTTCATTGTAAGAGTAGTTCATTAGCCCCTTGCACAGTGGAGGCGCGTGTATCATTAGCGACAGCGAGATACAACACAGAGAAGAGACAGATACAGTGTCTGGGCATACACCTCACAGGTATACGGCACTGGTACACGGGGTGAGTGTGCAGGGAGAGCGTTGGAAAACAAATAATTATAGAAAATAAATGAAAGAAATTAGTAAATGTTGATAATATACAAGAACACTAAATTCGCCAAAGAAAAGGCAAACTGCTTACATCTAACACCATTACTATTCACTTATGAAATTAATTTGGATAAATGGATAAATAACGACGATAAAGGAGTACACAACCGGCACCTGCCCAGCGCGCCGTTGCCTCGCCAGCCACTTTTCCCCCAGCCGACGAGTCAGTTTACAGGTGTTATTTTTTTTCGCCTGATTAGTGATGACACATGATACTCGAGGCAGTAGTGTCGACTAATTGACTTGATCATACATGCAGAAAAAAAATAAAGTAAGAGTTCAGATGAAACGTCCCAGTACATTGTAGATATTTTCTTTCCCTTTCAACCCTAATTGTTTATTTGGTATATAGTTATTTTGTATGTAGCGTGTAAAGGGCAAACGAACACACACACACACAATAGGACTGTGTGTGTGTGTATGTGTGTGTGTGTGTGTGTGTGTGTGTGTGTGTGTGTGTGTGTGTGTGTGTGTGTGTGTGTGTGTGTGTGTGTGTGTGTGTGTGGTGTGGTGTGGTGTGGTGTGGTGTGTGTGTGTGTGTGTGTGTGTGTGTGTGTGTGTGTGTGTGTGTGTGTGTGTGTGTGTGTCGCTTCAAACACACACTACTTTGTAACCTGAGTGAAAATAATAATTCGCATTCGTATCGGTAACCTGACTCCGGTCAACTTTACAAATAAAATACGTATATATTGTCATTATTACTCATAAAATTAAGCCATATTAAAATTTGATAAATGTCAGTACCAGGTAAAAGTGTTGGTTAAAAAAAAAGTACCACAAGGAAAATACCAAACAATGGTATTCGGAACTAAAGCCAAAATTACATGATCAAATGGTATTTTCGAACACATAAAAACGCGATATACTTTTAAATGAACGAGGGGGAGGAAGGAAGGGAGATTGTAAGGGAATGAGGGACGAAGGAAGGGGAGTGTAAGGGAGAGAGGGGAACGGATTGGGAATGGAATGGAAGGAATGAGGGACAAGGGAATAGAATAGATAGATGGGAAGGGATTGGAAGGAGCAGAAGGAGAATGAAAGGGAAAAGGGGTAGAAAGGATGATGGACAAGTAATGAGGATTGAAGGCTGAGGATTGGAAAGAGATGGAAAAATGAGTGAAATGGACAAAAAGAAGGGTGAAGAAGGAAGGGAGGAAGGAAGGGAATAAGAATTAGGATGAAAGATTAAGAATACTGATTTAACTCTTGCATCAGAAAGTTGGAGAACATGGAGATGAGCTTCGGTAGAAAGTCGTGTGCAGCAAGGACGCGAGAGAGTTTGAGTCATGGTATTCACAGGTTGACAGAGAAGTTAGCACCAGCATAGCGACAATAGAGCGCAAGGAAAGCAACATTACAGCGGACTTTGAGGTAGAAGGCAGTCATATTTCTCCTTACTTAACCACGAGAATATACAGTTTTTCACACGGAAGCTTCTCACTGCTCCCGACACCTATTCTTCCTTCATCATCACAATCAACTCCCAATCAAGCCAGTCAACCAACCAGCTAGTCAGTCACCCAGCCAGTCAACCACAGGGCCAGTTAGCTAACCACCGAAACGGCCAGTCGACAAGCCACCCAGTCAGTCAAACAATCTCCTTCACCCGCTCACCTACGTATCCCCTTTCTTCCCTCCCTACCTCCCTCCCTCTCCTTCCGTCGCTTTGAGCCTGCAGGTGAAGACGCATCGCCCACTAAATCAGTCTCCGGCGTCTGTGTTCTGGTGAAATTTCGCTCCATAAATCCACCTTTTCGCGCCGTCAAATTCCCACCTCAACGCCGCCATAATTTCGTTTTCTTTCACGCCTCGCCGCCGCCGCTGATGCTGGTCCCTTCGTGCCTTCCAGCCAAATTAAATCATGTGTTTATATTTATTGTTATTATACCTAAGACCAACGCGGACGCCTCTTCACGCCTACACCAAACAAGTATTGCGGGCTTAATTTTTTTTCTTCTTCTTTGAAACATGGATTATTTGTTTATATATTGTTTTTTTCTCACTGTTTTGTATATATACTTTTGTGGTAGTCCGAAGGTATTTTTGAGTTTTGACCGTTTGTTTTATTGTGTTAGTCCGTTGGGTTTTGAGGGTCCGAGTACTCTCGCGCACACACACACACACACACACACACACACACACGACCCTCCCCTCCCACAAGCCATACAGATACACGGAGAAACGAAATGGCGATCACTGAAAGAATAGAAAACTAGACACGTCCAGACACCCCAAAACCCCGACACGAGGACGATCGTAAAACCGCTCATTCAGACGGAGAGGGAGGGAGGGAGGAAAAATTCTTGCCGATGGAACAAATCTTTAACTGTCTCGTTCTCCTCCTCCGCCACCATCATACTGGACGCCGTTACCAGCATCCCACGATCTTGCCACATCCTCACCACCTCTAGAATTAAACATTACTAGTCCCAATCCGTCATCAACATCATTATCATCAGGCCATATCATAAATCATCCTCTAGTCACCATTTCGATCATCCACTTATATACACCGCCTTCAGCCCCCTCCCCCCCTCCACCACCACCACCAAAACAAGGTCGAAGCTGAACTTGGCCAATTAACAAATGTCACCTGTTTACGGCAGGTGAGAGAATAAATTAATTGGGGTAGAAGGTGATGTGAGGGAGAAAGTGGTGAGGGGAAGTGAAGGGAGAATATGTGAGTATGAAATTAAGGTGAGGGGAAGGGAAGAGGGGAAGGGAAGAGGGGAAGGGGTTGGCTAGGTGAGATAGGCAGAATGAATTTAAGCTTGGGGGAAGGGGACGCAGGGGTAAAAGGATGAAAGAAAAAAAAACCGAAGGAAGAGAAGGATGGAAGGAAAAAAAGAAAGGCTGAGAGAAGGAGAGTACTGAAAAGGGGAAGGGGAAGTAAGAGTTTGATTTGAGGACCTAGAGGTGGAAGAGTGACAGAGGGATCGAGGAGAGGAAAGAGAGGAGAATGGTGGATACGGGAAAGACAGCGTCAGTCTTGTTTTTGAAGTAGAGATTAATGCGCGCACACACACACACACACACACACACACACATACACACACACACACACACACACACACACACACACACACACACACACACACACACACACACACACACACACACACTGAAAAATCAAGAGTCTGGGACAAACAAACCTAAACAACGCGGCGAGGCGACCGGAAAACACAACAGCCGGATTCAAAGTCATGGGAAAAAAATTGTGGTGGAGTTGGTTTCGACTACACGCTTGTCTCGTGCACTACAACTACCACCACTACCATTACATTACCACTACCACTACTGCTACTACTTCTACTGCATACGTTATAGATGCGCGTGGAGGCGGTGCTCATCTCCGTCCCGTTGGTCCTTTCAGCCTGTGGTGGGAGGGAACCCTTAACCCGACACAGGGCCAGTGTAACATCCGGGTTACCACAGTTTAACTTCCCCAGGTTTCTCCACGTACCCATTTGTCAAACATCCCGAAATGAAGGATGAACAGCAGGGTGGGCTGCACTCCTACTACCCAGACCGGGATTCGAACCCAGGGAAGCAGAATCGTTGTCAGGGACGCTAACCATCTGTGGAGGCACTGTGGAGGCCTACGTTTCGACTAGACAGGATTAAAAATCACAGGAAGAAAAATCGTTCCTGAATGTACGAACTTGCAACACTGCGTCGGCAATTTTGTTATTCACTTTCACATTCCAGCTTTTTCCTTTAACAAATATTTTTTCACAGCCATTCATTTTGTTTTTTTTGTTTTAAAGTGTGCTTGTGCAAAAAGTGGCCAGGGAGGGCTCCAGCGAGGGGGAATGTAACACACACACACACACACACACACACACACACACACACACACACACACACACACACACACACACACACGTGCAAACAAAAAGCTTTTCACCTTTCTCTCTTCGGCCGTAACTTTTTAACACCAGGCGACAAACAGGCCAAGTGAAAAAGGTGAGCATATAAAAAATACAAGCAGTCTCTCTCTCTCTCTCTCTCTCTCTCTCTCTCTCTCTCTCTCTCTCTCTCTCTCTCTCTCTCTCTCTCTCTCCCCCCCCCCAGTCCCATTATGTCATCACGCCTCGACACATTAAATTTTCCCTAAGCACACCATGAAGCAGCACTGCGCCACGCACAGCACCACCATCACCACTAACGAACCACCGCCACCACCACCATCACCACCACCATACACCCACACACTCACCACACCCAGCACCACACACCGACATATTCACTTCCACACATCACCAACGACAATAACAAACACCACTACGAAAAATAACACCATAACCAACACCACTCACCACCATCACGCAACACTATACAACACACCATCACACATTACCATCACATCACGCACACTAGTCTCAACACTAATCACAGCTTCACTATACATCACCAGTACCCTCAACACACTACTACATACCTTCAACACACCTTTTTACACACCAGAACCTAACAAGAAAAGTCGTATCAGAGCTTCACCATATCACCCCTACATACACATCACACCAGCAAGGACCACATCACCATAGCCTTCCACATGCCATCCAGCACCATCAGTAAACACGGATCACCACACCACACTGAAACACATCACCATTCAATTAACACCGCATCATTATCACCCCGCAATCACACCCCGACCACCACCACCACCATTACAAACTTCAGATACAAAACATCACAGTATAATTGCTCGCCACCACCACCACCACCACCACCAATAATGCTACACCTTCCCCTCCCACCTGTACTGCAATTTCCCCCCTTGCCAACGAGTGATAACTTTGGTGATACGTAACGAATTATATCCAGCGTGCAAGAACTATTCCATAAACACTACAACATTACGGGAAAAGGTACCGACATTACCTCGCGCTCTCCCGCTCCTTTAAACTCCCTCCCTTCCCCTCTCCATCTCTTTCACCCGAGTCTCCCCCCCTCTTCTTTTTTTTGTCTCTCTACCTTTCTCACCCCTTTTCGTTCTCTCATATTTTCTCCTTCGTCATCATCATCTCATCCTCTACCTCCCCATCTACCCCCCGTTTCTGTATACTGTTCCTCTACCTGTCTACCATAACCATAACCAGATCATATTCACCACCATTGCCGTTACTACTACTACTACTACTACTACTACTACTACTGCTACTTCTATATCTCAGTCAACATCGTTAGAACTGTTATTATAAATACCACCACCACCACCACCACCAGCGCCAGAGTGATGAGTTTTAAAAGTGCGGTCGGATTAATCCTGATGAGGTTGATGATAATTGTCCTCAAATTGCTGCAGTAGCGCGCGTACACACACACACACACACACACACACACACACACACACACACACAGTCGCATGAGTATGAAATTAATTACCTCACAAAAAAAAAGAATCGCATTGCTTCACTCTAGATTCCCGTTGCTTTGCTGTTTCACTCTCCTGATTAGCAGCTTTTGTTTTTGTTGTTTGGTCAGGCAATTCTCGCTTAATTACTTTTTTTTCATGCGTTCGGCCGCTAATTAGTGAGCTCTCCTTCGACGTTACCGTTTTTTTTAATGACCTAATTGCGTTGCTCTTCGCTGTTGAATCTTCCCTAACCAATGCCAATCCCTCACCTTCCTTAATTTCAATACATAAATTTGGAGGTGTGTGTGTGTGTGTGTGTGTGTGTGTGTGTGTGTGTGTGTGTGTGTGTGTGTGTAATTCACCTCTTGGTCTGCTGTGTGTGTGTGTGTGTGTGTGTGTGTGTGTGTGTGTGTGTGTGTGTGTGTGTGTGTGTGCGCGCGCATAAGCTAAAGGAGCAGGTGCACAGGGTGAGAGGTAACAAGAGGGGGGGGGGGAGAGAGATGAGGTAAAAAGGAAACGAGGAGAAGAGGTGTTAAGAGGAGAGGGGAGCAGAGGAGAGAGGCACAAGAGCCGGAGAGAAAGAAAAGGAAAAAAAATGCAGGAAAATGATTTGATGTCGTTTGTATGTGTATGTGTGTGTGTGTGTGTGTGTGTGTGTGTGTGTGTGTGTGTGTGTTTGATTGCCAGCGGTAGGGGGAGGGGGGGGCACCGGTTGACGTGCATAAAAAAGAAAACAAAAAATCATACGATCATCATAACTCAATAATTCCCCATAAAGCAGGATTATTCCCTCCCGTCCTTCTTTTCCTCCCCACTCCGCTCGCTGATCTTCCTCCCTTTATTCTCCTTTCCTCCCTTTCCATTCCCTTCTTCGTCCATCTGTCCTCAAAACCCCGTCTGTCGCCCCCTTTCCTCCCCCTCCCCCCACACATAATCTTTGCTCCCCATGCACTCATTCCCTTCCCACTATGCTCTTTCCTCTTCTATCTCGCATTCCCTCCCCTCCCCGCCCAGGTTTCGTTTGCGTCGCCCCTCCCCAGCCCTCCCCTCCCGCTGCACATTAATCATATTTGTCCCCGGCCAAACGCTCCACTTGTTTCATTAAAATTGAGCCAGATTTAATCCGCGAAAGAAAGCATTCATGACGAGCAATAACTCAGCCGAGGAGACGGAGGCGGCGCGGCGGTGTAGGAGGAGGAAGAAGACGAGGAGGAGGAGGCATTAGAGAAGCAGTGGCGGAGAGGCGCAAGAGGAGCTGCACGTGGTGGAGGAGAAGGAGGGAGGAGGGGGAGGGGAAGTAAATGCAGTGGAAAGAAAGCGAAAATCAGGCATCGGGTTTTGAAAGAGGGAGGGGAAGAAAAGTCTGGGGAAGATGAGGGAGGAGAAAAATTTTGTGATGGAGGGGCTTGGGATGGAGGCTGAGTGGGGGAAGATGCTAAGATGTATGCGTGTGTGTGTGTGTGGGGGGGGGTAGGAAATGGGGGAGAGGGAATGAGGTGGGGTAGAGAAGAGAAAACGAAACACAGAAAAAAGGAGAAAGAAAATAGTGGTGGAGAAGCTTGAGAGGGAGCTGAATTGGGAAGAGTGTTAAGATGTATGGGAGAAAGGAAATGGGGAAGAGGGTAGGGGATGGTAGAGAAGAGGAAAAGGGAACACAACAGAGGGGAGTGAGGAAAACGTAGAGAAGGAATACTGGTAAGAGGAAACGGAGTAAAGGGTTTGTGAAATGAATAACTGGGAGGGGAAAAGGGCGACTGGAGATAAAATAGAGTTGTAGGGAGAAGTGTAAACAAGAGGGAATAGGGATGGCGGTGGTGTGGCGAGAGGGGGTAGTGTAAAAAAACTAGAGATTCATGGCGGAAATAGGTGTGGAGGCAAGGGAGGAGAGGAAAAATGGAGGTGTGTATTACAAGGGAAGGAGGGGAAGCGTAAGGAAAGTGGAACAAGGAAGAAGAAGAGGAGGACTATTAGTAGGAGTAAAAGCAGCAGTAGGAGAAGGAGAAGGAGATATATAAATAAGCAGAAGACCTGGGTAGAGAGAAAATAAAAGAGGAGGAAGAAGCGGAGAAGGCGGATAAAGTTGAGAAGGAAAAGGGGGAGGGGAAGGCTTCCTCTCCCGTCATTCTGTCGTCGCGCGCGACACGGCAGCTACATACGATATTTTGGAACGCACGTGAGCGCAGTAAATCTTTTCCAGTGAACACAAGAAGCACGCCTGCCGCCTCGCCCGCGCTGAGGTGACGCTTCTGAGGCTGCTGGAAGATGCCGAGCGACGCGCGACGAAGCGGAGAACCCATCCATGTCACCCGCTCCTTGCTTGCACACTTTTCTTCCTATTGTGGCGAAACAGGTAATCTCGTAACTTTGTTTTATTTTTATTTTGTATAGAAACGGGACACCCCGTGGCCTATAATTGGTAATGTAAGAAACACATATTTTTTTCCCGTCTTTTTCCTATTCTGTTGAAACACAGAATCATATATTTTCTTTTTCAGTGTCAACGCGGCAGTGTGAAACCCTTTCGTTGCAGTTGAAATGCATTTCCTTCGGATTTTTTTATATTTTCCGACACGCAGGCAGGCATAATTTTCACGAAAATGGTCGTTCGTGAAAGGTGTCAGTGCATTGCATATTTGAACTTCTTTCTTGTTCATGGTTACTAAACACTGTAGATGTAGAACAGGTGGAATAACTGGATGTGTAGATGAAGAACAGGTGGAATAACTGGATGTGTAGATGTAGAACAGGTGGAATAACTGGATGTGTAGATGAAGAACAGGTGGAATAACTGGATGTGTAAATGTAGAACAGGTGGAATAACTGGATGTGTAGATGTAGAACAGGTGGAACAACTGGATGTGTAGATGTAGAACAGGTGGAACAACTGGATGTGTAGATGTAGAACAGGTGGAATAACTGGATGTGTAAATGTAGAAGAGGTGGAATAACTGGATGTGTAGATGTAGAACAGGTGGAATAACTGGATGTGTAGATGTAGAACAGGTGGAATAACTGGATGTGTAGATGTAGAACAGGTGGAATAACTGGATGTGTAGATGTAGAACAGGTGGAATAACTGGATGTGTAGATGTAGAACAGGTGGAATAACTGGATGTGTAGATGTAGAACAGGTGGAATAACTGGATGTGTAGATGTAGAACAGGTGGAATAACTGGATGTGTAGATGTAGAACAGGTGGAATAACTGGATGTGTAGATGTAGAACAGGTGGAATAACTGGATGTGTAGATGTAGAACAGGTGGAATAACTGGATGTGTAGATGTAGAACAGGTGGAATAACTGGATGTGTAGATGTAGAACAGGCGGAATAACTGGATGTGTAGATGTAGAACAGGTGGAATAACTGGATGTGTAGATGTAGAACAGGCGGAATAACTGGATGTGTAGATGTAGAAAAGGTGGAATAACTGGATGTGTAGATGTAGAACAGGTGGAATAACTGGATGTGTAGATGTAGAACAGGTGGAATAACTGGATGTGTAGATGTAGAACAGGTGGAATAACTGGAAAGGGAGCTAAAATGGCGTGATATAAATCTCAAGTACACACACACACACACACACACACACACACACACACACACACACACACACACACACACACACACACACACACACACACACACACACGCGCGAACGAACAAACTGATGGGAGTGTTAAATATTAATAAAACGTTCTGAGGACACACCACCACCACCACCACCACCAGCACCTCCACCACCACCACCAACAACAACAACAACAACATCACTACCACCTCCACCACACAATTACCGCCCTCTTTCCAACATCACCTTTCCTTTCCTCCCAGTCGTCACTCCATCCTTGCCCTAATCATGATACTCCTCTTCCCTCTTTCATCACTATTATCATTCTTCTCTGCTTTACTCCTTCCCTTTCTTCCCTCTCCCTTATCTTCCTTGCACAGCCTTCGCCCTCATTCCCTCCCCTGCAGGTCATCGTCACATGCCTCTCCTTAACTATTTTCCCCAACATCTATTTTTTTTATTTTTGCAGCCGCTCTCTCTCTCTCTCTCTCTCTCTCTCTCTCTCTCTCTCTCTCTCTCTCTCTCTCTCTCTCTCTCTCTCTCTCTCTCTCTTAGTTACCGCTACACACTCATTTAAGGACCATCTCGCACTGTCTTTACGAGCGTGGACAATGCTCACAATTACACTTCTTTTGCATAAAATTCGTCCCCCAAACGAGACCCACGCGCGGAACAGCCTCCTGCCTCGTCCTCACCATGGTCCTCACCTCCTCACACTCATGGCCGACGTCCACTTCCTCCTCTTTTCTTGTCAACATTGTCTCTTCTTCCTTTACGCCCTGGACCGCCTTTTCATCTCTTCTAATATAGCGCTCCTTCCCTTGACATTTGCTCCAGTCTCCTCCTTCAATACCTCGCACCTTTCCCATCAGCTCAGACACTTTTTTTTTCTCCTGGCCACAGCTCCCCCATCCCTCATATATGCTCCTTTACATCCCGCTCTTGTCCTGTTCGAGAGCCCCTCTTACACCATCTTATTAAGGCCTCCACGCCCGTCCCATGCCCTGCCATACACTCCGTGCCTCTAGACGACTCCTCTCTTTCCCTTTCACCATTTTTTGCCTCCAAGGGACCAATACCACTTGCGCCCGTTATGCCTCTTCTCCCGTGATGACGACGTTAAGGAGAATTTGTCAGCTCACTTACATTACCAGCGAACACGTACGAGTATTTTTAAATGACTACTACTACTACTACTACTACTCCTACTATTACTACCACTACTACTACTACTACTACTATCTCATTACTAGCGTTATAACATCATTTCAAGGTGACTCACGGAACGGTAAATGAACTAGGCGCTTTTCACTCAGCCGTCCTGGAAGCCAAAAGCATATTCCGCGAGTCTGAATCATGCATGGGACTCCCGGGGCTCGACAGATCTCAATTGCTACACTTCAAAACCCAATATGGGACACACACACATCGTTACCTGCGCTTGCCAGGATTCCAATAAGCCCAAGCGTTTGAACATAAAGCATGAAAGCGTGTGTGCTATTTGTCGTTTTTTCGTTTTCCATCGTCAGTTCACTCGAGGTGCTGAATGGGGGGCAACAGCGGCCAGACGTTGTGAAGAAAAGGGGAAACTGGAGGCGAAGAAAGGAAAGGTGCAGCGGAAGATGAAGGAGAAAGTGGATGTGACAGTTGAATGAAGAGAAAAAGGAGAAGTAGGAGGGAGAAAGACGTAGAAAGGGAGAGGAAGGACGAGGAGGACAAGGACAAGGAAAACGAGGAAGTGGAGGAAGAAAGAGAGAGAGAGAGAGAGAGAGAGAGAGAGAGAGAGAGAGAGAGAGAGAGAGAGAGAGAGAGAGAGCGAGAGAGAGAGAGAGAGAGAGAGAGAGAGAGAGAGAGAGAGAGAGAGAGAGAGAGAGAGAGAGAGAGAGAGAGAGAGAGAGAGAGAGAGAGAGAGAGAGAGAGAGCAGAGAGAGAGAGAGAGAGAGAGAGAGAGAGAGAGAGAGAGAGAGAGAGAGAGAGAGAGAGAGAGAGAGAGAGAGAGAGAGAGAGAGAGAGAGAGAGAGAGAGAGAGAAAGGCGATGACAGCAAACATAAGAGGAGAAAGGTGCGTCAGGTGTTGGTGAGAGGGCGTGAGGGGCATGCAGGCTCGAGGCGTGGGTGGCGTGGGAAGGACGGAGTGTGGGGAGGGAAAGAAAGGAGGATGGTACACGGCAGGCAAGAGGGAAAGGGAAGTGTGGGGAGAAGGAAAACGAGGATAGAAAGGAACTGTAACACAAGAAGGATAGAATTGCAGGAATGAAAAGAGGAGCAGGAATACGTGGTGGAGGAGGAGGAGGAGGAAGAAAGGAGGAGGATAATGAGGAAGATGGCTAAATGAGGAGGACGGTAGCAAGATGAGAAGAGAAAATGATACTTCAAAGGGGGCGGCAGAAAAAAAGAGAAAGGTTTAAAGGAAAAGGAGGAGAGGAAGAGAAGAATGAGGAAGAAGATAAGGAGGAATGGAAGAAGGAAGAGGAGGAAAAAAGGGGAACAGCAACAAGAACAGCAGGAACAGAAACAAAGAAAGAAAGATGAAGAAGAAGAAAAGGAGGGAGAAAAGAAGAGGAGGAGGAGAAGAGGGGGCAACAGCAACAATGGAAACAGAGACGGAAAACAAGTTTGGAATGCCAAGGAGAAACATCAAGAATTAGAAGAGTTACAAGGAAAAGGGAAGGAGGAAACGAGTGATGAGGAAGAAGAAAAGGAGGAGGGGGAAGAAGAATAATGATGAGAAAAGGAGCAACAGCAACAACAGCAGTAATGGAAACCGAAACAGAGAGCAAGGAAGGAACGCCAAGGAGGGACAGTCTTTCCTGGAAGCGGCGCAGGACTGGAGGGAGTCTGGCGCGTGTCATCGACTTGATTGGGCGGGAAATGCGGCTGTTGGCGGGATTAACAACGCCTTGGTGGATTACGCCCTGACGCTTCCCCCGCCCCCCTCTTCTCCTTACAGCCGATCTCTCTCTCTCTCTCTCTCTCTCTCTCTCTCTCTCTCTCTCTCTCTCTCTCTCTCTCCGACTAGATCCCGTACGCCCGCCGAAGTCTTTCATACTCCCGCCCACACTCCCACCCTCCAACCGTCCCTCCCACTTCCACCCGCCCAAGTTTCTCACACAAACCTTCCTACCGTCCCTTACACCTCAACCCACCTATCGTCGCTAACACTCCCGCCCACCGTCACTCCCACCCTTTGCCGCCCACACGCACACCTTCCTACCGTCCCTCGCGCTTCCATCTACCTATCGTCGCTCTCACTTCCTCCAACCAGTGCTGGATGTTTGAAGCGTTTTTGTGCGATGTGCTTCGGGAGACTTTTCGTTCCCCTGGAGGAGAACGAATGTATCAAGGGCAGGGATTGACTGATCATCTCTCGGGACCTGACACTGTAACAGTAAAAAAACTAATGATAACAACAAGAAAACAATAACAATAATAATAATAATAATAATAATAATAATAATAATAATAATAATAATAATTAAAATAATAATGTAATCTCTGGATCGCCGGACCCAAACAGCAAGCTGCCTCTACGCACTGGACCCACACTTACTGAGGGCCACTGAACCCAACGCTGAACAGACCAAAAGGCAAAGAAAATGTCGGTTAATTAAGACCCAATGCTGCTAACACACTTTAATTCACCCCCTCGCCACCTCGACGGTCGTGCAAAAGGAGTGACAGTGGGTGTGAGGTACCCGGTCCTCTTTCCTCCCTCCTCCCCCCCACCCTCCTCGCCCCTGGTCACATGCAAGGCGTCGGGTGGGGAAGCGATGGGGTAGGGGCGGTGGGAAGGCTCATGTCAAGGCGAAGGGTGGTGTTAGAGGGAGTATAGAGGGGTATGAGGAGCACAGTGTTGTTCCTTCCTTCTCCAGCTCTCCCACCACACACCCCTGCTATAAACATGCATTGCGCCGGGCGGGAAGCAGTGGAGGGGGTGGGTTCCTGTCAAGTGAAGGGGAAGGATGTAAGGGGGAAGGAGGGAGCTGTGTTGTGCTTTGGGTGTTGGGTGTTGGGGGAGGGACGAACTGTCAACAAGGAACAAAGCACGTTCACGGTACTTCCTGTGACAATGGACTTCCACCGCAGGGCTAAAAATGGTCTCCAAATTAATCCTTGAAAATGGATGTCATCGTTGTCTTCTCGTTAGTCTCCGCTGCGAGTGACAGCAGCCTCGCGCGGGTGAGCAGGAGGCTGGTTTAGCTGCGCTTTGAATGCTGGTGAGCCTGTTTAAGGCGGGTCGCCTCTGGTCACCCTCCGGAAGGGCCGCTCTGATGGTCAGCAGCAGATACTGCGTAGTGTCAGCGTCATGGTGCGGGGCCCACGTCGCATCTTTGGGCTCCATCACCAGGTGGAAGCTTCACATAACTCCGCTCGCTCTCGGCACCGCTTTGGTTTGTGATCTTCTTACCTGACGTTTCTGGCTAATCCCTCGCTTTCATCTTCCGCGGAGCATCAAAGAAGATCCAAATAAAAAACCTCTCAGGATCGTCGACCCCAGGCACTGTGTCGTGTGTGTCGCGTCTCGTGTTACCACCACCCAGGCCGACAGAAAGAGAGCCACCAGCTGCCATGCCGCTGCCGCCGCCGCCGCCGCCGCCGCCGTCACGTCACAGATTTTATAAAGTGTTATCAGAAAACGTTTTGTTTGCTTATGAAATCAAGGACAAAGAAAGAGACAGGCGATTCCCCTCGTCACCGTCTTTTAAACGGGTGAGGCGTCTTACTGTCTTACGCAGCGGGCTGCGGCCCTGGGTGTACCATCACCTGCAAATTGAAAAACATCTAATAGTAATGGTGTTTTACTTGAATTTTGCGTTTCAAGTAACATTAAAACCGTCCCCTGAAGTATTACACCAAAAATCTGTTCTAAAATAATTAGGGCTGCCACCAAAATGTCCCTCGGATTTCATTAGTTGACCTTTATCCTTTCCGTGGACGGACAATATGAAAAAGGAACTTTTTATTGGTATGCCTTGAATTTAATTTCGCGATTAGTCCGACTCAACAACAAAATAAAGCGCTTTTAAAAGTTACACACACACAATTCATGTAACTGTAAACTTCGGACTTGATATCAGACCGGTCAGATTTAATTAACTTGTACCTGCACAATATTTAGGTGTCGTATACACAGCGGCGCTTGACAAACTGCACTTTTCTCCTTTGATCTGCTACATACCATTCCCTTCCACCCATCCCTCCTCCTCCCTACCAAACAGGCACACTTTATTCAATATGCATTTCCCGGAGCCACCAATATTGAGAATCACCAAAACACCTTCCGCTCAGGTGAGGTCCCAGGCGCGAGGGTGTTTTGATCTTTGCTTTGTGTAGTTTTCGTTGAAATTCGTTGTATTGTAAAGTGAGACACGACTGATTTCAACACCTAATGAAAAATGGATTTGTTCAACCCCACGGCATCTTTACAAAACTCATCTCCAAAGCGAAGAAATTTGAAAGGGAAATTTTAATATATGTAAAGACCCGCGCCATCTGACATGCACCCTCAATCAGTTAGCGAGGGGAGCATAACAAAAGGATCGAGATACAGCGTGTTATATATAGACCTGTTGCTGCGCTGCGAGAAATATTACGACTCACGAAATTGAAGCCGCCCAACGCACGAGTCGCAACAAACGGCTGCGACGCGAGGGTACGGTACCGGCGCCGGCACGAACGGTACACAGCAAGTGATGAAATCAGACCTCCTCTTTTCCCTGCCTTTAAAATTAGATTCTTAATGAAACTTAATACATACGTGATGTCAATATGTATCTACAGATGGTTTCTGTATTCAGAGCAGTTCGAAATAATTTCTTTCTTGAATTTTTACCTTCCATAATCCTTTTGGCATGATGAAAGCAGACCTTTTTGAATTCTGACATATCAACTTGTGCATGAAGGTAGATACACAAAATATACGTATTCACTTTCATATGTTTTCATATAGCTTGATAAATGGAAATTGTATATAAATAAAATATGAAGTATTTTTTTTCTTACTATTTTTTATGCAACGCATATTTATGCTATGATGAAGCTCGACTTTTTCAAATCCTATCTATTAATTCGCTAGTATATAAAATATACTTGCTGTGTCTCCATGCGCATTAATAATTCTCCTTTGTATATTAGTTAAATGTGTTTTTCCTCAGTTGTATTCTTTAGAGATTCGTATGCGCATAGATATACACACAATATCCACAGATCCACAGAATACCCTCCTATTCATAGCTATTTCATGCATTTCTTTTCTTACTATCAAACTTGCGTTTTAATATATTTTCGAGACAGAATCAGCACCACTCGCATTTGTATGGATTGCAAGCGAATAATCTTGGGCAGTAACTTTAAGCGTGTCTGCGATAACTTGACACCCAAATCGGAACTCCCTCATTCCCTCTCCCTCGCTCTCTTTCCCCGTCCCTATAAAAGTTTGGCGAATTCGTTTGCAAATCCGTCGGTGAAATCACTCCCAATTTTCAGTTTTCACGCGGAGTTATGACAGTCCCTCCCTCCAGTGCTCACGGTGAGTTACTGCTGCGCCTAATTGTGTGTGTGTGTGTGTGTGTGTGTGTGTGTGTGTGTGTATGTGTGTGTGTGTGTGTTTCGGATCTAAGTATACGAGTACTCTCACTTGTGCATGTACTTGAACTCGGGATGCATGTACTCGTGAATTTAGGAAGTATCGTGGAGTACAAGCACAATGGACGTGTGGTGCGTGGAGGCAGTGGAGGCAGAGGTGAGGAAGTGCAAGGGCGCAACAAGGACGTGGCCTAATACATCATAATTATACGTTGGAGCTGTCTCAGTAGAATAACTCAGATATATGACAAGCATATCTAATGCTTAAACAAAATATAACTAACAAATACTTTTGATAGAATTTCAATACAATACAGTATTACTTGTCCTCGAGCCCAGCTATAATACTGAAATCTTGTACTCGGATTTGTGATCTGGTAATGTACTTTTACTCAGTACAAATAATTTTAGGATCCCCCCGAGAAAGTCTTATTGTGTGTGTGTGTGTGTGTGTGTGTGTGTGTGTGTGTGTGTGTGTGTGTGTGTGTGTGTGTGTGTGTGGTGTCGGCAACACGTGTGCACCAGGTGTGGCAGGTAAATTGGGGTGAAGGAGTGACTCGTAACCTTGACAATCAGCCCGCACACCAATTTAGTGAATTCACTGAGGAACATGACGGTTATTCCCTGTTTGTTACTGCTGCGCGGAAGTGTGTGTTTATATCCTGCAAATGCTGTGTGTGTGTGTGTGTGTGTGTGTGTGTGTGTGTGTGTGTGTGTGTGTGTGTGTGTGTGTGTGTGTCGAGTAAGGTGTCATGAAGGCTCTCAGGCGGGTGCTCACGGCGCGGAGTTCAGGTTGAAGGAATTACGGTTTTAGTGTGCAGGTCAAGGTGACATTTCAAGCGTTAATGTCCTGATAAACTGCATGTGAGCCTTAGTATTCTTTCTCTAGTTACTGAGGTTAACTAACGCCCACACGCCTTAACATCGACACGTATCCACACACACACTTCCTTGCTTCCTCCTTCCTTCCTCTTGTGGAATTGATATTTGGGGTTATGAATAATGCCCTGGACAGTTTTATTTTGAAGAGTGGAAGTGGAATAGGGTGAGGGGGAGTAGGGAAGAGAGAAGGGGGCCGGGTAAGGAAGGGCAAAAAGGTTATGGGTATGGTGAAATAAGAAACTGTAATGGCGCCTTTTCTGGGTAGAGGTTTAAAGCAGTTCTGGAGGAAAGTCGATATAGTATAGTTTCCTTTGGGTCTGTCATTTATTTTTTTCCGATTGTTTCCGGTGAGTGAGTGGTCAAAGTGAGAGGCCATGGTTCCGAATTTAGTGAGTGTGTCTGACGGCTTTATGAGGTCGGGTGCATGTATTTTGTATTTCAGGCTGACTGGCTCTGATTGGCGTGCTGGCGGCCGGCTGTGGGGCTGCTCTGTGTGTGTCTGTGGCTTATTGTCCATCCGGCCCACTGATGTATGACTAACTTTTTGTCGGACAATATTCGGCGGCTGTCGGGGTGAATTGCTCTCTGTATGTTTGTCTTTTTGCCTGTAACATGTGTGGGTGCCCGTCAGTCTATATCTGTCTGTATTTTGAGTTTATATTTTTGTGTTTGTTCGGCCGTGCGCGTTTGGGAAGATATGACTGTCCTTTCCTTTCTGTGCGTCTGTCTGTCTGGTATCGTGTGTGTGTGTGTGTGTGTGTGTGTGTGTGTGTGTGTGTTTTCTGTTTATTCTGTCCTTGTATCTTCGTCACTGTACACGTTTATTGCCATTGTTGTCTGTCTCGTGCTGGTTAATATTTTCCGACTGTCTGTATAATCTTCTCTGTCAGTGTGTCTGTATTATCAGCTTCCTTCTTCTGTCTGTGCGTATACGATATTGTCTCTCTATGTGTCTGCGTATTTCTGTCGGGTTTTCTGTTTATCCGTCGTATAGGTCTGTCTATCCTAATCCTTCACCTATCCCTCTGTCTGTGATATTCTGTCTTTGTCTTGTCGGTTCTCTTCTGTCTATGGGTGTTCGTCTGTTCCTCTGTGTGTCTGCTTATTTGTCTATCTTATTTTTTTGGTTATCCATTGTGTAGGCCTGTATTTTCTATTCCCTTACCGATCCGTCTGTCTGTGATGCTGTCTGGCTATGTGTTTTGGCTGGCATGCACATCAATCTTCCCTTCGTTGCACTATTTTGGCCTCGATTTCAGTCTGGCCGGCGGATTACGGGGTCGAGTGACTTTGGTATGACGGTACTTTTCTGACATGGTTGGCTGCTTGGCTCGCTGGTGATCTTTACGGGCGTGTGTTGTGCGCGGAGTTTGGCGATGATCTTTACGGGTGTGTATAGTGCGTAGAGTTTCATGGCCTGGATTTGTTGGTTGGCTGGCGGGCGGGCGGGCGGGATGAGGCACGGTGAGGCTCTATGGGTCGGGTCAGCGCTGGTGAAGACAAACGAATTTGCAACCGACCAACCAGCCAGTGAACCGAACGACCAAGCGACCAGCTGTACCGAGGCACCGACCAAGAATGTATAGATAAAATTCGGGGAGCATTTTGACGTTTGACTTGTGACAGAAAAGCAGGGAAGCGTGAAGACAGTGTAGCCAGAACGGGCGGGCATGAGGAGGTGGTGGTGGCAAGGTGGAGGAGGGAAGGAGAAGGGAGAGAGGGGAAGGGGGTAAACGTAAGTCAGCTGTGAGGGGAGAGGGGCAAGGGGGAGGGTATAATTAATAACTTCATTACCGAAAGCGACGATATATTGCGACTGACTAAAAGGAATTACCGATCCCCGTGACGCAGGAGGCAGTTTCCCAGCACACGCTTAATGCAGAGGTGGTGTTGAGGGACGTCTGGTGTGTGTGTGTGTGTGTGTGTGTGTGTGTGTGTGTGTGTGTGTGTGTGTGTTGCGGTAATGGTGGTGTGTGGTTGATAAGTGGTGGTGGGGGTGGTGGGGTGGTGGGGGTGATGATGGTGGCGATGGATGGATGGATGGTGATGATGGTGGTGCTTGGGAGATGGGTGATCGTGGAAGTGACGGTGGTGGAGATAAATGGCGTTTTGGATGCTACTGGTTGGTGATGGAAAAGGGTGGTGATGATGGTGGTGGTGGTGGTGGTGGTGGGAGTAGATGAGTGGTTACTTCAGTACACACAGACGTTAACCAGCAACATATCACCACCACCACCATCATCATCACCACCACCTTCAACACCACCACAACAACCTCTTTCACCTCTCTCTTTACCTTCATTTCCCTCCCTTCACCCTCATTCTCCTTCCTTCACCTTCATTTTCCTCCTCCTCCCTTCTGAGGACGTGTTGAGTTCGAAAAAAAAAGACGGATATATAGTATCGTATTTTCCTTCCCTTACCTCCTCCTCCTCCTCCTCCCTACCTGTTCGCCTCCCACAATCACACATATTCGCAGTACTATATCATGTTCCGTGTGTGTGCGTGTGTGTGTGTGTGTGTGTGTGTGTGTGTGTGTTAACATTCTTACTATATGTATCATTTACTTACCTATACATCATATACTACTAAGTCTAACTACTACTACTACTACTACTATTTCTACTACTATCACCATCAATAAAACAGTAATTAATACCACTACCATTTCCACGAAGGTCACCACCACCACATCACCACCACGGACGTGCGTCACCACAGGCCTGCAGCGCTCCTGGTGTCGACATTCCGCAGCATTACGTTCGGAAGGCTGAGCAAAAGGAATTTCATTGAGTTACTCGTTTTTGTCTCAGTGTTCGCGAAATGAACGAGTGTTGATGTGGTGCGACGGGGGGTGGGCGGTGGAAGGAGTGGGGCAGGGTTGTGAGGGGTGGGCGGGTGGACGAGCAGCGGGTAAAAGAGTGGGTGGACAGGTGAGTGGGCGGGTGGGTGATTGGACAGGTGGAGGGGAACGCATCCATCACGCTCTAATACTCGCGCTCAGCACTGTCCTGGATCTAAATACGCTGATGAAATATAATAATTTCTCTCGGGATAAAAGTTGAATTGGTTTAATCGCAGCGGCCTAACTGGCTCTGTCGTATCCATTGACAAAGTTATTTAACATGCACGTGCCGTTTAGTTTGGCCGAATGGAAACAAATTAACATTATCCATAAAAACATAATTGATTGACAGCGATTCTGACACTATGTTGGGTTGCCGCCGCTTACCAGGGGTCGACGGACGGCGAAGCGGGGACGCAGGAGTGGTGACGTATTCCTAGGTGTTTCTGGGTGTGCCTGGGCATGCATAGGTGTTACTGCGCCTAGTGAAGAAGAACAGGAAAGCGAGAGTAATAGAAGAAGCAAAGGAGGACGAAGGAATCCAGAGAAGAATAAGGGAACCGGGAGTGCAGGGCAGAAGAGGCTTGATGCAGGCATGTCTTCCCGTTCCTGGATGTCACAGAGCGTTCCTGCGCCTAAGGAGGTAAATGCAAGGTAACCAAGTATAAAAGATCAAAATTGTTCCTAAATAATAAGGTGGTCAAAATTATAATGATGTTTCTGATTTACTATTATTATTATTATTATTATTATTATTATTATTATTATTATTATTATTATTATTATTATTATTATTATTGCCATTGTTATTATTATTATTGTTATTATTATTGCTATTGTTATTGTTTTGTCATTATTTTGTCATTATTGATCTACTTATTATTATTATTATTATTATTATTATTATTATTATTATTATTATTATTATTATTACTGTTATTTCTATTATTATCACTGTTATTACTATTATTTTTTACTGTTATAATTACTACTACTACTACTATTATTATCATTATTATTATTATTATTATTATTATTATTATTATTATTATTATTGTTATTGTTATTGTTATTGTTATTATTATTATTATTATTATTATTATTATTATTATTATTATTATCATCATCATCGGTGTAGGGGACCAAGGAACCCAGGACTGGGTATGAAGACTGAGAAGACTGAAAGGGCTAGAAGACATGGGAAGCAAGTGGATCGGCGGTCAACGGAAAAAAAACAACAACCCGCCAGGAATACTAAACTTCATAATCCAATCAGCCGCCAGTCACGGGTCATAAATCGCCTTCTTTAGAACGGCACATACCTCCAACGTATTTTTTTTAGCACTACAAAGAGGGAGCTTAGGTGGTGCAGCGGTGAAGACCGTGACTACTACTACTGCGATGGTCAGGTGTTCGAACCCTGGCTGGATGCAGCACATGGCAGACGCGGCGCTCCCCTGCCGCTAACTCTGGGCTGAGCAGCCTGAGCGGTGTGTCCCTGTGTGGCGAATGATATTTTCCTTGCACGAGCATGTGTGTGTGTGTGTGTGTGTGTGTGTGTGTGTGTGTGTGTGTGTGTGTGTGTGTGTGTGTGTGCCTGTGTGTGTGTGTGTGTGCCTGTGTGTGTGTGTGTGTGTGTGTGTGTGTGTGTGTGTGTGTGTGTCACGGTGCTGCTCCCGACGCTTACTAAATCAGTTTCCTTTACGGTTGGACGACCTTGTAAGGCACGCGGCACGACGCGACGATCCCCTCAGGAGCTTGGTGGTGCGGCGACCAGCAAGGCGAAGAATGGGTGAGGAAGCAATACAGAAGGGCGGGGCGGGGCTGAGTAAAGCGGGGCGATGGAGGTGACGAGGAGTGGCGGCAACATGACTTGAGCTCGCCGTGTTTTTCCTTAAGATTAATGCACAGCTTCTGAGGACTGACTGTAACGACGTCGTGATTCGGACAAATGGAAGTTTTCTGTCCTTTTGTCGAAAGAAGGAGACGAGTTGATGTTAATCTAATAGACTCGCGGCACTCTCATGGATCACTGGACTAAGTAACGCCTCGCGAGGATGAAGATAATGTCCTGCTGCCGGGAACAAAGGCCGGCTGGGAGCCAAGGGTTCGTCTATACTATGTCACCGGCCTGACTAAACTACGCCAAGGCTTCTCGCTTTGTGTGGAGAACACAGCGTCACCGGGTAGCAAAGGATCTTCATAAGTTCGTTATGCACGAGAGTGTACGCCATTATCTAGAATTTGCATGTGTGCTGTGGAGGAGTCTGTCAGTGGACCGGCAAGGCCCCGTGACGCCGACGGGGGAGCAAACAACTTCCGCTTCTGGCGCAGCCACTCTCTTCTGTGATTTATGAACCCAAAGAACGTCGACTTGCAACTTAGAAGCTTAAACATAAAAAGGTCAAACAAGGACGTCTTCATAAACGGCGTCCCATTTATTTTATTAATTTTCAGTGGAAGGGCTGGCAAGAGGCTGGGCAGGGAGGGAGGGAGGAGGAGGGACGAGTGTGGGCAGGCATGGTCTTCTCAGTTCACAGACTTGCTCACGCAGTGCCACCTGCTACCTCTATGGGGGCCCGTAGCCATCCTGTACGTTTTACGGTGCACTTCATGCCTCTTCAAGGATCATCCCCACAATAGTTGGAGTCATCTTCTCTACCCTCCCGACACATCAACACCTTCCTGCCCTACTTTCCCCCTCTCTCAGCCACATTTCCTCTGTCCCTCTACTCCTCACCGGCGGAGGCCTCGAGGGCACGTGTCGCCGTTTCAGACTCATGACACGTGGGGACGAACACCTAACAAAAAGAGTCCCGCACTTCAAAGTTTGCATCTGAAGTGTGTGCCTCGCGCCCTAAGCCTGTCGTGGTGGCCGATAGTTGTGGCGCGCGTGGTGTGTGACTTGCTGAGGTTCACGGCTGAGGAACGAGAACTTCACTGAATTATTCGAAACCGCTCGAACACGACGAGGAATTATCTAGTCAAACAACGAGACGCCGGTTCATTATCAGATCAAAAGACGGGAGGAGAGGGAGGTGGGGGGAAGGGAAAGGGGGGGACGCCATCGAGCAAGTCCTACGTCTATTCGCGTTTGGCGACAGCACCAACACACCATCACGTTCCTCCTCATTTACCTTCACTAAAATGACGCCACGAAAAAAAACATATATTCACCATCCATTGCCCAACAGTTGACATAAGCTTTCCCTCTCGGCCTGACACATATTTCAATTAAAGCCCAAAACCCTGGCAAGCCGAGGCAGGTGACGTGAATCCCTGTCAGGTGTGATGAGCAGCGTTTAAAGTGTCGAGCGACCCGCCACGCTCACCTACTGTGGATGTGGCGTCGCAGGGCCTCCACTTGTCTGTTCTGTCTCCATCCTCGACACAGGACACTCCCACAACAACGAAGAGTGTACAAAATTATTATTATGGTGGAGTAGCAGTCCGGTACCCCCCTGCCGTCTCCTCACACATGACTGCCTGGGCATTGAGGGGCATCCAGGCAGTCATGCACATACACAAGACAGGGGTGTCGGCCGGGTATACCTGCTGCTCCTCCACCCTCGAGGGATCTGCGTCGGTGACTCGGAACGAACGACGCAGTCCTGGCGGGCAATACATCTGAGCCTTAATTAATTAACTCGCGCAACCCTGAGAGTTTATTGGAATGATTTAATTTACGGCTTTTAGGAGTACTGATAAGATGCTTGAAATGTATTTATGTAAATACTTGTGATCAGACTCCCGGGATGCAATCTAAAGAAGGTAGTACAGGAGTAAAGTGGTGGGGCGGGAAGGGAACCCTGGAGCCACTATAAACACTTGCCTGCCCCATGACGGGCTGGGGCCGAATACCATCCAGGCCCCTCAAGCAAGCCTACCGGCGCAATAGGCGGAGACGTAAAAAAACAAACAAACAAAAAAAAAAAAACCATTATGCTATAATAGAAATGCTTAAGCAGATATTTTTTCAGCCACAGCATCTCGGCGTGGCAACACGCGCTTGCGACGGGAGCAAACTCACTTAGTTTCCAGTGCTATTTTTTTCAATAAAAAAGGAATCAACTTGGGCATGACAGAAAATGAAGTTAACAATGAAATTTAATCTACATGGAACTTCTTACATGGAAAGTCCGTCAAGTGAAATAGGACACGTGGATGATAATTTTGATGATTATAATTATGAGTAGGAGGAAGGAGAAAGAGGAAAAGGAGAAAACGGAAGAGAATAATGACATACGTTGACGGACACTGCCAAAGGGCCAGAGATGAAAGGACAGCAGAGTCGTGGAAGCTAACTAAGAGACCTGAGGACCTAATGAATGAAATTGACTTTAATGACTAATAGACTGACTAAATGACCAAGTGCCTGCTTGACTGACTGACTAATTGAGTGACTGACTGACTAATTGACTGACTGACTGACTAGCGCCCTTAATGAATCCCTTCCTGAGTTTGCAGCTAAAAAGTACTCTGAAAATCTGAATTATGCGAGGCAGGAAAGTTAGCGGAGCGGCACGGGGGCACGCTGCAGATGGGCTGGGCGTATTAGGGGGGGGGGGGGGGGGTTGGGAGGTGGAGTGACGTGTGGAAGGGTGAGAGTTAATAATTTTTTTTTTTAATAGTGAGGAGCGGGGCGGGGTTCTGATGGGGAGGAGGAAAACTGTGGAAGTGAAGCCGCACCGAGTATTGCCGGCCATATCGTGATCGGCAAAAAACAGTCATAAAAAAACCCTGACCTCACCAACACAGTTACAGTTTTTGCTGCTTATAAAAAACTAGTATCTAATGACGTGACTGATACTGTTCATGGCAAGTGTTTGGCGCAAGGATCAGTACCAATTCTAAATGTATCGATCACTTGTTAGAATACTGATTAACATAAAATACCGTTGCTGCAGTGGGTGAATGGAGGAAAGGGGTCAGGAAGAATAGACACAGAGGTACTCAGGCGGGAAGATGGCGAGGGAGGGAAGCCTGTGTGTGACCTGCGTGATGCCTCCGAGCGCACCTGTAGCGGGGAAACAAGTCTTCTCTAAGGCACGCGGGCGACTCACTACCTGACTTTTACCTCCCTTTCCTCCAGCAGGTGTGACGGTGCTGTTCTCCTCACCTGGCCTTTCCACGGCTCCTCTATTCCCTTTCCCATCTTCCCTTACAACTCTCCTCCCGCCACGTTTCCTTAATTCTGTCTTCCACCTGACCTCCTCCCCCACACACCTTCGCCTCAGATGTCACTACCTTCCCTTCTCTTGTCTCTTCGTAGGTGTGGGGAAGGGGGACAGGGTGAAGAAGGGTGAGCGGTGGATCGGGAGGGGGGAGGGGGAGGGTGTGCTATAAGGAATGATTAGAAAACTGTTGGTAAAAGACGGTAGGGCGGGGATAGATGTAGTGGGTGGGAGAATACAGGGTGGAGTGTAAAGAGAAGGAGGAGGAGAAGGAGGAGGAGGAGGAGAATGAGGAGGAGGATGTAATGTAGGTGTTAAGGGGGGGGTGGGGCGGGGCAGTTAGAGGCTGTTGTTTTAAGCTTTAAGGTCCATTTTTCTTCATTTACAAAGGAGCAAGACAAGGAGGAGCCTTTCCCCCACTCCCTTTGACCTGTTTCACGCTTTCTCCCTCTCCCTCGTATCTTGCCCTTCCCCTCTCTTGGCCCTCCCTCCTTTTTCTTCCTTCCCTCTCACATCTCGTTTTCCTCGCCATTCCTCCTCCTCTTCCTCCGTTCACCATCTTAGTATTCTGCCTTTTCCCTTTGTCCACTCTTTTCATTTTTTTTCCTTCATATTTCCGCCTTCTCCTCCTCCTCCTCCTCCCTACTCTTTTTGCCTTCCCTTCTTTCTTTCCCGTCTTTACACCTCAGCTTCTTTTTTCTTTCACCAGTCACTCCTCGTTCATGTCTCGTTCTTTTTCATCATCAGTCCATTACCCCGTTTTTTCCTTCCTTCCATACTTCTTCCTTTCTTCGTTGCGTTCGCTGTTCCATTTTTCTTCCCCTCTTATCCCCGGACTAGCCTTAAATCCTGCATCCCCATCCCTTCCTTCCCCTCCCCTTCTTTCTCCTCCCCCTTCACAGCTATTTCTTCCGGTAGTCTCTTCTCCGTTGTATATCCTTCCTTGCTGCTTTTTTTCCCTTGCATCCACGCCTTCCACTTTCATCCTTTTTTCTCTCCTCCTCCTTTATCCTTTCCCTGACGTCGCCGCCTCTCAGTTTTCCCCCTAAGCTTAGCAGAATTTAGCTGAGTGACGGGATCGTATCGTGTTCATATATTTTTCCCTTTTTTTACCCCCGAGCGTTCGACACCAGTGTTTGGTTAAGCTATACAGCAAAAAAGACTTACGGTTCTCCTTTCACTTTCTGGCGTAGCATTCATTTCCTTTGAAGATAAACGACATTTGGGTTTTAAAAGTTTGTATTTAATTAACGCCCTCAAAAATATATCAACCAATAGTCACACCGTCAGCCAAACTGTCAACATGTCATCCGACCAACCAGTCAACCAGTCAGTCAACCTATGCGTTATTCAGTCGGTCATTTAGTCAGTCAGTCAGGCACTCAGCCGGCCAACGAACCCAAGCGACCTTCCCTCAGCCACTCAACTGCCACCATCTCCACCAGTCGACTTCCGCGTCACCTGCATGGCTAACGAGGCGCCGCGCACCTGATATGAACCTCAGCAGCCCGGCAGTATACATGGTCTCAGGTGTGCTTAGTCCCGTGGCCCCGCGAGGCTCAGGCACCATTAAGGCGTCCCTGGTGTGTGTATGTGTGTGTGTGTGTGTGTGTGTGTGTGTGTGTGTGTGTGTGTGTGTGTGTGTGTGTGTGTGTGTAATTGAAATTTTTGCCTCTTTTTTTTTAGTGTTTGTCTATCCTGTCTCTGTCTGAGCAGTCCCTGTCTGTCTGTCTCTCTGTCGGTATGCCTGCCTATCTGTTCATCTTTCTGCTCACACAATTAATTTTCTTTCTTTCCCTGTCTATCATTTTGTCTGTCTGTCTCCAGCTGGCAATTAGTCCGTATTTATTTTTGTTGTTTTGTCTGTGTTTCTATTAGTCTGTCAGTGTCTGTCTGTTTTGATGGGTATAAAATCATTAACCTACCAGAGGCTTACAATTTTGTTTTTAAGTTTCTCTTTGTCTCCGTCTCTGTCTTTGTCTCAGTCTGCCTGTGTCTGCCTCTGCCTCTGATGCTGCCTGGCGTCATACAAGGACTGCGGCTCGGCATGTCTCCCTGGAAACTTGATGGCACCGTAAAATCGGAGAAGAGAACATGAAAAGGGCAGCGAGAAGCACTACAGCTGACGGGAGGCACCGGGTGGATGGGCGGGTCGAGGGCTGAAGTGGAGGCAGGAGGCGCGAAGGGTGGAGGTGGAGGACGAGATGGGTGGAGGAAGAGGAGGAAAGTGTAAAGTGTTGGAGAGGCCCTGCATTTCAGGATACATTTCTCCTCTTTCTCGCAGCATCACACCACCACAACATCCTCCATCACCACATTATCCTCCCAACATCCCCACCTCCCGGTTCCTCCTCCTCTCTCCCTCCCATCTCTCTGGCTACTTCTTCCCCGTCCTCTTTCCCACTCTTTCCTATTTAGACTCCTGCCCACCGTTGCCAGATTGTCGTACTCAGAGCATAGTATTTACCGGTTTCTGACGCCTAACTATTGCCAAGAAACATCAGAATCTAACTCTTTTAACGATAATTATAAATGCGTTTCGTCATTGGAGCCCAGAAGACAGTTTTGGGGCAGGAAGTCGGGAAATATATGCGGCTGAGTACGACAATCTGGCACCGTTGCTCCTGCCATCCTTCCTCTGCCACTGTATATTTCCGTGGCCTCATCCAAACAATACTTGCCTCTTGTCATTCATCCACAGCATATTCCAGTAACACCCTCGGAAATCCACCTGTATGAACGCCCTTTTTCATCTCCTCATGCTTTCATTCTCTTGTTCTTAATTATGTTTTCCTAGTCGTTCTCCCTCCCGCTCTGTCTGTCTTTTTACTTGTCTGTTTCCAACTACTCTCATCCATCTAAGCATATACAATGAGCATTATATAATTCTTCTCCATCATCATCATCACCATCGTCATCCTCTGCTTCTTCATAATGTTCTCTTTTCTCATTCGCTCGTCGTTATCCTTAAGTGACTTGGCAACGGAGAAGCCAATGTTTGTGGTCTTCAAGCCTCCCATAGTCACGTCACCATAGAAACGCGTCCTTCATTAGCGGGATTATGAAGTCAACAGCGTCAAAGCTACATTGACACCTGGATACTTATAAAGAGGTGCGCCAGGTATGAACAGGCAAGCAAAGCAGTGATGATTGGCTCTTAACTCACTGATCAAAACATCGAGGCTTTGAAGAGGTAATATGGTTGAATCTGATTACGAGCACAGACTGTGTTATGAACTTTCCTTCACTAATAACATATCGCTTCTCGTTTCCATTTCCACTGCTATCTCAATCCACCGTTCCACTCTAATGTGTTGGGTTAGACTTGCGGGTGAGTGCGTTATTTTGACATCCATCTACTGTGCTTGTAATTTCCTTATATCCTTATTGTGAATTAGATGGCCTCTTGTAGTCTCCTTCTGTCCTTGGGTATCCTTATGAATCAAGTGGCCTCTTGTAGTCACCTTATATCCCAATTTTTATTATCCTTGTTTGCGTATGTGGACTTCCGGGAAGCAACACTATACCTCGTGATTCAAGAAGCCTCTCGACAAGCACGATGATCAATATTTGCCTCGCGTGGCGGCGTGAGTGACGTGCGCCGCGCCCTGCTGGCAGTCAGGGCGCCCAAAAGGATGTCGCTGGTTTGTTTCCTTTTATGTTTCCCTTTTTATCCGTGTTGCCGTTCCGTCGTGCCTCCGCCGCGCGCTCGCTCGCTCGTCGCGTCGTGATGGTCAGGCCCAGAATTTTAAAAGATCCAATTTGTTCGGTCGCAGCGAGGCCGTCGACCCAACGATTTTTCAAAGAAACCGAGGCAAAAATATACAGCCAAAGATTTTTTTCGTTTTTTTTTCTTCCGCCCATCACTTTTACAAGAACCGCCGCCGCTCCGCCTGTCCAGTGATGTGTGTGTGTGTGTGTGTGTGTGTGTGTGTGTGTGTGTGTGTGTGTGTGTGCGTGTTTTGATGCACATTTCAGGGTTCCAAGGTCACGAGGTCAGGCCGATGTGACCCGCTCTACCTGACTTTTTCCTGACGGGGCTTCGGGTCGTTATGGCGATGCTACGTCCCTCCCCCTCCTCCTCCTCCTCCTCCTCCTCCTCCTTTCCCCTTCCACCTCCTCCTCTTCCTCCCCCTGCTCCTCTTCCACCTTTGGTTCCAGGTAGCGAGTATATGTTTTACCAGTTACAATTTTTTGATATTATCTAAAGTTTCTGTTTACAAAACTCATAAGGTTATTACAGTGAATGAATTTTACATACCATTTGGAGGAGGAGAAGAAGATGAAGGAAGAGGAGGATGAGGATGAGGATGAGGATGAGGAGGAGGAGGAGAACTAGGAGGAGGAGGAGAAGGAGGAAGGAGGAGGGAGAAAAGTAGCACCATAAGGTAGAAGGAATAAGAACATAAGGTAGCTGGAAGAGGAGGAGGAGGAGGAGGAGGAGGAGGAGGAGCATTAAGGAGAAGAAAAAAGAAAAAAAAAATAGAAAAAATGAAAAAAGAAAATGAGCATGAGGAGGAGTAGGAGGAGGAGAAGGGGAAGCAAAAGGAGGAGGAGGAAGAAGAAGAGGAAGAAGAGGAGGAGTGCCTGACCCGCCTGTCAAGCTCTGAATGGAGGAGGAAGTTCTTGTTTCAGTGGCTCTCGGGTTTTTGCTTCCCTCGGACGTGAAATCCCAGGCGGCGCCGCAAAGTTACTCGGATATGATGTTGCCAACTTCTGGGGCAGCGCAGAAACTTGCCATTATTTCAGTCGATCGTGCCCTGCCTCAACTACAACAGCCCCCGAGGACGCAGGAAAAGGGTATGGTGGAATGGAGGGGGGGCGGGGAGGGTTTGGAAGGACGGCACTTCACCTCCTCCCTACGGCCAGCAGAGAGAACAAATATCATCTCCCCTTTGACACAGTTTGGGTTTATAAATTACTCACGCTCATGTCCCGCTGCAAGGCCACTGACAGCCCCGCGTCCAGAGTGTTGCCCGCCTCCAGTATTCATTTATCTGTCTGTTGGAGGAGGCGATCCGGTAAGTGAAGCTCTAACACCCTAAAATGATGAAAAACCACTCGAAAATCCATTCTCCCACAACAATATCATGTATCACGCCCTCATGTTGGTGTCATGCTCTCTCGCTCAATTCCCAGATACGTAAACAGAGGAACAGAAGGAGTCTGCAAGAGGCCGGCAGGAATATACAAGGCAACTACTGAAAAACCTAACCCACCCTATTCTCACTATCCATGAACTTACTTAACCTCTTCCTGAAGGCATCATCGTCAACACATGACTGCCAATTCTGTTCCAACTTCCAAGCCATAACATTCCTGCAGCTCCCTTATTCTCGCTCTGACCGCCGTCCCCCGCTGACAAGAGCAAACTAAACATTCCAGAGTGATTGGAAGAAGAAAATAAGGACGTTAGGAGAAGAAGACAATATTTCGTTCACAATCTTAGGGGGAAAGGAATGGCGCGAGGACCGTGTAATGTGAATGATAGAGTGGAGGTTCTGGTGGTGGTGGTGGTGGTGGTGGTGGACGAGGACGAGGATGGCAAATGGGGTTAAAAGGTGTTGTGTTATTATTATGGCGTTTATTGAACATTATGAATACCGCCTGTCTGTTTACCTGCGCTCCCACACACTGACTTCCCTTCCCGCTCCGTGTGTCTGGGTGATCATCTTTCCTCTTTTAGTTGTCTTAATCTAGTTTTATTTTTCTAGACTGTTCTCTTAGGCGCTATGTTTTAGTTTCCTCTCCTTGTTTTTCAGTCCTTCCTTGTCCTGCCCTCTCCTGTCTTGTCCTGTCCTCATCTGCCCTGTCGTGTCCTGTCCTGCCCTGTCCTGTCCTGTCCTGTCCTGTCCTGTCCTGTCCTCTTCTGTCCTGTCCTTTACTCTCCTTTTCTCTCCTCTCCTCACCCTCGCCTCTTCTCTTCTCGCCTCGCCTCGCTTCGCCTCGCCTCGCCTCCTCTCTCTCTGGACTTCGGTGGAACGCTGTCTACGCCACGTTAATATTCCATCAGCGCACTGCAACAACGAATGAAAATTGATGTCGCATATAGAGCGAAAGTTTTGGAACGAAAGAATGAAAACTGACGTCTCAAAAAAAAAGTACCAGAAAAAAAAATGCAATGCCAGTCGTTAAGAATTTTTCTTTTGATGGAAACCGTAACGACTGATGATTTCAGATTCACGGGGAGTACGCAGATAAAAAGAAAAAAAATCATTGGTGAGGAAAGCGATAAAAACAGAGATGAAGACAGACAATGATAGAAATAGGAGATAACAACAGTGGCGTAAGTAAGGTAAGGAAAATCACAGGTGTATGGGTGAGCGTGGGCGTGATACCAATGATGCAACACGACGCCTGAGGAATAAGAGAGGCATGCAGCACCTCCACCTTGCACTGAACCTTCCCAAGCCGAGGTAAACAAAGGAGGAAGATAATACGTAAACAGGTGAGACGAGAAATAACCAAAGACACCTGAAGATTAAGAGAGCCATGCACCTCCACCTTAAACTGAACCTTCCCAAACCGAGATAAACAGAGGAGAAAGATAATACGTAAACAAGTTAAATGAGAAATAACCAAAGACGGACAGACGTGTAGCTCTCAAAGGAAGAAAATACACATCCCAGGTATTAGGGTGAGCTTTATACAACATACAACAAGGCGTCTGTAGGGAAAGGGGATCATGTAACACCTTCATCTTCCTGACCTTCGCCGGTAGCTCGTCACCTGGGAGGCAGAGGGCGTGACGCGGTGGGGAGGGAAGGCCGTTTGTTTTTGTTTTTTTCACTTTTCCGTGTTGGGGCGACGCGCGAGAAGGGGAGTTTTACCTTGCCCTTCAGGGAGGTGTTGGTGGTGGGGGTGGGGTGGCCGAGCGTCTCCTCCCCCCTGCTCCTTCTCCTCCTCCTCCTCTTCCTGCTCCTCCTACTTCCCTCCACCCTTTTTCTTTTTTCCTTCCTTTTTCAATTTCTCTCTTTTCCTCTTCATTCTCCTTTCCCCTCTTACTCCACACTTAGCAGTTATTTCCCACCTATCCTCCTCCTCCTCTCTCTCTCTCTCTCTCTCTCTCTCTCTCTCTCTCTCTCTCTCTCTCTCTCTCTCTCTATAAGTTGGCAATTTTCAGTCATCGCCGAGTGCCCTAAGAATACCCACATGCTGTCCTGGAGAGCACCTATCCACCTGGACTCAGATAAACTCTCTAGATAGTCAAAGATGAGTTCCGGGGAGCAGCATGAGCAAGGCAAGATAGCACCACTATAAAAAAAACTTGCCTGCGCCTTTATGGGCTAGCAAACAAAAAATCTTCCTTGTCTTCGTCTTCCTTTTGCCTTTCCTCTTCTTCTTCTTCTTCTTCTTCTTCTTTATATTTTCTTTTCTCTATCATTTTCTATTTCTTTTTTCGTTTCTTCCTCTTTTCCTTTTTTTTGCTCTTACTTCCCACTCTGCTCCACTTCTCATTCCGTCTTGTCTTCCCCCTCCTCGTCTATTTCTTTCTCTTATTCCTTCTCGTCCTCCTTTTTTGTCTCTTTTATTATTGCGTTTCTTTTTCCTAATACTTTTTTTATTCTTCCCTCCTTAATTCCTTCCACTTATCTTCATTCATTTTATTCTTCTTTTCCCTCACTTTCTCCTTTTTTTCTTCCTCCCCTTTCTCCTCCTCCTCCTCCTTCCCCTCCTCCTCCTCCTTCTCTTCTTCCTCCTCCTCCTCCTTAATCTCCTTCTCCTCCTCTCACGGTGTTAGTTATTCTCGTGCAAAAGCCTCCACATTAAAGATTATTTGAGGTGCAAGGCAGCAGCTGCGGCTTTCCAGTGATCCACCCAGCCTCCTCCCTCGATTTTTCCTCCTCTTCCTCCTCCTCCTACTCCTCCTTCTCCTCCTCCTCCTCCTTTTCCCGCTCAGCGTCTCTCCTTATTTTTTCTTTTTCCTCTTTTATGTCCTCACTCCTTCCTTATCTTGCCGATATTTTCTATTTCTTTTTTTCCCTGATCCACCTCACCTTTACCTCTCTGTCTCTTCCCTTCAGTCACCTGTAACCTGACCTTCCCTCCTTGAAACCTTCGCGTCCTCCGTGCCGGAGTCCCAAACAGAAACTTTGCGGGTTCTTTCTTCGCCGAGAGGGATCACATCGCCTGAAATTGGCACAATATGCAAATAAGGTGTGGAAACGTATCTGGACAAACTCGACATGGATAAATCAACATCACCCGAGAACCTGTTTGCGTTTAAAAAAAAAAAAAAAAACTTTACCAACATACTCTCCAGGCAGTTCCCAGCATTGTTAATCTTTCATTACAATTAAATAAGGTCCCGTAAGATTGGAAACCTGCGAACGTAACACTGATCTTCACCGGAGGTAACCAACAAGCCTACAAGCTTGACTTCAGTGGTTGGCAAGACCCTTAGGAAAATTATTCCACAAAATCGTCGAGTTTCAAGAGAAAAACAATATTATTTCCGATCCCCAGCACGGTATCAGAAAATGTTCCTGTATAGCCAATTACTTGACTCTCGACACGTCATAGGTGTAAACTGGGACAACCTTATCCTCCTCCTACTCCACCACCCTGGAAAATGTTACGTCATGCATTTTAGATCCAGAAATAGTAACCATAAATGCAATATGCGTAGAAAACCACTACGAGTCATACATGAGGGATCAGATTTTAGGGTCACTATCAGCTGAATTGAAAAATGCAAAGCATTCTCAATGACTTCGTCACAAGCTAACAGGTTATCTGTGTTTTGTTTCCTCCTCCTCCTCCCCTACTCCATCCCCCACTTCCTCCTCCTATCCCTTTCCGTCCTCCTCTCTCATGTTCACTTTCCTCCTCCTTCGGGTTCTCTTCCTGGCAGTATCCTTCCCCTTACCCCTCCGCCTCCTCGCCTCAATCACCCATCACCGCCCCTTCTCCTCTCCTTACCACTCTCTCCTCACCACCTGCATACCTGCCTGTAGCGCTGCCTCGCTGCCCCCGCCCATCACCAGCCCTTACCTACACCCGACACGGCCCCGTCCACGCCCCTTCCCCTTCACGCTTCCCCCTGCTGCGTCTAATGATAGGGAAGGATGCAGGGAGCGACTGGGAGGAGATAAGGCTGAGAGGGAGGGTAGGGAGAAAGGGAGGAAGAAATGGAATGGGATAGAGAGTTAGGCGATGAGAGAGAGGAAGAGGCAAGTAAAGGCGGGCTACAAGGGAAAGAGGAAGGAAAAGAAGCTGGGAGAGAAAGATAGTACGGAAGGAGTAAAGGAGAGGAGTGAGAGAGGGAAGGAGAGGATGGGAGGAGATGGGAGAGGTAGGAAAGGAGAGAGGGGAGGGAGAAAGGGAGGAAAGGAGAGAGGTTAGAGAGAGGGAGAAGAGGAGAAAAGTTATGAAGAAGGAGAAAAGGAGAGAAAATTGTGGAATAAAGGAGAGGAAGGGAGAGGAGGGAGGAAGGGAGGAGGGGAAAAAAGGGCATACTAAGGAGAGGGGGAGGAGAGAAAGGGGAAGAAGAAAGGGTCATGTTGAGGAGAGAAGGGGAGAGCAGGGAGGAAAGGAAGAGAGGAAGGAAAGGGCCATACTGAGGACAAACAGGAGAGGAGGGAGGAAAGGAAGAGGAAGGAGAGAGAGCCATACTGAGGAGCGAAGATAAGAGGAGGGAGGAAAGGAAGAGGGAGGAGAGAGAACCATAACGAGAAGGAAGGGAGAGAGAAGGAGAAGACGGGAGGGGAGAGAGAGGGCCATACCGCGAAGGAAAGGAGAAGAGAGGACAAGAGAGAAGAAGAGAGAGGAGAATCGGAGGGGTGGGGGGGAGGGCCATGTTGCTCCTCATCCTCTCAGTACTGGGCGAGCGTCATCACGTCTGCCATTCTAATCTTACGAGCGTAAACTAAAGTGCCATAAACGCATCATAAACTAGACCCTAATTCTTCTTCTCTTCTGGCCTGGCGTAGGGATGAATGGCCGGGGGGACGGGGGGAGAGGGGGAGAGAGGGAGGGAGGAGTAGGATGGAGGGGTAAGGAGAGGGAGGGGTAAAGGCAGGCAGGAAGGAAGGAAAGGAAGGAGGAAAAAATATATTAGGAGTAGGGAGGGCAGTATATCTAGCAGTGGAAGATATCTTTAATTTCTCTCTCTCTCTCTCTCTCTCTCTCTCTCTCTCTCTCTCTCTCTCTCTCTCTCTCTCTCTCTCCATCTATCTATCTATCGCTATTCATTCACTTTCCACCCCTACCCACCAGCTTTCCTTTCCTTTTCTTGTTTCACTTCTCTTCGCCTCAAACTTTTCTCGGCCAATTTTTTTCCCCATCCCTTTCCATTCCATTCTTAATATCACTCCTTGCTGCGCTGCTGGCCGGGCGGGCGTGGCCACAGCGTTCTCGGTAAGCCTGAGATGTGGCCCCGAATCGCATTGGGAAAGTCACGGCAGGGAGCAGATAGGAGGAGGAGGAGGAGGACTAGGTGGAGCAGAAATGGACTATATGAAAGTAGAACGCAGGATAAAGTAAGTTAGAGATGTAATTAAGGAGAACGTGATGCAGTTAAAAAGACAAAGGGAAAGTAAGGGAAATGAAGGAGGAAGGACGAGGTAGGAAAGAGGGAAAGAGGAAGGGAAGAGATGAAAAAGGAATGGAGGAATGAAGGGTAGAGTGAGGCAGAGGTGAAAGGTGGACGTGAAACAAGGTGAAAAGTAATGAAAAATGAAGGAGGAAGGGCAAGGCAGGAAAGATGAAAAGAGGAAAGGAAGAGATGAAAAAGGAAAGGAAGAACGAAAGGTAGAATAAGGCAGAGGTGAAAGGTGGACGTGAAATAAGGTGAAAAGAGACAGACAAGTTAAATAAAGTAAAAGAGCAAGGAAGAGACAAAAAGAAAAAGAAATAAAATCAAACCAGGGACGGAAATAAATATGGAGGGGAAAAAATGGACGGGAAATGAAGCGAGGCAAAAAAAGCAGGATATAAATAAAGTGGACGGGGCAATGTGACAGGGAGAAGATGGAGACGGAGAAGCAGGAAAAGGAAGGAAGGTTCAAGATATGCAAATAAAGAAGATGAAAACAAAAATAAGACAAACAAGGATGGAGAGTTTAAGGGAGACGGAAAATGAATGGGAAAAGACAGGATGCGGATTTGAAGAGAATGAAGAAGCGAATAGAAGGAAGATGGAAAGGGAAAAGACGTAAAAATGAAGAAACAGGAACTGGACGACTGAAGAAGAGAAAGAACATGGAAATTACAGACAGTGAAAAATAAAGAAAATAAAGATGAAAGGAAGATACGAATGGGGATGGATGAGATAAACCAACTACGTACTGAAAGATGATGGAAAGAAGGGTATGGAAGAAGGGAACGTAAAGGGCAGGGAAAGGGGAGAACGAGACATGGGTGAAAAAAAAAATACACAAACAGAAAAAAATGAAAATATAACACGAATGAAATGGAAAGAGCAAACGGAATACATAGTGAAAGAAAACAAAAAAAGGAAATAGGACAAGAAAGGGGGACTGAAGGGGAGTGTTAGGAAAAATCAAACTAGACAAATAAAAGAGAAATGGAGGGAGGAAAAAAAGGAGAACCAAGGATGAAGATGAACTACACGGCCACTAAACCGGAGAAGGGAAAAAGACATGAAAGGAGGCAGATGGGAGGAGGAGGAGGAGCCAGGGAATAAATAAAAACAAGGACGAGCGAGTTAGAGGAAAACGGGAAGTCGGAGGAGGAATGGGGGGAGACACGTGAAGATGTCCTGGAGGAATCGAGAGAGGTAAAAGAAGGTAAGAGCGAGGACGGCGAAGATGTACTCGTCGAAAAAAGAAAGAGAAAACGAAAGGACAAAAGTAAAATGAAACGGGGAAGGCCAGTGCGAAGACTTGTCGAAGGGAAGGTAAAAATGAAGAAAAAAAATTATAGGAAAAGCCAGGGCGAATATTTATCAACAGCAGAAGAAAAATAAGGGTGAAAGGGAAAGAAAGGAGTGGAATAGGAGTAAGAACGAAGATATTACTGATCAGAGAAGATGGGATAGGGCGGAAAGGGGAGGTAAAGAGGAAATAGGAAGTAAGAGTGAATGATCGTGAACAACAATAAAAAAAATGGTAGGGTAAAGAAAGGATGGGAATAGGAGCATACGCGAAGATATGAGTGGTCAGAGAAGATGGGATAATGGAGAAAGGGGAAGGTGAAGAGGTAATAGGAATAGGCAGGGTAAATAATCATGAACAGAAGAAAAAAATGGTAATGGGGAAAGACAGAAGTGGAATAAGAGCAAGAACGAAGATGTTAATGGCCAAAGAAGATGGAATAGTGCAGAAAGGGGAAGATAAATGTGAAAAAGGAAAAGTAAAGGAGAATAATCATACAAAACAGGTAGGAAAAAAAGGTGATGGGGAGAGAAAGGAGAGGAAGAGGAGCAAGAACGAAGATATTACCAGTCAAAGAAGATGGAATGGTGCAGGAAGGGGAAGATAAAGAGGAAAATA
>NC_066536.1:2881313-2911313 GCF_024679095.1 Eriocheir sinensis
TCTATGAAAAGTTATTGAGTAAAACGAACCGTCAGTCCAAAGAGAAAAAACCGGTTGGAAACAGTCTCGTTCATCCCTCATCAGCAAAGACTTCCTCTCCCTTAAATAATGCAACAACTATGAAAAGTCAGTGAGTTAGACGAACCACCATTCCAAGGAGAAACAAGCGATTCGAAAGAGTCTCGTTCGAAGCAAACTCACGTCAAGGTTAACCGCTTCATTCACATGGGCTCATTAATTAATACTGGCCGGCGTCGAGGCTACACCACACAGGGAAACAGACCCATCCACCTTACTCCGTGTCAGGGGAGAGGGAAGGGGGTCAATGGCGCGGGTAATTGGAACTTAATGGACAAATGGCACAACTTACGGCGCGTAGGCGGGCTGGAGGGCGAGGCAGGCAGCAGCGCGGCACTCGGGGAAGAACTACGGCGTCCTCTTACTGAACTTCCGATTACGTGAGAGTTGCCTGATCCTCTTAGTGGCAGGAATTTCGCGGGATCGAGAAGCACGACTTAAGTTACTTAGAAGGCAGCACGCGCGCACACGCACACACACACTCAACCAACACGCCCGTCAGCCTCCGCGACCCACAGCTACGGTGCGCGAACTGGCGATTTTTGCCCCGCGATTTTTGCCCCGAGGCACGCCGATGACGCCCGTGACGTCACTTTTCTCCAACTCATCCGATTCCTTGCAGCTTTCTCGGTTTTGTGACTCGCGCATATATCTCTACGGTAAGGGAGACAGACCAAGAGGTGGAGGATAAATATATAAAAAAAGGCGCAATGTGGAATTTTGCCATGCCCAGTATGTCTCTGTAATTCCGTGCATTGGAAATCTGTAACGAGCTGATCGGGAGTGAGCGTACGACTATCTGGCCTACTATATAGTGGTGTCGTAGCAGTGTGTGCGTGTGTGTGTGTGTGTGTGTGTGTGTGTGTGTGTGTGTAATGACATTGCCATTGTTTTAAGTGACGGTGAGGCAATCTTTTGGTGGACGTTGGGCGGACCACTCCCGGGCGGCGACGACGACCACTTTACAACAAACCTGGTCACGTGATAAAAGCCGAAGAAACATTGTGATGAGCGTGTGCACGTGAAAGGTGTACACGAACTGGCTGATGAGTGTGTACACGAGGTGATGCACGCACACAGATCACACACAGGCTAGACCAAGGCGTGACAGGTGACGTATGTGTAAACTGATGAGGTGCACACGAGTCAGATGATAAATGTGTACACGTGGTGAGGCGTGTACACGGGTCACCTGATGGGTGTGTGCACATGATGATACGCGTACACAGGACATATACATGTCATATCAATGTGACAGATAATGTATGTGTACATATCATGAGGCTCGTACACAGGCCAGCTGACGAGCGTGTACACACCTGCGGTGCACACGCGAGTCAGCCGACAATACAAACAAAGTGGATGACATCGTGGCGGCGTCGAGGCCACAGGAGCGGCGCCACGTGAGGACTGACAGACAGACAGCTGGTGGTGAGAACGACGACAGCTAACGACAGTGACTACGACGGTGGTGGTGAAGGAGGTGACGCGGTACAGATAGTTAGTGGTGGTGGACACACACACACACACACACACAATCATCAGGTAAGACAACGTTGCTCGGGGGCATCCTTGACGCGCCTCGCCTCCTTTCCTTCGTTCCGCACTATTATTTTTTCTCTCCCATTCCTCTCGTCCTTCATCGAAGAATTTCATTTCCCCCTCGACGCATCTTTCTCTCATTCGGTTCCTCCTTCATGCACGTATTTTTATTTCTCTGGTTTTCCCCTTTGCTCTCCACGTTCTCGTCCTCGTCCTCGTCCACAGATCACAGGGGACATCTTCCACACACACAGAGCCTTCTCGCGGCCTCTCCAGCGATAGCCGATACGTAAGTCAGCTCCGCGAAGAGGGCTAGTTATTGGCAGGGCGCGGGGCAGTCTCGGGCGGGGAGGCGGAGGCGCGGGAGGCCCTGTGGTCGTTACCGACGGTGTATTTTTCCGTCCGCAAGACATTAACTTGACCATCTCGAGGGAGGTCGATGGTGGGTGAGCGGGGAGCCGACGTCGAGTAGCATGAGGAGAGGGAACAAGCAAGATCAGGAGGAGGAGGAGGAGGAAGAGGAAAATGAAAGAGAGGGATAGTAAAATCAGAAAGAGGAGGAGGAAGAGGTGGAGGAGGAGGAGAGCCTGTTGTACTAGGGAACAGTGTGTTTTGATGAGTCTTCTCTTTTTCTCTCTCTTTTCCACACACACACACACACACACACACACACACACACACACGCACGTACTCGGCTTCCCAATATTCCCGGACAGTCACAGTTAGGACGACCATTTGCATACTAGACGTCCATCCCTGAGCTCTGAGGTGGCGGGGAGGTCAAGTTTCTAGTGTGTGTGTGTGTGTGTGTGTGTGTGTGTGTGTGTGTGTGTGTGTGTGTGTGTGTGTGTGTGTGTGTGTGTGTGTGTGTGTGTGTGTGTGTGTGTTTTGACTAAAGAGAAAGACAGAGTAAAGCACCAACAGGCACCACTCTCTCTCTCTCTCTCACACACACACACACACACACAAACACACAGCTTCACCCCGTCAACAAGAAGCCACGGGGGATCCACAAGGGGACGTTCTTGGACCCTGGGTTTTAGTTTTTATGATATGTATGTCGAGGCCTCGTTGACGGAGCTCAGCGGGGCACTCAGTATGGAAGGCGTTGAGGGGATGATGCCGAGGTGTTGCGTCTCAGGTGGTCTGCTGTGTGTAGGTGATGAGAAGAGGTACTACTTGGAAGCTGGTGCTGTGAGGGTGGTGGTGGTGGCTGTAGTTCTAGAGATAGATAGATATATAGATAGATAGAGAATGGACAGACAGTCTTCTTTGACAGACATGACCACAATCCTTGCTCACCTTTCCGTTGCCTGAAATGGGGCGTGATTTTCTCTCTCTCTCTCTCTCTCTCTCTCTCTCTCCGGGTGTACCTAGCAATCACAACAATGAAGGCAGGGCATCATAAATATATAAAAGAGTCACGTAGTCCACCACTGATTCCATTTTTCTCGGAGTATATTTCTGTTTGTTATTAATCTCCTTAATGGACAGACCTCCACCGGGAACCGCGCGCACACACACACACACACACACACACACACACCATAAATGCCTCACTCACGCCCACACCCATCCACTACTCTCACACATTTCAGGCTTCGGGCACCCCCTCACCCCCCTCACCTCGCCTCCAGCCCTGCATATGGATCAGTTTACCGTTTGGCCGCCAGGGTCGTACTGTCACTCACGGCCGGGGCGATTCGACTATATAGATGGGATGGGAGAAAGGGAGAGAGAGAGAGAGAGAGGAGGGAGGAATGATTACGACGGCGGCGGCGGCGTTAGCGGTGGGTTGACGTCCTCTTGAGCACCATTTGTCACGACTGTTATTGTCTCGGCCTTGGAGATAGAGAGAGCGAGAGGGAGAGGCGCCCTTATCACTCTTATCACTGTCTCAAGGGGTCACCGACTGTACACTGAATCTCCATCTCCTTCGTGGTTATCCTTCCCATCGTCTCCTGCCACACATCACACATTGCACTTCGACGGCCACTAGACATTCCTCCTCTTCGTATGTGTCTCTCCTCCTCCTCCTCTTCGTATGTGTCTCTCCTCCTCCTCTTCCTCCTCTTGTTTAGCACTACCTCTCAGCCTCCACCATCTATCCCCTCGTGGCAGCGGGAATGGCGGCTGCATCACGGCGCGGCTGCATCTCTCACGCCCTGCACATGATCACACATCGCCCGCCTGCTTGCCTGTCTGCCTTCCTTCCTTCCTTCCTCCTCGTCTTCCTTCCTGCCTCCTGCCACCTTCCTAATCGCTGCTCCACCGCCGCTGCTGCCCATCTGTTTCCTCCTGGCGCGACAGAGGGGTCGTCTCTCCCTCCCGAAGGTCCTGCAGGTCGTTCTCGTTCCAAGGCATCCCGTTTTTGCTTCGTGTCGTCTTCAAGGGTTTAGTTTACACGACTTTATTGCTGATGTTATTGTTGTTGTTGAATCTTTTCCTTCAACTGCGGAAGTTTTGGTGTTTTGGAGTACTCTTGGTGATTTTCTCTCTCTCTCTCTCTCTCTCTCTCTCTCTCTCTCTCTCGCAGGGTGGGTGGCTAGACGGAACTCTCCTTATGGGCCTGGAGGCAGCAAGGGCGCGTCTCGTCCCCCAGCAGCGGGTGACTCTTGCCCATGCAGCCCACCTCAGACCCATGGTACTCCGCTCTCCTTGCCAGATACTCAGAACACGGCATCAAGTACTCGGTCCTCTTCGGCAGGTACTCGGAGCTCGGGGCCACGTATTCCGGACTGACGGCCAGGTATTCCGGGTTCCTGATGAGGTAATCCGCGTTCTTCCCTGGGTAATCGCAACCCTTCATCAGGAAATCCGGGTTTTTGATGATGAAGTCGGGCGTTCTTGAGAGGAAATCAGGGTTCCTCATGAGCAGGTCGGGGTTTTTGATGAGGTACTCGGGGTCTCGGGCGAGGTAGTCTGGGTTGAGGGCGACGGTGGCGGAGGAGTTGTGGGAGGAGCGGGAGGAGTTGGAGGAGGTGGTCTTGGAGGTGGAGATGGAGGAGGGCGTGGAGCAGCGGCCCAGCGAGTCCTGTGACGCCAACGGTGCCATCGGCGTCCTCTCCCGCAGCGGCACATCACTCTCCACCGACAACCCGGACTGTGTGTGAGAGAGGGAGAAAGAAAGATAGATAGATAGATAGATAGATAGATAGAGATAGAGAGAGAGAGAGAGAGAGAGAGAGAGAGAGAGAGAGAGAGAGAGAGAGAGAGAGAGAGAGAGAGAGAGAGAGAGAGAGAGAGAGAGAGAGAGAGAGAGAGTGTTAATTGCAATATGAGTAAGTATTTTAATTTTAGCATTGCCTTTTGTTCTTCCCTCCCTCCCGCTATCCCTCCCTCCCTCCCTCTCTCCTACTCTCCCTTCCTCCCTCCCTCCCTCCCCATATCGTTTTTTTCTTGTTCACACCCTCAACCACAATGTAAATAATGCTACATATGAAATACAAACACACACACACACACACACACACACACACACACACACACACACACACACACACACACACACACTAAAAATAAACAAATAATAACAAATAGTAAAACAAAAATAGAGGAAATAAACAAAGCAACACAAGGGACGAGAAAACACTGGCGTTGCTCATGTGACAGTGCCAATTAACGCCGAAATATAACGCACGCACGCACGCACATATACACACACTCACACGCACAAAAGTTCGGAACCATTGCCAGTGTTAAGTTTATTTAAATGTGAGACCGGCAACCACTTCACTTGGAAAAAAAGAGTTAAAATAATAAAACTGTGAACTTAAAATGTAACTTCCAACTCTATTTGTCTCTCTCTCTCTCTCTCTCTCTCTCCACCTTTTTATATTAATGGCTTCCACAACCCTCGAGGGACCAGACCGGAAGGATCAAACGTCACAGGTGTTTTAAGGTGTTTCAAAATAAAATATCACCCACCTCGTTTGCCTGACCCTCCATCACCACCACACCTGTTCCCTCCACCTACCCATCTCCTCCGCCGCCGCTGCCTCCACCACCACCTCCACAATCTGTTCCACTTGCTACATTCATATCCTTTTCTCTACTATACTTTCTGTTCTACGTAAACCTTCTATATATACCTTCCAGTTTCACTCTTTATTACGTTGTTTCATCTGTTCTTGTTAGTTATCTATTTATCTATCTATCTGTCTATCTACATATCTATCTATCTGTGTGTGTGTGTGTGTGTGTGTGTGTGTGTGTGTGTGTGTGTGTGTGTGTGTGTGTACCTATCTTTATCCATCTATATATCTATCTATCTGTCAATCTATCTAGCTATCGTTCTACATCTACCTATTTTATGTATCACTACTTACTACTTTTCCACTAATTCCTACCTCTGTCTGTTCCATGTATTCCTCGCGTTGTCTAAATTTAGTCATGCAATTCCAGTCACTCGCTCCGTCTGTAACTTGATCAGTCATTCGTTCTCTCTTAATTGTCGTCATTTACTTCATTCTTTCACGGCTTTTTCTCCCCTCGTGCGCATCCAATATTGCGAAAAAAATAGCCCATAACATTTCCTTTTTTTCAGCCAGTAATCCAATTAAACACAAACATGTATACTCGGCTTGGTTAAACTCAACACCGCCACCATCACCACCACCATCACCATCACCTCCATTCTCTTCACCGTCATCACCACCAGCCGGCGCACCCACCACTCTCTCCCTCAGACTTTACTAGTTAGTTAATTTGTTACAGTTTCCCCTCCACTGTTACCCCTGCATATCCTCTCTCTAATTTTTTCCCTCCCTACTATATAGTTTCTACATTAATTAACCTCTTCACCATTTTTTCTCACTTTCTTTTTCTCTCTCACATACACTTTTTTTTTTTGCATTGTCTCATAATAAACTACATACTTTCCTCCTATTTGTTCCCTCTCTCATTCATTTATTTTCTTTCCTCTTGTTTTCCTGTACAACGTTTTTTCCTTTCTCTCCCTGTCAGTCTTTAACAACCATCCTCTCTCTCTCTCTCTCTCTCTCTCTCTCTCTGTTTGTCTGTCTGTCTGTCTTTCTCTCCACTTACGTTGTTTAGTAATGCCGAAGGAGTGACGTACAGGTTGCCAGTAGTTGTGCCCGAAGACCGCATAAGCTCCTCTTTCTCGCACTCTGACGGAGGAAAGAGCGAAAGATGAGGGGGAGGGAGAGTGAAAGGGAGGGAGGGAATAAAGGAGGAAGGGAGGTACCAAGCAAGACATGAGGATAGGTAAAATGGGAGGGAGGGAAGGAGGAGGAATAAGTAAAAAGAGAGGATAAAGAGAAACAGATGAGTGAAAACAGAAAATAGAGAAAACAGAAGGGATATGAGAATGAGAGTAAGAGACATGATAGAGAATAAGGAAGATAAATAAACGGGAGAGGTGAGAGAGAGGGAGGGAGGGATGGAAGGGAGGAGAGGAGAAAGAGATGAGGAGCGAGGAAGGGAAGGAAGGAAAATGATTGCGTAAAAGGAGAAACGAAATAAAGAGAAAGTAAGAAGAAAGAAAGACCATAGATAAAGAGGGATATAAGGATGAGAGCGAGAGACAGAGGAGAGAGTGAAAAAGGGAGAAAGGGAGGGAGAAAAGGAGAAGTACATAAAAAGAGAAAGTATAAAAAAACGTGATAAGAGAGCAAAAGGGCAGAGAAGGAGATACAAGAATGAAAGTGAGACATAAGAGATAACGAAGAAGGTAGAAGGGAACGCCCGGGAGGAAAGAATGGAAAAGACGTGGGAGGGAAAGAGAGAGGGAGCGTGGGATGAAAGATAAATAAAAAAAAGTTTGAGTGGGAGGAAAGAGGGACTAACGGGCGTTGTTTGAGAGTGGGATAAAAGAAAGATAAAAAAGGGAGACGGAGGGAGAGGGAGAGGGAAGTAAAAGAAGAAAAAAAGGGTTGGAGAGAGAGGGAGAGGGAGAGACAGCGGTGAAGTGAGAGTGAAAGACAGTGAAGGGTGGCCAGATGGATGGATAGATAGATAGATAGATGAATAGATAGATAGATAGATAGAGATAGTCTTTGCTACGTTTATAACTTCCTGAAATCAACAAAGGACAAAATACGTGAGATCCAGTTCTTCTCTTTTTAAAACTTCCTCCTCCTCCTCCTTCTCCTCTTCCTCCTCCCCAACTTCCCCCGTAACTCCCCATCAGAAACAACAGGCGATCGACAGTCTTAAAAATGCGATCAGGGGGTGGAGGTGGAGGAGGAAGAGGAGGAGGAAAAAAAGAAAGATGAATAGGAGATGGAAAAGGAGAAGGATGAGGATGGGGAAGAGAAGAAGAAAGAGGAGGAGGAGGAGGAGGAGGAAGAATAAATTTTTGGGTGGGAAGAGGAAGGGAGAGGGAGAGTTAAGTGGTGGGTGATTGGAAAGAGAACTAAAAGAAGGGAGAGAAAAGGGAGGGAGGAAGAGAGAGGGAGGGAGGTAAAGAAGACAGTCAGCTGGTCGGCAGAGACACGGAAATTGCAAGGCATGGAAGGGAAGACAGAGTTACGAGGAGGAGGAGGAGGAGGAGGAGGAGGAGGAGGAGGAGGAGGAGAAATAAGAAGATAGAAACCCAAATTAACGCGGTCATTAGATTACAAAAGCTGAATATTTGAGAGAGAGAGAGAGAGAGAGAGAGAGAGAGAGAGAGAGAGAGAGAGAGAGAGAGAGAGAGAGAGAGAGAGAGAGAGAGAGAGAGAGAGAGAGAGAGAGAGAGAGAGAGAGAGAGAGAGAGAGAGAGAGAAACACTAAATGCGGGAAGCGGGTATAAAGGGAACGTAAAAATTGATTGACTGGAAGAGGAGGAAGATAAAGAGGATAGAAAAGGAAAAAGGAAAAAGAAAAAGAGGGGGAGACGGAGGAGGAAAAAGAAGAAGAGGGCGAGGAGGAAGAGGAAGAAGAGGGGGAGGAGGAAGAGGAAGAAGAAGAAGAAGGGGGAAGAAGAGGGGAAGGAGAAAGAGAAAACTGAAATAAAAACGAAATGAAATGAAAACGAAAGCAGAAACAAGGCATGGAAAAGAGAAGACCCTGGAATAGCTGGAAGACAGAAAACAAAGAAAAGAAAAAGGCAGAGAAATTAAAATGTGTGGATGGACAGTCGAGGGAGAGAAAAAAAAAGAATAAAAATGGCAACAGGACAGAGACAGTAGCAAGAGGAGGAGAAGGAGGAATAAAAAAAAAAAAAGGGAAGAAGGAGACCACTACCACCACCTTTATTAGCACCACCATCACCATCACCACCATCACCACCACCATCACCACTCACCTCGATTAACGCAGACGATGGTGTGGAGGTCGTGGTTTTCCAGCTCATCCTTCAAGGGCCCCGCGTAGAGAATCTTGGTCCTGCTCTTCCTCCTACCATGTCCCCGCTTCACCAGCAGCACGCCCACGGCCACGCACGCAGACACGGCCACCAGGGAGCCAAGCAGAAGCACTAGAAGGGGCGTGATGCTCAGCAGGGAGGTGTGGGCGTGCGGCGAGACCACTTTATCGGCGGAGGCAGCGGTGGCGGTGTAGTTGAGGGTGACAGGGGGACTGGAGCCGCGGGAGTTTGCTGCAGTGACGGTGAGGGAGTATTGTGTCCTCAGCTTGAGCCTGGGGGAGGAGGGGGGCGTGTCAGGGGGAGGAGAAGGGCAAAGGGGGTGAAAAGAGGCGCATCTGAGGGGTTGTGCAAAGGCTTAAAGTTGAGAAAGGGGCGTTTGAATGGGTGAGGCGGGGTGAAGGGGGACAAGAGAGGGCGTTTTAGAATATGAGGTGGGGAGAAACGAGGGAGCGAGTGGATCTATGCGTGGAGTGGGGGGGGGGGGGAGGGGGGGGCGGTGAAGAGAGAGGGAGCGAGAGGAGGAGGTAAGAGCAATGACTAGTAATTATGCCTACAGGGACGAAGGGAGGCGAGTGTTAATGGAAGAGGAGGTGGAACAACGAGGTGTGTGTGTGTGTGAGAGTGCGTGCGTGTGTGTGTGTGCGTGTGTGTGTGCGTGTGTGTGTGTGTAAAGAAATATATGCAGGTGTACTTAGGTGTGCAGATGTAAACACGTGTTTGTATGCAGGTGTGAGGGTGGGAAGGTGTAACTGGGTGAAAGTGAAAAGGTGAAAGCAGGTGTTCTACAGGTGTGAATGCGTAACTAACCCCGTAATGATGAAGAGCGGGTCAGAGGCATGTCTAAAGGCCTCCAACACCTCCTCCTTGGCCGCCTGTCGCACCTCCAACGTGAAGGTCTGGTTGAGTCCTCCGTCCCAGCCCGGGGAGCAGGTCAGCACCACGTAGCTCGCCGGCATGGTGGAGTTGCGCTCAGCCCGACACCCGTGCACCGCCTCGGGCTTGGCTGAGTCGAGGGGATGAGAGGGTGAAGGGTCAGGGTGAGGACGAGAACAGGGGACGGAAAAATAATTGAGTGAGGGTTAAAAGATGCAGGTGGCAGTAGGAAAAGGAAAAGATATAAAGAAAAAGAGGAGTACGGTCGGACATAGGGGGATATGGAGAGGAAGAAGCAGATAAAATGGGGAGCGGTAAAAAAAAAAGTTATGTTTAATATTAGAGGCTCCACGTGGAGAAGGAAAACGGGAAAAGGTATATGGGAAAAGGGGGACAGGCAGACAAACAGAGAAGGGAAAAATAGGGAGGGGGAGAGGCAGGGAGGACAGGGACGAAAAATATGAAATGAGTGAGAGAAATGGTGCATGCGTGAGGGAATTCTGGAGGAAACAAGTGGAAAAAATGGCAAAATGGAACATGGAAGATAGACTGAAAAGTATACACACACACACGCACACACACACACACACACACACACACACACACACACACCTGCAGGGATCACGCGGAACACACAGGGTCGCCGCTGCTGCCCCACTCGGTTGGTCGCCCAGCACAGCAGCTCCCCGAAGTCGTGGTGTGTTTGCGGCGTGTAGCGCACCATAGATCGCCGGCCCACGCTGCTGGACAGGTTCAGTGCCACGTCCACCACGCCCGTCGACGTGTTCACCGCCCACCTGTAGAGCAAGACAACACCTAGTGAGTGGCGCCGCTGGTACAACTACTCCCAGAATTGTCGGAGGCTTAACGAACGACGCGACAGTGACTAAGCTAAAATTAGAGAGGAGAGACGCTGCTGGTGAAGACTCGCGGAAGTTTCAGACCATTTTCATATTACTTCATGTTCTGGCGTAAGACTGACTTTAATGGCTGACTGTACAAAGCCTACTCAGCGCCACTGGGATGGACAACACCTCAGTGGCTCCTGGATGAGAAAATCCCTCTCACCGTCTTTCTTCTTCGTTTAACGTCCTCATTTTCCCTTATATTTTTATGGCAAGTGAGACAGACCAAGGGAAAAAAGAACGGTAAGGTAAGAATGCCCAAAACACGCTGCCCAAATAAATGGAGAAGGATGAAAAAAAAAAAAACGATCGAGGGGATGCAAAAATTATCTCCCTTGTGCCGCGGTAACTTTACTCTCAAAAAAATTATCTCCCGCGTTGCCGACGAGTAATTATCTCCCATCTGTGTCGAGGTAATGAGATATGCTTCTTGCCGCGCCACCTGGAGGAAAGAAAACTGTCCCTCAGCGCAGCATAATGACCAGCGAGGCGCCAAACGGTCGGGGAGTTTTCTTAATGACGTGTAAGCGTGACGGCGGGGCGAGAAAAACAAACACAGCAAAGCATCGAGTTACCGTGCTGCTCACAACACACTGGCGAAAAAGAAAAAAACAAACAAACAATTGCGTCATATCACGTTTTTCTTTAAGCGTTATTAAGATAGACAAACATACACACACACACACACACACACACACACACACACACACACACACACACACACGTTAAAAGAGACAAACATCACAATTTCTTAAGCCAAAACAAAGAGCAGTCTGAATTCCGACACAGCATTGACAACTTGATGACTTATGACTCGTGAAATTGATGCAAAAAAACAGCGACATGTATGCTTGCTGTTTGTTCCTGAGCGCTGTCGCGGCGTATTTATGGTGACTGCGGAGTATAACCTCTAAATAACGAGTTAACACATGTACGTATGAAGATCGTTCTCCTCTCCCTCTCTCTTTCCCTTCCCCCTTCCTCCTTTCACTCACAGACATTTTAGGAGGAGAAAAAGCAATGCTGTTCATTTTTTTTTCTACATCTTCGTTTTCTGTTTATTTTATTTTATTTTATTTATTTATTTTTTCTTTTACTTCTGCCGTCATCCACCTTCGTCCCCTTTTTCCTCCCCTTGCACATGTTCATTTTGCAAGAAGGAGGCTTTGCGTTTTTATTTCCATTTTTTTCTCCATTTTCGATTTTTTTTATTTGTTTTTATTTTTCTCACGTGCCGCCCTCCAGGAACACGATATCACGACTCGCTCCCTTAAATTCGACAACCTATTTCCTACCCATCCGTCACCTTCATTACTCTTATACGTCATTATCTACTTTCTATATATACCTTTACCTGTCATTATCTCATACCCATCATCTATACCTGTTCCCCTTACCTGTTGACCCACTGCCTACCCACCCGTCACCTTTATTACTCTTATACGTCATTATCTACTTTCTATATATCCCTTTACCTGTCATTATCTCATACCCATCATCTATACCTGTTCCCCTTACCTGTTGACCCACTGCCTACGCACCTGTCACCTTCATTACTGTAATTCGTCACTATCTAACCTCTTCTAGACATCCCCTTCGCTGTCACTATCTCATACCTATCATCTACATCTTTTTCCATTACCTGTTGACCCACTTCCTACGCACGTCACCTTCACTAATCTCTATCCTTCACTATCTTTCCCTCGCCCCTGTCACTCCATCTTCAGCCACCTTCACCTTCCTCTAACAGGCACCTTCATTTCTATCTCGTATACATGTCACAATCTGCCCAATCTCCTTTCCTCTCTATATCTGTACCGCGCATCCGTCACACCCTGCACACCTGTAACTCCATGTACCTGCCCATCTAACTTCTCCTTCTATCCTACTGTCGCCTTTATTTCCATCTCCAATATCTGTCACATCTGTCACTTTGATCCTGTCACAGCCTCGCCACCTACGCTCCTCTCAACACCTGACATTCAATACTTTTCAGCCCCACACCTGTGCCTTATATATGTTCCTCAACACCTGCCACTACCTGTCCACCCACGTTTGTAATCTATGCGTGTCCCTAAACATCTGTCACACTCCCTGTCCACTCACATCTGTACCCTTTCTCTGTTTCTTTTACACCTGTCACTATTTAATTTTTTTACAGCAAGGGAGGCAGCTTGAGGGCAAAAACAACAACAACAACAACAAAAGCCAGCTAGTCGCAGCTCCAATTGTCCATCGACGTCTTTACCAAACAAGTGAAAGAAGTGAAGTACTAAATAAATGGTCAACAATCGATGTAGTTTGGGTTTAGTTAAAGATTCAGTGGTTCAAGTTACGTGGAGACTGACCGGCACTCCTACACCGGCTTCCATAACAATCGTGTACCATAAGGAAACCCTTCAAGAAAATGCCCTCTACTTGCTCCAAAAATTATACACCTGTCCACACCCGTCACGCTACCTGTCCACCCATTTCTATGCCCTACACGTGTGCCTCAACGCCCGTCACTCTACCTGTCAACTTCCACCTGTCAGCCACACCTACCAGCAGCCTCCACACGACGGCACATTCCAACAACTGAGGAAGGCACTTGCTCTTCACACACGCGATAAAAACAAACGTAAAGTGAAGGAGACTGAAGATAGACGCGAGGAAGGAGGAGGAGGATTAGGAGGAGGAAAAGGAGGAGCAACACCCACCTGAAAGACGAGGGCTCGGGGTAGGATTGCACCTGGCAGGGCACGTGGAGCTGCTCGTGCCTCGCCGCGCCGTACACCGTCTGCTGGCCATCGGTACAGGTCGGCGGAACTGTTGGGGGAGAAGGAACGAGAAGAGCGTGAGGGCGGCTGACGCAGAGACGGTGACATGAGTGAAGAAAGAGGAAAACATCTTAAATTGTATCAACAGTTATGCAGACAGAAAGGATATAGTGAAAGCGACAGAGAAGAGTGTGAGGGCGGCTGACGCAGAGACGGTGACATGGATGAAGAAAGAGGAAAACATCTTAAATTGTATCAACAGTTATGCGGACAGAAAGAATATAGTGAAAGCGACGGACGACAGCGAAACAGACACCTGAATATATTTGTGAGTCTACGAGAAATGCATACACACACAAAATATAGAAAAAAAAGGAAATTGAAAAGGAAAATACAGCGTGAGACGAAAAGCGAGACGAGACAAGACAGCAGACAGAGGACGGACGGAAGGGTTTAGCGTTAGGGACGTAAGCCTTGCAGCCAGGGACAGGATGCGGAGAAACAGGCAAAACAGAAAGTGAGGAAAAAGTGGGAAAAGCAGAGGACAAACACCAGCCATCCCACCCCCCAAAGAACACAGAAAACAGCCAAGGGAGTAAAAAAGTGAGGACATACGTACAGACAACCACCCAACCAGACACCCACACAGACACTCCCAGACAGACAGACAGACACACCCGCAGACAAAGAACCAAGGCAGAGGAGAGGAATTACGGTCACAGCTCTTCCAGTCCAGCCAACAGCCAGGCCGCGCAAGACACCCACACAGACAGGCGGATAAAGGGAGGAAGAGAAACACACACGCGATGAAAGTGGCTGCAAAGACGGATACACGCGGAGACAGGGAGAGAGGGAGAGAGACAGAGGGAGACAGGCGGACAGACTTATGCAAACACACTACCCTGCCTGTTGCCCGCGTTCTCCGTCGCATAAATATTCGGACAATACGTATTAAGATAAATGAGACGCGATTTGGGAGCCAACACTGGAGGGCAGGAAGGGACGGACGAACGAAAGGTCAAACGGATGCAAAGACAGACAGACAGATAGACGGACGGACGTAAAAATCTGGCATCGGACACAGACTAACGAGGGAGAAAGGACAATAAACAGCGGGAAAAATGTGATAGATAAATGAGAGAGAGAGAGAGAGAGAGAGAGAGAGAGAGAGAGAGAGAGAGAGAGAGAGAGAGAGAGAGAGAGAGAGAGAGAGAGAGAGAGAGAGAGAGAGAGAGAGAGAGAGAGAGAGAGAGAGAGAGAGAGAGAGAGAGAGAGAGAGAGAGAGAGAGAGAGAGAGAGAGAGAGAGTGGTGTCCCAAGGGTGATGTCAAGGCTGACCGAAAGAAAATGTAGAAAATGGGAAATACAAGGATGGGGAGACACAAGGGAAGGGTAAGAGTGAAACGAAAGAGAGAGAGAGAGAGAGAGAGAGAGAGAGAGAGAGAGAGAGAGAGAGAGAGAGAGAGAGAGAGAGAGAGAGAGAGAGAGAGAGAGAGAGAGAGAGAGAGAGAGAGAGAGAGAGAGAGAGAAAGCCGAATGACAGAAGAAGGAAATGGCGAAACAAATGAAGGAGGGGGAGAGAAGAAAAGAAGGCTAAAAGAAGAAGAGGGGGAGAGAGAAAGAGGCTAAAGAAGATAGAGGAATGGAAAGAAGGAGAGGATAAAAGGAGGGCAATGAGAGGCAGGGAGAGGAGGGTGGAGGAAGAAAGATTGCGTGGGCGGCCGGGAGGGGAGAAGGGGAGAGAATAGGGAGGTAAAAAAAGGAGGAAGGAGGGAGGAGATGAAGGAAGGAACTAGACTGCTAAAGAGGCCGCTTGTGGTGAATGGAAGCTAATGTATGAAAGGAGAGAGAGAGAGAGAGAGAGAGAGAGAGAGAGAGAGAGAGAGAGAGAGAGAGAGAGAGAGAGAGAGAGAGAGAGAGAGAGAGAGAGAGAGAGAGAGAGAGAGAGAGAGAGAGAGAGATACATTCAAAGGGATCAAGGGACCAAAGGGCATTGATAACGATAAGAGTAATAATTAAAGGTTGGTAATAATAATAATAATAATAATAATAATAATAACAATAATAATAATAATAATAATAATAATAATAATAATAATAGAATGTAGAAGAAAGAGGAAAAGCAGAAAATAATAAACAAAGAAGAAACAAGGAAAGAAAATGAGAGTGAAATAAAAGGAAAACAAAGAAATATCGTGAACAAGGAGAGAGAAAAAGGAGGAGGAGGAGGAGGAGGAGGAGGAAGAGGAGACTAACAAAGGAAAAAATGAAGGAAGAGAAAGGCGTTGGGGAGGGAGACGCGGCTTGACAGGCAGATTGAAAGAAGGACAGCAAAGGAAAAGCAAAACAAAAAACAAAACAAAACAAAAAAACAAATATAAGAAGACACGTAAAAAACAAAAACAAAAACAAGTAGCAGAAGAAGTAGAAGAAGAAGAAGAAGAAGAGGCAACAAACTATTATGAAAGATACAAGAACATAAACTTAAAGAACCACAGCATAAAAAAAATGATGGGAAAGGAAACGACGATATAAAAAACAATGATAAACACGAGATGAAGAAAAAAAAAGTCTAGTAAATACATGACAAAGAAGAGGAGGAACATATAACAAAAAACAGAAAGGATAATACGGCAGAACTCAGACACAATAAAGAAGAACAAGCAATAAGGAATACTGAATGAAGGAGGAAATAATATAAGGCGACAAAGAAGAAAGACGAGGAGGAGAAAATGAGAAACAATATGGAAACCGAAATGCGGACGAGAAAGAGATATAACATAACCGAGAAAGCGAAAACTAAGTGAAGAAAAGAAGGAGCCGCGGTAAGAGGAGGAGGAGGAGGAGGAGGAGGAGGAGGGATATGAGGATGGAAGTGAAAGAAACGAGACAGGGGAGAGCAGAGAGAGAGAAAGAGAGAGAGTGAGAGAGAGTGAGAAGGGAAAGCAAGAGGAAGGTAAAGAAGAGGTGGTGGAAAATTAGAGAGATGCTGGTGATGAGGAGTAAAAGAAGAAGAAGAAGAAGAAGAAGAAGAAGAAGAAGAAGAAGAAGAAGAAGAAGAAAAAAACGATGAAAAGATGATGCAGTCCAAGAATTCGAACTCGAACAAAAGAGTGGAAAAAGAAAACAAAATAAAAGGATGATAATGATGAAGAGGGGGAAGTGGAGGAGGAAAATAAGCAGGACAATAGGAAGGAAAAAAAAATAAGGAAAAAAAAAGCACGACGTAAATAACAATGAAAACCATGACAACGATACATCAGCATATAAGTACAAGGTTCACTGGAGCTGCCTTGTACAGGTCTACCGGCCTCTTGCAGACTCCTTACGTTCTTATGTTCTTTAAGAAGAGAAGGAGGAAGAACAAGAACGAGATAACAATAACAAAAAAAGGGAGTGGAAGAAATAAAACAAGGAAAGGATTATAATGAGGAAAAAAACAATGATGACGAGGAAAAAAGAATGACAAAAATAACATCGAACACCATGACAACGAAACACACCTTCTTCTTCTTCTTCCGCAGCGTTATTACGTCTACGGGGTCGCTGTTTTTGATGAGTCTCCTCCATCTAACCCTGTCCTCCGCTACCTCAAGGTCCAACGAAACACACCAACAGGTAAGAAAGACCCAAGTGAGCCCAACAACCCTCCTCCTCCCCCACCCAACACCCAGGAAGCAACACTCACACATGACGGCCAGGTGCAGGGCGTTGGAGGTGCGGGCGCCCTCGGTGTTGGCGGCGGCGCAGGTGTAGTGCCCCGTGGAGGCCCTCGTGACCCCCTCCAGCACCAGCCTGTCCTCCACGACGCGCACTCCCATCGAATTGTTGGTCCGGAGCGGCACACCCTGGGGAGAAGGAGGAAGAGGTGGTGGTGGTGGTGGTGATAGTGGTGGTGGTGGTGGTGGTGATAGTGGTGGTGGTGGTGGGAGGTGGTAATGGTGGTGGTGGGTGGTGGTAATGGTGGTCAGGGATAAAGAAAAAGAAGAAAAAGAAGAAAAAGAAAAAGATGAAGAAGAAGAGAAGGAGGAGGAGGAGGAGGAGGAAAATATAGAGGGTCAGGAAGGGTGAAAAAAGGAAACAGAGGAGAAGAAAAAAGAAGAAAAAAAGAAAAGGAGAAGAAGAAAAAGATGATGAAGAATGAGGTGGTGGTGATGGTACGTAGGGAGTGCAGTGTGTGTGTGTGTGTGTGTGTGTGTGTGTGTGTGTGTGTGTGTGTGTGTGTGTGCAGGGAGGGGGGGTAAGGGAGGGGTAGTGGTGTGTGGAGGGGGTGGTGTTTTTGTTGGGGGTATGTGCATATTTGTTGTTGTGTGTAGTGTGTGTGTGTGTGTGTGTGTGTGTGTGTGTGTGTGTGTGTGTGTGTGTGTGTGTGTGCATGATACGACAGACAGACAAAGACAGACAAACAGATACAGTTAGACGGACAGACACAGACAGAACGACAGAAATACCAACATAAAAGGAAAAAAAAATACAAAGACAGAGGAGAGAGAATTCTAAGACGAGGAACAGAAAGGTATGGAGGGAAGAGGAAGAGAAGGGGGGAGAAGGGGGGTATAGGGGTGAAGAGAAGAGAAGCCGAACCGAAGGGGATTTGAAGGGGAGAGAGAAGAGGAGAAAATAAAGGAGGCTGTGTCGTTGGAGTTAAAAGGGAGAGAGTGAGAGAAAGAATAGCAAGAGGATAATGGGAACGACGTGGGTTTGAAGGGGGAAGAAGGAAGAGAGGGAGAGAGGAAGGGAGGGAGGGAAGGACGGAAGGAGGCGGCAAAGAAAGAGGGAGGAAAAGAAGTGAGGCAAAGGAATGGTAGGGCGGTGAGGGTCTTGAGATTGACGAAGGAAGGGAAGAGGAGGAGGAGGAGGAGGAGGAGGAGGAGGAAAACAAAGGAAAGGGTCAGGAAGGGTAAAAGAGGGAACTGAAAGGAAGAGGGCCATAACCATCTTCAGTAGCGGAGGAGGAGGAGGAGGAAGAAGAAGAAGAAGAAGAGGAGGTAAAGGTATATGGGAGGGTCATTAGGCCTGTGTTACCTGCTGAAGGCCTAGGAGGTGAATCTCTTTGAGGACAAATTAACAGCAGCAAAAAAAAACATTGATTTTCTCCCTCGAGGCCGTGGCGTGTGTTATTATCATGCAAATTGTTCCCGCCCTTTTTTCTTTTTTTTGTCGCGCCCTCTTCTCCCCTTCTTCCCAGCTTCCTCTCTCTCTTCCTTATAATTTCCTGTTTTAAATTGTTATCTTTCCTCCTCCTTATTTCCCTCTCACTTCATTAATTTCTTCCTCTCATCAACTTTATTCCCCTCCTCCTGCTTTCTACTCTCTCTCTCTTACTCTCTTTCTTCTGTTTTATCTTTCTTCACTTGTTATCCTTAATTCTCCCTATCTCCCTCTCACAAGCTTCCTCCCTCTCTCCCTTCCTCACTCTTTTCCATTTCTTCACGTCTCTCCCTCTCCCTGTTTCCTATCTTTTCTTTTTCTCCACTGTCAATCCCTCCTCCTCCTTTTCAATTCCATTTTATCTCTCCCAAACTTTCTTCTCATCTCCATATCTCTCTCTCGCCTCTCCTTTCTTTTCTTTACTCTCCTTCGCCTATCTCCTTTCTTTTATTCTTTTGCGTTTTCAGTTTCTCCTTTTTTTTTGTTTACTCTTAGGTTTGTTTTCTTTTCCCATGCATTCTTTCTCTCCTCTTTCTTTTCCTCTTTCCTCTATTCGTTCCCCTTTCTCTCTCTCTCCTTCTCTTTCCGTTTCTGTCCTTTCTCTTTCTCTCTTTCTCTTTCCATTTCTCTCCTTTCTCTTTCTCTCCTTTCTCTTTTCGTCCTTCCATTATTTGTCCTTCCCTTTCTTACTTTCTCTTTCCCTTTCTCTCCTTTCTTTTTTCCTTTCTTTATTCGTTCTTACCTTTCTTTCTTTCTCTCTCCGTTTCTCTCCTCTCTTTTCTCGTCCTTCCATTATTCCTTCCCTCCTCTCTTCCTCTTCTTCCTTTTCTCTAGTACTTACGGGGATGAAAGGGAATGACAGAAAGAGAATCAGTATTATCTCTCCTTAATCTCCTTCTCACTCCTTTTTTTCTCGCTTCTTTTCTCTTTCCTCTCCGCTCTTTTTATCGTCTCTCTCCGGAGGTAGAAAGATATATTAACGCGCTCCGAATTTCTCTCTCTCTCTCTCTCTCTCTCTCTCTAAACGAGGAATTTACAGCAGGGGACGGAGAGGGCGGCGGAGGGGGGTTAGTGGGGGGTAAGGGGGGGGGGGGGCAGGACATCCACCACAATTGAAAAAGTTTGTGAAGGTTCTGTCGCTCTCCCTGGCTAAGGAGGTAATTCATGTCTCTCTCTCTCTCTCTCTCTCGGTCAATTGTTCCAGACTCTTTCCAGCAACAATATATCATCATTTTTTTTTTCGGTTTTTACTTTCTAAACTATTCGTTCTCCTCATTTTCCTTCCTCCTCCTCCTCCTCCTCCTCCTCCCTCCATAGTAGTACCTTTATTACCCTACTTCCTTCCTCCCTTTCCTCCTACTTTAGAAACATTTTTTTCCCCCTTTTGTCCCCCAGAAGTTCCTGTTTTCCTTGTCCCTTCCTCCTCTGACCGTTCCAATCCCCTGTTCCTTCTTTCCATTCTCCTCTCTTGCCCTCATCTTTAGACTCCCCATCCTTTATCTGCTCTCCCGCCATTCATTAACCCGCATTCCCTCTTCCATCTTTCATGCTTTCTTATCCGCCTTTCTTGGTTCCTTCTTTTCCTGGTCTTCAACTCTCTGACCTCGCATTTCCTCTCTTCCTTCCGATTCTTGAACTCGACATTACTCACCATCCACAAACTTGAATTGCCCTCCATATCCCCTCCATTCGTGTGCCCCTCTTCTTTTCCTTTCTTTCTTAAATTGTTTTACGTCTTCACTTTCCTTCCCGTTCTTTTCCTTTTCCCTTTCCTTTTCTATGTTCCCTTTCCTTTCCTCACCTTCTCTTCCCTTTCCTTTCCTCTCCTTTCCTTTTCTTTCCTTTCCTTCTGTTTCCATTTCCTTCCTTCTTTCCTCTTCCTTTTCTTCACTTCTCTTTTCATTCTTATCTTCCTGTTCTTTCTTCCACTGTCCTCACATCTTTCCTTCTCTCCTCTTCTCTTCTCTTTTATTCCGATTTCTTCCCTTCATTTCCTTTTGCCTCCCCACCTTCCTCTTCCGTTCCCTTCCCTTCTCTTCCCTTTCCTTTATTTTCCTTCCGTTCCCTTTCCTTTCCTTCCGTTCCCTCTCCTTTTCTTTCCTTTCCTTTCCTTTCTTTTCCTTTCCCTTCATTTCATTTCCATTCCCCTCCCTTCTTCCCCCTTCTACCTATTCCTTACCTTTACCTTCCCTTCTATTCCTTCCCTTCCCTTCCCTTTCCTCCTTTTCCTTTCTCCGCCCTCCCTCCCTTCTTTCATTTACATTCACCCCCCCCCCCCACCCACCCCAATACTTACGTCCTGGGCCCACTGGATGCCGGTCACTTGGGGGTTAGCGTCTACCTGGCACTTGAAGGTCACCTGGTCACCTTCCTCCACGCCGTCCAGGTTTTGGTGCGACCCGAGGCTCAGCTGCAGGCGGGGCTTGTCTGCGGGGGGAGGAGAATGAGGGTGGTGAGGGTGGTGGTGGTGGTGTGGGGAGACTTATTATTTTTTATTTTTTTACAATGAAGGAAGCAGCTCAAGGGCAAAAATTAATGAGAAAAAAAGCCCGCTAATCACTGCTTCCTTTTCACTGTTGTTGGTGGTGGTGTTGAAGTTTTTGGTTGTGGTGGGGAGTTATAGTGATGTGGTGAGACGGATTGTGGTGGTGCGAGGAAGAGGGATGAGGGTGGTGATGATGATGGTGGTGGTGATGGACGTGGTGCATGGTGGTGGGGAACTAAAAAAATGTGAGGGAGACTGACTGTAGTGGTGCTGAGGTGGGTCAGTGATGATGATCGTGGCGAAGAGGGTGATGAAGATAGACAGGTTGTGGTGGTATGGGGAATAGGGGGGAGAAGTGTAAGTGTGGTGAGGGTGGTGAAGAAGAAGGGAACTGAACTGCTACCATCACCATCATTTTTATTGCCGTATACGCACAGGGGTCACCGGCACAAACAACCCTCTTCAAACTTTAGTGGTAAATAAGCTTTCAGGAGGAGGGAGGATAGAAAGGGACTTACCTGCGCCGAGGAGGAAGCCAGAAAACCTAATTACCGGAACCACAAAAGGCTAAAACCGAGACCCACTGAGAATGGAGGAAAGAGGGATCGCCTTTTCTTGGTAACCTTACGCTCTATGGGAAAGACGCCAGGTAGGGAAAGACATAGATAGATAGATAGATAGATAGGCCTTTTCTTGGTAACCTTACGCTCTACGGGAAAGACATAGATAGATAGATAGATAGATAGGCCTTTTCTTGGTAACCTTACGCTCTATGGGAAAGATGCCAGGTAGGGAAAGACATAAATAGTTAGATAGATAGATAGATAGATGGAGAATTTAGGTAAGATAAAATGTACCTTTCTCTTTCTCTATTTTTTTTATACCTCTCATCTCATTGCCCATTTACTCCTTCATCTTTTATTGACATCCTTCCACCGTATTTTCTCTTTACTTTTCCTTCCTTTTCCCTTGACTTGTTCGCTTTTTTCCTTCGTTTTTCTTGTCATTTACATTCTCTCTTTTTCTTTCTTTCCTTCATTCTATCCCTCTCTCTCTCTCTTTCCTTTCTTTCTCTCCTTCCTTTTTCTTTCCTTCTTTCCTTCCATCTTTCTTTCTTTTTTCAACACACACACACACACACACACACACACACACACACACACACACACACACACACACACACGTTTAGCTTGACCTTCGCCTCTCTCTCTCTCTCTCTGTCGCTAACCACCTAAGTATCTTTCATCCCACTTACATATTTGCTTCTTTTGCTTCACCTTCCCTATGAGACCCACTCTTTGCAGGTCTTCGGTAACTCCTCTCGCTCATGCCACTCCCCGCCCCATGAATGCACTTGTCTCTTTCCGCTCCTTCTCTTCCCCTCCTCGCCCTCTGCCCTCTCTTCTCATCCTCCTGTCTTTCCATTCTCTTGCCCTATCGTCCACTCGCTCTACCGTCTTCTCGTTCTTTCATCCTTTCGTCCTATCGTCCTGTCATCAAGCCCTCCCATTGCCTTGCTCTCCCAGCCTCTCGTCCTTTTGTCCTCCCGCCTCCTGCCGCTCCTTGCAATGCGTCTGAGTAGCGGCAATCAGGCGGGAGGGAGAACCTGTTGGCGGCGGTGATCTGAGTGTGTCCGCGCCGGCTGTATAGCTTGGTCTCTCTCTCTCTCTCTCTCGGTCTCTCTCTCTCTCTCTCTCTCTCTCTCTCTCTCTCTCATATAATTTGTTTGTTTTTCCCTTTGTTGTTTTCCTGCTTGGGCCAGAGGTATATTTTTTCCATTTTCTTTCTACCTTTCTATCTGTTCGTCTGTCTGTCTGTCTGTCTCAAAATATCATTACGTTCATTTCCATGCGTTAAGGTCGTTATCATTATCATAACAAATGAAATCATCGACCCATAAAATCACACGAGAAAAATAGGTAAATGAAAACTCCCGACACTCTCTCTCTCTCTCTCTCTCTCTCTCTCTCTCTTCTTGGCCTCGTCACCGACCAGTTTGATATACACGATGACTCTCTCTCTCTCTCTCTCTCTCTCTCTCTCTCTCTCTCTCTCTCCCAGGGATATAAATCGCATTAATTTAGCCTGTTTTGCATTTCATTTGGGTTTATAACAACACATGAATTCGTACTAGAAGCAAGAGACGAAGCGGTGGGGAGGTGGCGAGGGGAGGAGGAAGAGGAGGAGGAGGAGGCAAGCGAGGGAAAGGAGAAATTGATAGTGGAGTGAGGACGAGAGGGGAAGTTAGACGAAAGGAAAGACTTGTAATGCATAGAGGGGAGAGAGAGGAGGAGAGAGAGGGAGAAGGGGAGGATCGAGAGTGGAGTGATAAAGGAGGGAAGAGGAGGCAAGACATAGATAGAGAAAGAGAGGAAAAGGGAGGATCAAAAACGGAGGAAAATGAGATGAAAGTGAGAGAGTGAGGTTTGCAGGGAATCAAGTAGGAAGAGAGAGAGAGAGAGAGAGAGAGAGAGAGAGAGAGAGAGAGAGAGAGAGAGAGAGAGAGAGAGAGAGAGAGAGAGAGAGAGAGAGAGAGAGAGAGAGAGAGAGAGAGAGTTGGGGTGTGTGAGATTAAGGCTACTCAAGACGTACATACATAATAAGCGAAGAGGGAGGGAGAGAGAGAGGGAGAGAGATGAAGGAGGGAGGAAGGGAGCAGGAGGAGAGACGGAAGGTGTGGCGGGAAATGAGCTGAAGAATGAGGTGGCGGGAGTGAGTTGTGAGGCCCAGGTGGACGGTTTAGGCTCGTAACACAGGTGGTGAGTGTCCTACGTGAGGGTGACGACGCCAGGTAATGAGTAAAATGTCCGGGGGATGATTTATTAAGTCTGGAGCTGCGGCGAGAAGGTGGGAGGAAGAGGAAGAAGAAGGAGGAGTAGGAGAGAAGTGAAGCATGAGGCGTTGGGAAAAGAGGACTAATTAGGCTTGTACATAATGCACTAGTGACGTTAAATGTGAGGAAAAGAAGAGATAATAGGCGAAACTGAGATGGAGAGTGGTTGAGGGATGAGATGAAAAGGGGAAAAGCTCAGGAGGAAAGACGAGAAGCATGAGAGGAGCTGGGGAAAGAATAACAACTAAATAAGCTTGTACGTAATGCCTTGGTGACGTTGAATAAAGGTTAATGAAGAGGAGGCTGGCATAGGCGACGATGTGGAGGAAAGTAGATGAGGGATGAGATGAAAAAGGAACGCTGAGGATGGGATGATAGTGAAGGGGCAGCGTAGTGAGATGTGAGGGGAAAGGCCGGAGAATTGAGGAGGAAGGGGAAGATATGGATGGGAAGGGACAGTGTGGTGAAGGGTTGAAAGGAGGAAGGGGAGCATAGTGACAGGGGGGGGGGACAGAATGATGAAGAGATGGAAGAGGAAGGGGAGTACGTATGGTGATGATGGAGGGACAGCGCGATGAAGATATGGAGGGAGGAAGAGGTGTATAGTGAGAGGGACGGGAGAGCGTGGGTGAAGAGATGGAGGAGAAAGGGGAATGGGGAGGGACAGCGTAATTGTGTTGGTTTTGGTGGTGGTGGTGGTGTTCGTGATGCTGTTGGTGGTGATGGTAGTGATGGTGATAGGGAGGGACAGCATGGTGGGGTGGTTGAGGTAGTGGTGGTGGTGGTGGCGGAGAGGACGACAGGATATGAAGCGTGACAAGACGGGGCCGACAGCGCGTGGCGGAGGGTGGCCGAAGAAGGTAATCATGGAGGTAAGGGACGTAATTACCAAGACTCGAGTGCAGGGGAAGGCGGAAGGGAAGGAGGAAGGGAAGGAGGAAACCAGGAATTATGCAGGTAAAGCGATGCACCAGTTTACCGTGACACTGGGAGGGGGGCGGGGAAGGCGGAGAGGTGGGGTCTGTTTTTGCAAGATAAAGGAGGGGGAGGTGCTATTTGGAGGGATGCTGGCGAGGAGGAGGAAGTAAGGAAGTTTGGGGAGGCATGAAAGAAGGGCGAGTAGACAGTGGGAGGGGTGGGGAGGAAATGCCACAGGAGGGAGGGGGGTAGGGAGGACCTGAGGACACGGGGGAAATGAGATACTGTAATGGGTTTTGGGGAGAGATGAAGGAAGGAGGGTTTTTGACTTGGGGCGCTGAGGTTATGATTGAAGGGACAGGGTAGAGACGGGAGGAAGGGGGATAGAAGGATCTTGAGGGTACTGTACAGGGGGCGCAGAGTTTAAACTTAAGAGGGCGTGACTGTAGGGCTGTGAAGGTTAAGGGGTGAAGGGAAGGTGTTGGAGAGGTGATGGTGTATTGGATGTGGGAAAGGGGAGAAGGGGAAGAGGGGTAGTGACTAGGAGGTGGGGAGTGGAGTTAAAATAGCGAAGGGAAGGTCAAGGGAGGGTGTGGAAGTTATGGAGTGAAGGGAAGGAAGTGTCCGAGGTGGAGACAGAAGATGAGAAGGTGGAAGGGAGATGATGTAGTGGGCTTAGGGACAGAGGGATTGTGAGTGACTGAGGGGAGTGGGAGGGTGCAAGGTTAAGAGGTGGGGTGGAGTTCAGGGCAGCAGAGGAGGGCGTTGAAGGGTAGGGTTACGGCGGGTGACTCACAGAGGACGGAGAGCGTGGTGGCGTTGGAGAGGCCTTGGTCGGGCAGGCTGGGGCTGTGGGCGCGACAAGTCACCAGGGAGCCGTGGTCACGCGCCTCGGGCACCACCGTGACGCTCGAGCGGGAGATGTCGCCCTCCACCTCCTCCTGTGGGCAGGGAAGGCGGGGGTGTGAGAGAGGCAGGAATTTGTTTTTTTTTGCAGCAAACAACAAAACAAAACAACAAATATTACTACTACTACAACTACTACTACTACTACTACTACTACCACTTCTACAACTACTATAAGCAACAGCTCCTATTATTCTTTTCTAACATTTTTTTAATAGGGGAGTGATTAGCGGGCTTTTCCTTCTCATTTTTATTATTTTTTTGCCCTTAAGCGACTTCTTTTACGGTAAAAACTACTACTGCTACTACTACTGCTACTACTACTACTACTGCTACTACTACTACTACAGCTACAACTACTGCTGCTACTGCTGCTGCTGCTGTTGCTGCTACAATAACCATCACAATTGCTCTTCTCCCAGCAGGAGGCTCAGCTCACCTTCGCCGGCAGGGACAGCACATTGCCGTCCTTCCACCACTCGAGGCTCGCCGGCGGCCGTGAGCCCAGCGCCTCGCAGGTCAGGGTCTGCCCGACGCCCTCCCGCACCGTCAGCACGCTCCCGGAGCCTGGCCCCAGCGTCACGGAGAGCGGCGGAACTGTGGGAGGGAAGAATGAAAACATGCTGAGAGGTGAGACGGAGAAGGCGGGTGTAGGACAGGAAGCTTGTTATACTACGTCAGTGTTCTTCAAACTTTTGTTCGTGCGTGTGACCCAGTTTTATTTTTAGCATCATCCTCTCGACATGTTTTCAAGTCTGAGAGTTATGTGCGTCCCGCTGTCTGGAATTCCGTTGTTTTCTATTTTTGGGAAGACGTGTCGCTACCCAGTACTGGCGCGACCCATCGTTCTAAAAGTTTTGCGAATATAGGTTCAACTTAACGCTTAGTCGTGGTGCTACTACCGCCTCCTATATATAGTGCTTACGGGTTAAGGTGGACTAATGGAAACTGAGGTGCTTCGGTGAAAGATATGCTGAGAGCCTGAAGGGTCGGAGGATAGGGGTCTAATCATCACTCTAATGGTGCTTAACCGCGGAGTTCATTTTGGCCTTCTTGGGGTCTCTGTGGGGTCCCTGGCTGGCTGCTCATTTGCTATAATAAGACTTGGTATTCTCTGCAGTGGAGTCGTCTGGTTATCAAAGAAGCAAAACGATCTTACTTTTATCTTATCCGCGGCACTTAAGTGGAGTGACGGGGTAATTAAAGGGCACTTGAAGGGATATGAATATCACACACACACACACACACACACACACACACACACACACACACACACACACACCAACTCCATCCCCACCCACCACACCAACACTCCCCCCACCCCCTCACCCCACACACATGTTGACTTAATTCTAGTAGTCGTAAATAAATAGAAAGGCTAAAGAACCTCAACTATTAAACGTCACTCTAAAGCCTCATCACAGCGCCTCAATCCCTGGCCAACTCGTACCCCTCCTCCTCTTACCTTCCTCATCTTCATCCTCACCTCCTTTCCCCCTGATCATCCTCATCTTCCCCTCCTCTGGCCAGCCTCATCACCCATTCACTAACTCTCCATCTTGCCACCTTTCCTTTACAGACCGCCTTTTCTTTGCTCCCTTCACCTCTATCACAATATCTTTCTTTAGCTATTTTCTTCCCGCCTCCCCTTGGCTATTTTCACTCCACCTCTGACCTTCTTCATCCCTTTCTTTCTAGCTCACTCTCCTCACGCTTTCCTACCCTCTTGACCTTCCTCACTCTGCCGTCCCCACCCTCAGCACTTCGAGTCAATCCCTCCGTCAATCATCCTCATCCGCCGAGCCTCTTCAGCTCAGCGGGGGCGTCGAGAGCCTCACACGCAAGGCTCTTCGTCGCTCTAAGTGGAAAAGTTTGAAGGGCGGCGCCGGGCGGGGAGGTCACGGCAGTCATGAGGCAGGTCACGCCCCGCCCCGCCCCGTCCCCCGCCCTGCCCCGCCACACCCCGCCTCGCAATGTCTTTTTTTATGGCGCGGGAGACAGGCCGGCAAAACAAAACTATAATATAACTGTCCACATGACGCTGCTCCATTAGTAAAAAGACAGAGGGAGAAGCTGGAAGACATTGATAATATCTGCTTCCAACTGTGTTTTTTATAATCTAGACTTCAAAAGCTGAGAAACAGAAGAATGAAGGCTGTTTCGAAGAAGGCCAGTAAAGGGAATGGAATGATGAAATTTTGTCAGCATACGGATGAGTTTGAACAGAAAGTCTTGAGCATAGAAGCCGCGGGATGAGTTGAGCGTTTCAATCAGTAGGGAATAATAAAAAATAAAAAAAAAAACGGAGCATGAAAATAGAGTTAAAAGATGGCAAGAAAAGCAGCCCAGCCTCGGCCCTCAAGAACACAGACGTCACACACACTCCCCGCCAAGGTTTACAAACATGGACACAAAACACTCGAAGCAGCTGTCAGAGAATCAACAGCCAGAAACAGAAAGTATCGAATATCGCGATAACAAAAGCTAAAACTGGCGGCCAGGTGACGAACAACCACGGGAAAGTTTTGGCCACTGCCCGACGCATGGTGGGTAAAAGCTCGGTGAAGTATTCGTATATAAAATTATGATTAAAGTCTTTGTTTTCTGCCTCTCTTGTCCCGATGAAATAGATAGACAGATAAATAGATAGAAAGAAGCAGAGATCGATAGATAAAGAGACACACACACACACACACAGAGAGAGAGAGAGAGAGAGAGAGAGAGAGAGAGAGAGAGAGAGAGAGAGAGAGAGAGAGAGAGAGAGAGAGAGAGAGAGAGAGAGAGAGAGAGAGAGAGAGAGAGAGAGAGAGATTGATTAAGAAAGAAACACTCAGAGAGATTCCAATTAACCTCGACACAGTAACCTAAATAAATAACAATCTAATTCACACCTTTATCCACCTGTTCACTTCGCTGCACCGTTTATCTCCTCGCCAGGTAATCGCCGGTCTTGCTGCCTCGTTCGTTCCGCGCCTCGAATGAGTAGCTCCCTAAACGTTATTGCATCCTCTCTCCCCTCCTCACTTCATTTCCACATTTATTTATCCCTGTAATAATTCATACTTTTTTTTATGATTGATGAGTACGAATCCGCTTCCTTCCCCAAGCTGTCTGCAGTATTTCAAGGTGTGTGTATATATAGACGGGGAGCGGGGAGGCATTTCATACGGATGCAGGAATGTAGGATGAGGCGATCACTCCTTTGGAAAGAGTCAGTCAGTCAGTCAGTCAGTCAATCAGCGGCGCCATTTCAGTTCTTGGTGGAAAAGTGGATAATACACAACGAGCTGAGGAGGAGATTTTGCTACACTCAACACAAACTTAACTTCTTTTTGCATGTTTATTTGGGTATGTTGGCTTTATTTTCCATTTTGCCTTCTTTTGTTCCTTTTCTTTTCCTTTTATATGCATCCTTTCTTACGTCTTTAGGCTACTGTTTTCTTTTTTCTTACTCGCCTGCCGTCCTGCCTGCCTGCTTGCCTGCCTGCCTATCTCTCTATCTATCTGCATGTAATGTGTTTCAGTTCATCAATATATATATGCATCCATCTGTTACTTTATAATCTGTTTTTCTGCTTATCCATCCAATCTCCACCTTGCAATCAACTTCTGGGCGAGGCCTCATCACCACCCCCTCAACAATCAACACAATATCGCGTAAGTGGGAACGGGTTGAAAAATATAGTCAGGCATTGGACGAGTGGGAAATAACACTGAGGGCGGGATGGCGGGCATTGGGTGTGCGTGAGGCTGTTTTTTTTATTTATTTTTTTTTTTTTTTTACGTCTCGGCCTATTGCGCCAGTAGCCGGTGGGGCCTGATGGTCAGCCCAAGGCTTCTTCCCGGTGGGGCCCTGATGGTCGGCCCAGCCCGTTCTGGCGCAGGTGAGTGTTTATAGTGGTGCCATCTTGCATTAACTCATGCTGCCCTCCCGGAGCTCATCTTTAATCCTAGAATCTAGAGTCCGGGTTGATAGCTGGTCTTCTGGACAGCATGTGGGCGGCGGCTGAAAAATCCCAGCTTGGTGGCACCGGGCGGGGATTGAACTCGCATCCTCCTGAACGCGGCGCCGTCACTCTGTCGACTCAGCCACCGCCTCCCCATTTATTTAAGATATATAAAGTAATGGCCGAGAGGCCCATCCCTCCTCCTCCCACGTAGACCAGCTGAAAGGTGGAGGCGTATAAGGGATGGAGAGGTGGAGGAAGGAGAGTGGATCATAATCTTGTGGACAGCAACGGA
>NC_066536.1:2913813-2919635 GCF_024679095.1 Eriocheir sinensis
GCCAGGCTGCGGGGGGGCACTGCGGAGGGGCGGAGGGATGGAGGAACGAAAGGTGGAGAGGCGGAAGGTGGAGGGGTGGAAGGTTGAGGGGAGGAAAGTGGGAAGGTGGAAACGAAAGAGTTGGGTGGAATAATATAGAGTTAAGGGATGGAGGAATGAGGTAAGGAGGAGGGCAAGGAGTGAGGGTAGTAAAGGGTGGATTGGGTGGAGGAAGGAGTAAAGATGGGAAAGTGTGGAGGTGGAGGAATGAAGGAATGTGGAAACGGAAGGGTTGGGGAAAATAACAGAGTTGAGAGATGGAGGAAGGCATAGGAAGGGGTGGATGGGGTGAAGGAAGGAGTAAAGATGGGTAAGGGTGGAAGGGTGGAGAAGGAGGGAAGGAAAAGGGTGAATGGGGTGGAGGACGGAGGGAAGAAGAGAAAGGATGGAAGGGTAAAGGAAGGAGGGAGGAGGGTGATGAAGGGATTGAGGTAGGAGAAGGTGGAGAGTGGAAGGAGGAGGAAAGGGGGAGGAGAGAGGGTGAGGAATGAGAAGATAAGGTGAATAGGTGAAGGGAGGAGGAAAAGAGGTGGAGGGAAGGGCGGAGTTATGAAAGTGGCAATAGTTAGGAGATAGAGACAGGCGATGTAAGATACGTAGAGAGATAGTGAAAAAAAAATGGACGAAGATGAGAATGGGAGGGAGATGGGGAAGAAAGAAAGGAAGTAGATGGTGACAGGGAGAGGCAGGGAGAGCCGGGTGGGGGTTGGGAGGGGATTGTGGAGAGAATAGAAAATGTGGAAGAGAAGCGACAGGCAGTTTGGGTGGCCGGTAAAGGGAGGGGAAGGAGTGGGTGGGGGGAGAGAAAACATAAATAAAACTTAAATTGAGCCAGTGTAGTACAAGATAAAAATAAATAGGAATGTTTATTTTCGATTTCATTTAGTGAGTGCAGAGCGGTGTGTGTGTGTGTGTGTGTGTGTGTGTGTGTGTGTGTGTGTGTGTGTGTGTTTAATTCACCACGGTCTGATCACAGCAAGATTCCTCCCGCTTACAGCAAGGGTCATTAGTCGATCTCTGTGTACTGCCAAGGCCTTTACACACCATGCACCCCATCCCACTTGCTCGAGGGGGAGAGTATCCGCTCCTTGTCAGTGGAAAAATATCCCAGCCTGAGCGGGGCTCGAACCTTTGCCTGCCAGGCCGTGAAGCTTGGCAGCGTAGGGCTTTACCACTGAGCTACCGGAGCGGTGTGTGTGTGTGTGTGTGTGTGTGTGTGTGTGTGTGCGGGTCTCGTCTACATACATCTCAAACACACACATTCTCTCTCTCTCTCTCACACACACACACACACACACACACACACACACACACACACACATGCTCCTTGTCTCCCTGCGGCCGCCACACATCGCGCATTCCACGGCCGTAATTGCAGTGGCGGTATTTTGCGGCTAAAGTTTATTATAACATTACGACACTTTATCGGCGGGCGCTGGCGTCCATCGCCTCGAGGGGGCATTGTCAAACTTCCCCAACGAGGCGGACTCGAAGTTAACTCACAACGCGATTTCGAGAGAATTCTGTCGAGGGAAGCTTTTGGCGAACATTGAATTCTGAGTTCCACTGACAGACGCAAGGCGCGGGACTCCCAGCTAACAAGGTAAAAGGCCTGTACGGGAACAGCTGAAAACGTCACGTCCCTCAGAAAAGCCTCGGCCACCTGTGATGTCCGGTGTTCCTGAATAGTGTCTGTCAGCGGACTGTCACCGCCGCTCGTCCTGCAGCCACGGCCCCGCGAGCACCGACGATATAACACAAGAATATAAATCACGAGACGTATTTAAGAGGACATGAAAGTATCCTCGAATTGAACTCGCTAATCTCCCCTCCCTGAAAACGAGCGGCTCGGGTTGTCGTAGTCGTGAGCCGCAGGCCACCGACGCCTGGCTGGGCACTCAATAAAGGCCCCGAGGCTCCGCCGCAACGAGGTCGCTGCTTGGGTTTGGAAGAACTCGTTGGAGCGTCTCGGGAGAGACATTACTGAAAGAGCGCCAACTTCGGGGCGGCTGAGGCGTGCATGAAGGGCGTGTGCAGCGGAGAGCCACGCAGCCTCCGCTCCTGAGCCTCGGGCGTGTGTGGCTCCCTCCGCAACTCCGTGTGGTGCCTGGCAGCGCGGCGCGGCGGGTGGAACCTCCACTCGCCGGCGGGGGACAAAAGGTGGTTTCATTTCTTTCCTTGTGACACGCTATGATGGCTCTCCAGGACCCGCCACCGCCGAGATATCCCCTCGGCGGGTCCTGGATGGTGATATCCCCGGGGGCGCCTCCCCCCTCTCTCCCCTCCTCTCCCCTCCCCGGTGCTCCATCAGGACAGCCTCGTGCGACGGAGGGGAAAATGTGGGCCAACGGAAAACATGACTCGGTGCATTTTCCAGTCCACAATGAATGCCTCCACCGCGGCGTGGCGCGCGGTATTAACCAAAGCCACCAACATCTGGAGAGAATACATTTTTCCTGGAAATAGGAAAACTGACGGATAAGCGGTCTAAAATTTAGCACTTCCACACGTTTTTAATTATCATGAGAATGAAAACAATTAGGAAAGCGGCGCGACGGCGGCACACACGGCGCGCGGAAAATTGAGTGCACATGTGCACCAGAGGCACACGGCACACACACACACACACACACACACACACACACACACACAACACTCACCTATCACCTGGAGTTTGACGCGCAGGTTCCTGGTGGGCGACTCGACGAAATCCACCCGACATCGGTACTCGCCCTCGTCCCGTCTGGTCACCTCCTCCAGCACCAGCCCCTTCACGCCCGAGCCCAGCCGCATGTACGCCCGCCCGCCCAGTTCAGCCTCCGCCCAGTGGCTCGCCCTCTCCAGGCTGACACTCCGGGCATCCATGCTTGAGTGATAAAGTACTACAGTGAGTGGCTGGAGTGAAGAGGCAAAGGGAACGGGCAACGAAGCTGAAGAGGAGAAAAGGGAAGGATAAACGAGAATGAGGCAAAGAGGGGACGAGTTAAAGGCCTGAAGGTAAGCGAGGTGAAACAAGACATGGGTGAGAGGAGATAAGAGGTGAGAGGAAGGCCGAGAGAGCGAGATGAAAAGGTGAAAGACAAAGCAAGAGGTGGAGGGAGAAAGTAGAGTTAGAGAGAGGAAGGAAAAGGTGAATGGATACAAAGAGAGACAGAGAGAGGAGGGCAGAGGTGGAGGGAGAGGAGAGAGATTAAGGGAGGGAAAGGTGAAGGGATGCAAAAAGAGACAGAGAGAGAAAAAGGCCGAGGCGGAGGGACATTGAAGAGATGCAGAGTGAGGAAGGGTAAAGGTTGAAGGGATGAAGAGGGAGGGAGGGAGGAAGGGGGAAGAGATGAAGAGAGAGGGAGGGGGAGGGGTGAAGGGATGAAGAAAGAGGGAGGAAAAATGGGGCAATGGAGAAAAAGGACAGGGAGGAGGGATTTAAAGAGAATGAGGGAAAGAATTGGTGGAAGGATGCAGAGAGAGAGAGAGAGAGAGAGAGAGAGAGGGAGATGGAAGAGATAATATGAGACAGGGAGGGAAGAATGGAGGTGGGGAGGGAGGTGTGAACGAAGGGAGGGGGGAGGGGGTAGGGGGGAGGGGGAAATGAGACGTATATGAGTGTGTCATTAAGTATGCAAAAATATGCCGCCTCGCTCTTTACTTTTCACGAGATAATGCATGTCATCATCGGCATGAGAGACGGCCGGGTTTACACACACACACACACACACACACACACGCATACACACCCGCCGTTCAAAAATGCAAAAAAATAAAAACAGAAAAAGAAAAACGAAGGACGGATGCTATTTCCTCAAAACATTTTTAATATGATAATGAACGACCGGACTTTGCATCTCTCTCTCTCTCTCTCTCTCTCACCTGTAGATGGGGGTGCCGCCGCCGTCGTGATAGAAGAGCACCAGGTGTATGGAGTCATTAGCAAGCGGCGGCTCCAGGTTGCAAGGTAGCAGCACCCGCGCGCCCTCAACCGCCTGCACCTCCGTCAGCGGACCTGCACGAGGGGACAAGAGAGGAAGGGGTTAGGACAGTGTTTTAGGAGATAAAGAAATGGGAATGTAGACGAGCTATAGTCTCAGTGTTTATTTTATTTTATAGAGAAGAAGGAGAAAAGAGTTATTCATGACATGATTTATGGATAGATAAGGGAAGGAAACAGAGAGAGATAGTTTACTGTTTTTAGAAGATCGCATGGTATAAAAAAAGTGCTTTGAGAACAATGCTTCATATAGGGAAGAAGAAGAATCAGAGAGGACTATACAAGAAACACGTTAGAGAAAAGAGGAAACAGAAGGGTTATTAAGGTTATTTAATATAGAAAAGTTAAAGAATGAGGAGTGGGTTAGGTTATGTCTTTAAAAGAAAAAAAAGTCGGGTACTGCATGAAGAAGGTAAAGGCAAGGCAAGATTACAAAATGTTAGGATGGTGCATTATGGCGGGAAGGTGAGGGATACAGTTACGGAGAAGACGTTTTGTAAAGAGATGCAATCAGGTAAGGGTAAAAGGAAATGAAGTGGCTCAGGTATAACACTCTACAACTAAAAGTAACAAGGTAAAAAAGATACAAGGAACAGGTGTAACGATAAATAAGACTGCTTGTTTTTAGGTAAGGGTCTATAAATAAAGGTATAAGCGAGACAGGTCCTAGAAATGCAGGTAAAAGTGTAAACAGGTAATTGGTTTTAGAAATACAGGCAAAGGTAAACAGGTCAGGTAAATGGTTCTAGAAATACAGTTAAAGGTATAGAGACAGGTAAATGGTCCAAGAAATACAGGTAAATGTGCAAGCAGTGGAAGGTAAGTGGTTATAGAAATACAGGTAAAAGTAAACAGGCCAGGTACATGGTTCTAGTAATACAGGTAAAGGTATAGAGGCAGGTAAATGATTCCCGAAATACAGGTAAAGTGCAAACAGTGGAAGGTAAGTGGTTATAGAAATACAGGCAAAGGTAAACAGGTCAGGTAAACGGTTCTAGAAATACAGGTAAAGTTTCAGAGGCAGTTAATTGGTTCTTGAAATACAGGTAAATGTGCAGACAGTGGAAGGTAAGTGGTTCTAGAAATACAGGTAAAGGTAAACAGGTCAGGTACATGGTTCTAGTAATACAGGTAAAGGTAAACAGGTCAGGTAAATGATTCCCGAAATACAGGTAAATGTGCCAACAGTGGAAGGTAAGTGGTTATAGAAATACAGGCAAAGGTAAACAGGTCAGGTACATGGTTCTAGTAATACAGGTAAAGGTGTAGGGAGGTCAGGTACACGTTTCTAGGTATAAAGGAGATGACAATTGATGTCCTTTGTCTGCAGCGAGTAATTCCAGGGCTTCAATTTCCTTCTTTTCCTTCCATACGTCTTCTTTACTTTTATTCGGCGATCATTTGTAATCCTCCCTTCACCTGATGACATTCTACTTAATACTCTCTCTCTCTCATCCTTTCACAATATAATGAAACTTTGTATAATCACTAAACTTTATCCTAAAATCTCTTCTTTGTGTTTCCTCCTCCTCCTCCTCCTCCTCTTCTTCTTCCTCCTCCTCCTCCTCCTCTGCATATATTCTCTCATTGAATGGCTTGTGTGTGTGTGTGTGTGTGTGTGTGTGTGTGTGTGTGTGTGTGTGTGTGTGTGTGGTTTATCCATGTGGCGTGTCTTTGACGTTAGCTATTGGAGTCTGCAAGTAAAATTTCTTCTTCTTCCTCCTCCTCCTCCTCTTTTTTCTCTTCTTCCTTCTGTGGGTGACGCAACTTAAGAGGATGGTGATAGCAGAGGTAGTGGTGA
>NC_066536.1:2978015-2985515 GCF_024679095.1 Eriocheir sinensis
AAGGAAAGAAGGAAGGAAGGCAAGTAAAGGAGGAGGAGGAGGAGAAAGGACTGGTATTAGTACGCAGAGTCAACAGAGGTATGTGAAGAAGGAGGAAGAGGAGGAGGAGGAGGAAGAGAAGGAGGAGGAGGAATCTTAAGAAAACAAGTATAGGGAGGAATGAGAGAAAGGAGAAAGGGAAGACTGGGCCGTTGAAGGGGGGAAGGAGAGGAGGGGTTGACGCATTATGGAACGAGGAGGAGGAGGAGGAGGAGGAGGAGGAGGAGAATGGTCTGGTAAGGGACAAGGAAGAAGGGAGGATAAGGAGGAAAGCATTAGTGGAGGTATGGAGGAAGAATAGCGGAGGTATGGAGAGTGTGTTGGAAGTGACGGGAGGAGGAGGAGGAGGAGGAGGAGGAGGAGGAGGAGTGGTGGTTACAGAGTAGAGGTAGAGATGGAGGAGAGGAAAAGAAGAGGCTGTGTTTGATGTCAGCTGAAGGGAGGAAGAAAATGAGGAAGAAGAAGAAGAGGAAGGGACCATAACAAATAACTGAAGCAAGGAAGATAGGGGAAAGGACAAAATGAGGAGAAATAAAGAAGAAGAAGAGGAGGAAGAAAGTAAGAAATAACATTGGAACGAAAGGGAAGTAAGAATGAGAGGGAAGGGGAGCAAGGGAGAGAGGGAGTGGAGAAGATGGAAAAAAATATGAGAGGGAGGGAGGGAGAAGACTCATATGGGACCGAGGAGAAAGAAATGGAGAAAGAAGAGAAAGAAGAAAAGAGGGTGGGGAGAAAGTGAGAGGAAGCTGCAAGGTAGAAGGACAGGAAAAGCGTGTAGGGAAGAGAAAGAGGAGGAAATGAAGAAGAAATGGAGGAAGAGAAAAAAAGAGGGTGAAGAAGGAGAGCCGGAGAGGAAATGAGAAAGAAAAGGAGAATGCAGAAGAAAAGAAGATAGGGAGAAAGTGAGAGGATGATAAAGGGCCAGTGCTTAACGTGATTTTTCTCAATATTATTTCTTTGCCCTTGTTCGCTTCCTTTACTGTAAAAAACAAAGGAAAGGGAGAGTAGGAGTAGATAGGGAAGAGAAAAGGGAGGAAGTGAAGAAGAAGAGGTTGAATAGCGGAGAGAGTAAAAGCAGGTATAGGGAAGGGGAAGGAGAGAGGAGGAAGAGATGGGAAAAGAGAGGAATGAAGGCAGGCTTTCAGAACCTAATGGGAAGGGAAATGGGAGGGTCAGTCATTGATGGAGCGGGTAGGTAGGGAGGGAGGGAGGGAAAGACATACGGTGGAGGGAAAATGGCAGGACTTATGAAGGGGAAACAATAAGGAAACGAAGGAATAAGATTAGTCCCTCCACTTACAACCCTCCCCTTCCACCCCATCATTATCCCCCTCCCCTTCCTCCTTTCCCTCATCCTCCCCGATTATGAAGAGATGAAGGGAGGAGTGTCTTATCTATCTGATCCTCCTCCTCCTCCTCCTCCTCCTCCTCAGTGATAAGGTTGTGGATGCTTCTCCTTATCATTGAGTCAGGCCGATTAAGAGGATAAGTTTGATTAGAGCACAACCGACATCTTCAACGCTGAGGAGCAGTAGTAGTGGTGGTGTAGTAGATGCAGCAGAAGTGGTGGTGGTGGTGGAGAGGGGGTAGTAGTAGTAGTAGAAGTAGTAGTAGTAGTAGTAGTAGTAGTAGTAGTAGTAGTAGTAGTAGTAGTAGTAGTAGTAGTTGTTGTTGTAGTAGTAGCAGTAGTAGTAATTGTAGTATTAGTATTAGTATTAGTATTATTAGTAGTAAAAGAAGAAGTAGTAGTAACAGTAGTAGTAGTAGTAGTAGTAGCACAGTAGTAGTAGTATTTTGATAATTTTATTTTGATCAACAAATTTGTGAATCACGGCACACAAAAATGTAAATATAAACAACAAAAATAATATACCGAAATAATTTCCCTCCCTGCTTGGCGCATAAATTACTGCTGGTACAAAGCAAAGCCTTCAACTATCAACTCTTGATATTCTTATATATTTCATGTACTTATTTATTTACTTCAATAATTGAATTGAGTAATATTATTGCTCAATCTTGTTTGCTTCTATTTTTTTTCCATTAAAGGATTATCCATTTATTTATTTATTTAGTTGCTTGTTTAGAATCGTGATGTTTACGGGCAGCATTATCGTCTTTCTTTTGTTAGTCCTGAGGGAAGGTGATGCGCTGCCTGCCTGGCCTGGCTGCGGCGAGGGAAACACGAGGAGGTAATCAATGAGGGGGGAAGCTGATGCGATCTTTGTTCCGCGTATTGGCAGGCGTTCACGATCAGGCCAAGGGGGTGGGGGGGGAGAGAGAGAGAGAGAGAGAGAGAGAGAGAGAGAGAGAGAGAGAGAGAGAGAGAGAGAGAGAGAGAGAGAATCCTCATGGTTCCTCGTTCGCCCATTAGAGAGAATTTAAGCGGCGTAAAAGAAGAGAAAGCTTGTAAATGAGCCTCCCGGAGCGTTTCTTCGCCGTGTTGTCTGGTGGTGCGCGTGTGTGTCGTAAGGTGCGCTTGTTGTTTTTGTTTTCTTGAATGTAATGATGTGGTGGCGGTGACGAGCTGTGTTGTTGTTGTTGTTGTTGTTGTTGTTGTTGTTGTTGTTGTTGTTGATGATAATGATGATGATGAGGCGGTACATAGTCAGGGCGCTGCAGGATGGGTTGAAGGAGGTCAAGGAGGGATCGTGGCGGGATAGAGTAGAGCATACAGAAGCAGGCAGGGGTGGGGGCGAGGTCAGGCAGCAAGCGGCGGCGTGGGGCAAGGCCAGGGCAACAAATACACGCGCACGGCATTATGACTCCTTCAGCTTAGTGGCTTCTGGTTTTGTAAGGTTTATTTATCGAGTATTCAGATTTGGACATAAAATACCTCGCATGCTGGTTGAATTGGACATATCCAGTATATTTTACAATCCCCTTCCAGCGTGTCAGGGCGGCCGCAGCGCGCCTCACTTGTTATTCGTATTGATAACAGATCAAGTTACAAGGTTAATGCGTAGGCTCTATCTCTTTTATGGATAGCACGGATTGAAAAAAATAAATTTGGCGTTATACAATGCATTATCGAGCATCCCCACTTTTTTTTTCTGGCCTCCCACTGCTGCTGCTGCTGCTGCTCGCTGGACAGCAGCTTTGTGGAACTCCGCCGCTTCCCAACCACGGTCATTTTGTAGATTATTTTCCTTCTTAATTATGCTCCAAACGAGTTGACAAGCATGTGGCTACTATACAAAGAAAATGGATGGTGTGTGTGTGTGTGTGTGTGTGTGTGTGTGTGTGTGTGTGTGTGTGTGTGTGTGTGTGTGCATACGCGGCAGAAACGACGTCGTTTTCATAACTACCATAACGTTACGTGTTTCCTTGCTTTCATAACTCTCTCTCTCTTTTTCTCTGTCTCTCTCTCTCTCTCTCTCTCTCTCTCACACACACACACACACACACACACACACACACACACACACACACACACATATGCACGCGCGTACAAATTGTGTTTGCGAGCTGGTGTAATATGACATAATCCTCTTTATATTTTATCTCACAAAGCTAAATCCTGTTTACCTTTCAGGGTGAGAGAGAGAGAGAGAGAGAGAGAGAGAGAGAGAGAGAGAGAGAGAGAGAGAGAGAGAGAGAGAGAGAGTTACTTATTTCTTGATTTCAACCCTTTCTTTCACAGGAGAAAAAGGGGACGAAGGGAAATGAGAAACAAGACACTGGAAAAGAGAACGAAGTGAATGAGGAAAGGACGGGAGAATACAGGGGAGGAATAAAGAAACCGAGATGATAAAGGATGAGGCATAGGGAGACAGGTGGAAAAGTATGGTAACGGGCGATAAGGAAGGAAAATGGAATGACGAGGAAAGCGAAGGAGTGGGAAGGCAAAGAAAAGGGAATAATGAACAGGGATGTGAAGGAAGCGAGAGGCGTGTGCAAGGCTGGACAAGTGCAGGGAAAAGGAGGTAAGGGCATGTGGAGGGGAGGCGATAGGAGAGTGAAGGGAGGGGAAAGTTGGGTGGAAAGGGAACGCAAGACAAGGAGAGGGGAAGAGGGCGGGTAAGGGTGGGGGCAAGGAGAGGGACAGCCTATGAAAAGGATTCTCACACTGGAAATACAAAGTCTAATAATTAGTGTTTTAATTATTTCCGCTGGCTGGAGGCTTTTATTAGTATTACGCATGATAATTACTGTTATTATTACTATTATGATTATTATTATTATTATTATTATTATTATTATTATTATAGTTATCATTATTACAACTACTGTTACTACTACTTCTCAATGGATGTTTATCCATGTATACGTTTAAAAAATGTTCATGAGGCATGTTATAAAACTTCCTGCTTCTAATAATTATATTGTGTTATGTATCTCCGTTTTAAGTAATTTTTTAATGTTAATACAATTATTCTTTGTAAAAATTACTCTCCGGTGATGCGTAATATTCTATTTCTTGTATATATCGCGAAATATAGGAACTGAATTGAATTGTACTACTAATGTTATTACTACTACACTACTACTACTACTACTACTACTACTACTACTACTACTACTACTACTACTACTACTACTACTACTACTACTACTGCTGCTGCTAGTGCTACTGTTACATTTTTTATTATGCAGGGTGCCCATAGTATGAGAGAGAGAGAGAGAGAGAGAGAGAGAGAGAGAGAGAGAGAGAGAGAGAGAGAGAGAGAGAGAGAGAGAGAGAGAGAGAGAGAGAGAATAACGTAGTATTACAAGTGGAGCGCGCGCGCACACACACACACACACACACACACACAAACACACACCTTGGCACACCTGGCAAGTCACAACACAATACGGTACAAGGAAGGTGGACAGCGGCTGCCTCCCCTTTCCTCTCCTCCCCTCCCTCCCCAACCTTCTCCCCTTCCTCTGGGTTCTGCTTTACTTCCCACTGGCCTTACCCGTTTATTTTGTTTCCTTCAGCTCTCCTATATTCGTCTCTTAATTTTTTTGCTCATTTTTTATGCTCTTAATTCCTTGCTTCCCCTCCTCATTATGCTCTAATACCCAACTCAATCCTTTCAACATTTTCTTGAATCTCTGTTAAGCCTGTTTCTGCTTCTCTTCCTGTCCCCTCCTTCTTTATCTTCTTGGTCTTTCATTCTATTGTTTCCTCCATCTCGTTCTCCCAAACTTCTACACACTTTCATGGTTCCTCCTTTTCATTTTCACTTTTTCTTTTCATAATAATTTCCTTTGTCCATCACCCTCATTGTTCCTATGTTCCTATTTCTCCTTTGAATGTCTCTTCGTCTTTCCCTTCTCTGTCTTCTACCCTTTTCATTTTTTTTAGCTCCTTCTATACTACACAGCCTAACTCCTCCTCCTCCTCCTCCTGTTTCTTTTCTTGCCTTTCTCTCTTTCTCCGTTACTCTCCCTCGCTTTCCCTTCTCCGGTTCATTCACCTCCTTCCTCCAGCGGCAGTAGAACCTCTCTCCTTGTCTTTCTCTCCGTCTCCGTCCCTTTCAATATACTGATTTTCTTCTTCCTGTTTATTGTTTTCTCCTCTCCTTTGTCTCCTTCTCCCTGTTTCTCCTTCTCAGACTCCTCTGCCTCCCAACTAAAACTTCTCTTCCTCACATTGTTTTCCCCACTCCCCATCCCCTTCATTCCCCTCACACTTTGGTCCCTCGTTAACCTACACTAGTACTCCACCATCTCCCCTTCCCCTTTCTCTCCCCTCCCCATCTTCTACCTGGTGCCATCTACTGCTTTCCAACTTTCCTTCTCCTCTATTGTCCTTGTTGACCTCTTCTGCTCCACTTCTCTCTCCCCTCTCTTCCCTAGCCCACCTCCCCCTCCTCCTCATTCCTCTCCTGCCTCCTACCTCCCCCTCCTGATCCTCTTAGCCTCCTCTATTCCAGCCTCTTCGTCCTTGTTAACCTCCTCCTTATCTCATTTTCCTCTTTCATCAGTCTACTGGTTCTACTTCTTCCCTTACCTCCCGCCCACACTTCTTTTCCAATGTATATATTTCTTTTTCCCTCTTCTCTCCACCTACCTATCAACACTCTCTCACTCTCTCCCTCGTTTCTCTCCCTTCCTCCTTCATCACTTGCTGGATCCACTTCTTCCCTCCCCTCCCCTCTACACTTCTTTAACTATATATCTCCATCTTCTTCTCTGCCCTCTTTACACCTACCCATGAACACTCAATCTCCCCTCGTTTTCCTCCCATTCCTTTTACTCAGAATACTCATCGTCCTCCTCTTCAACCACCCGAATCACCTTTTTTTCATTCCTCCTTAAATACTTCACGTTTTCCATTGCCTTACATTTCTCATCCCCCAACTTCCTTCCCCCTTGCTTGACTTTCTTAACTTTTCTTCGTGCACTAGATTTCATTTCTCCAAGGCACGCCAGCTCCTCCTCCTCTTCTTCCAATGCTTCGTCCTCTGCCCTAACCACCTTGTTCCTCTCCTTTTCCCTCTCACTCTCCCCCGTCCTGATTTTCCTTACTCTCCCTGATTATCTTCCGTTTCTCGACTACTCGCCATCTTCTCTTCTATCGTTATCCACTCTGCCCTTTAGTCCTTGTCCCTTTTCATTTCCTTTATCGCTCTCCTCCCCCATCTACTTCATTCCTTGTTGCTGTCATTTCTCTAGTACACTCCACCTTACCATCTTTTCTGTTCTCCTCTTTGTCCTTTTCCTTTCCCTTTCCACTCTCCCCTCTCCCTCATTTCTCTACTATGCTCACCTTATCATCTTTTCTATCGTTCCTCCGCTTTGTCTCTTTCCTTTTCCTTCGTACTCTCTCCCCTCTCTCTCCTTTCACCGTTTTGAGCTTCTTTCTTGCTGCCATTTCTTCAGTACACTTTGCCATCTCATTTATTGTTCCTTCTCTTTATGCCCCTTTTCATTCCCTCTTCACACTCCCTCCTCTCTACTTCCCTTGTTTTGAGCTTCTTTCTTAAGTACGTTTCACCTTGCCATCTCCTCTCTCGTTACTCCTCTTTAGCCCTCTCTCTCTCTCTCTCTCTCTCTCTCTCTCCCCTTTCCCTGAACCAGCAAGACATGCCTCCAGTCTCACGGGAGAAGGTACGCTAGCCTCTCCACTGGTCGCCTTCATTTTCACTCCTTTCGCTAACCACCTGCTGATTGCTGCACCGGTGCCTAAGCAAAACACAAAAGCAGCGATAGAGGCTCCGGCGCTGCTAAGAAAACACTGATATTCCCTTAAATGTGGTCTAGAATACGAATGGGATAAAGGAAGATCGTCAGTGGTTGCATTTCCCTCCGACACCCAGACCCATGCAGCACCCCTTCCCTCGCTCGACACACGCATACACACTGTCTTGAGGTCCCCGAGATGTGTGTGCGGCTGACCTCAAGGTACATAATGGAGCACAGACGCCTCAGCCAGACCCAGGGAGAGCCGAATAGTTTTGCGTGGAGACCCGAACACCCGGAGGTAGCGGAGGAGGAGGAGGAGGAGGAGGAGGAGAGGGTATAGGA
>NC_066536.1:2990515-3023015 GCF_024679095.1 Eriocheir sinensis
TAAAAGGACAGGTGAAAGCGGGAACGAGAGAGAGAGAGAGAGAGAGAGAGAGAGAGAGAGAGAGAGAGAGAGAGAGAGAGAGAGAGAGAGAGACGAGGGTGAATATGCGGCATAATGAATGAGATACGGTAAGGGATTATGAAGAGGCCACGGGTAGTAAATCTCTCTCTCTCTCTCTCTCGACTGGGGTGGCGGATTTTGGCTCAGAACGCCGGAACACACACTATCTCTGGCCCCCGTCTCTCTCTCTCTCTGCGCCATTTCACGCACTAACATAAACATTAAACTAACATTCTACTTGTCAGGAGAAAAATATATACGACCTTTTTTTTCGAAACATTATGAGACTTGTTATAAGCAAAGTTGGCCTTCGCTACTAAAAAAAATAAGAGAAAAAAAAATAACTTATACATAATTACGATGCCAAACAAAAAATAACATGAAGTGGCCGCGTCGTGATTCTAATTAAACTTTACCTGTTGTGATTTACCTGTTAACATACACTCCCCCCCACAAAAAAAAATATATATGCTTACCTGAGTCTCTGAAAATATCGCATAAGTCACTACGATCCAAAATAAACTAACTCATCGAGGCCCCGATAAAGATTTTGATGAGAGATAAGAAATAAAAGATACGGAAAAGCCTAAAATAGTAACGCAGGAAAGAGGAAAACAAAAAAGGTACATGATGCGAATTTCACACGCGTCAGGAGAGGAAAATAACTCCGGCAGGAAAAACGGCAATGACATCAAAGCGACAGGAAAAAACGGTGTGTGGAAGGGTGGAGGGAGGGAGGGAGGAATGGAGGGAGGCTGGGGTCGGGTGGAGGAAGGGAGGAAAAAGCGGTGGATGGATGGAAGGAGGTAAGGAGGGAGGCTGGGGTGGGTTGGGATGAAGGGATGGAGGAAAGAAGGATGTTTGGAGGGAGAGAGAGGAGGAAAGAAGCGTATGATTAAAGGAAAGAACTGAAAGAAAAATGGATGGAGGAAGGGAGAGAAGGAGGCTGGGATGGGGTGAAGGGATGGAGGAAGGAAGGGATGGAAGGAGGGGCAGAAGGAGGGGGATGGAGGGAAGAAGCCTCTGATGGAAAGATGGATTGAGGGAAAAACAGATAGATGGATGAATGAAAGGAAGAAGAGGTGTAGGTAAGAGGAAGAGAATGAATGGACGATGAGAAGGAGAGAGGGAGGGATAGTTGAGGGAAGGGAAGGATGGGGAGAGAGGAGGAAAGATGGAGAGTTGGAGGGAATATGGAGAGGAGTCGTTGAAGGATGAATGCTTGAAGAGGAAGGGAGGGAGAATAGAAGGGCTGGAGGCAAAGCGAGGAGGAAAGGGGAGGCAGATCATAAGGGAGGAGAAGGAGGAGGGATAGAGGAACAGAGAGGCGGGCAGGATTTATGGCAAGAAAAGACTCCTCAGCCTCCCCCCTCCCCCTATTGAGGCTCCGGAGTCAGCGATCACTCAAGAATTTTCCTCCTCCAGGGACCTCCTCTTCCTTTTGTTCCTCTTCCTCCTTCATACAACATCTTTTTTTAGATCCTCCTTCTTCCTAATCCTCCACAATACTCTTTATTCTACGCTTTTACTTCTTCCTTCTCCATTCTCTCCTCATTCTTTATTTAACCTCCTCCTTCATATCTTAACTACATTCTCTCTAATCCTCCACAACACCATTCATCTCCTCCTCCTCCTCCTCCTCCTCCTCCTCCTCCTCCTCCTAAAACCAGTCTTACTTCTTCAGGATGTGTTAGCACGTACGAGGAGGTGGATGTGTGTGTACGTGTGGGTAGGGGGGAGGCAGGAGCAGACAAATAGAAATGATATAAACAACGAAAGTAATGGTTGCAAAGACTATCCAAAGTGAAATTAACGATAAGTGGCACTAAATCATACAGTGCTTTCTATATACAGAATACAAAACCTCCCCATAACTCTTAGCAAACACGGTAAGAACAAAGACGGCGACGCAAATGTTTTCAGAGTGATTCTAAATGGTAGTAAGGAAAGAGAAAACCCAAACCAGTCCTAATAAAGTGGGAGAAAATAAACAGCTGTAGCCGCTAATGACCGCTGATACAATCTCCATGTTTGCTAATGATGCCCCAATGGTAATTACAGAAAATAAACACGTAAATAATGAAATTTTTTGCATGAATCATTATAAAGAATACTTAAGAGTCGCAGTACTTGTAATAATAATGAGAGAGAGAGAGAGAGAGAGAGAGAGAGAGAGAGAGAGAGAGAGAGAGAGAGAGAGAGAGAGAGAGAGAGAGAGAGAGAGAGAGAGAGAGAGAGAGAGAGAGAGAGAGAGAGAGATGAACAGCCTCATCAATAAACAGTCTAATAGAACCTTCTTGGCGACTAACGATGATAAGAACAAGATAATTGCCCACATATTGATGCTAACGTTTTGAGTAGCGATGATGAAAACATATTAAAACGAAAACTTATGAGTATTATAATAGAAAACAGTAGCTTCTGAATTCTAATGTTCAATAACGAGTCTGTGTTTGGTAATGCTACTACTACGATAATTACACTTTCACTTCCTATGCTAATGTTTGTAGAAAAAAAACGTAATACTGAAAGAACATTACAACAAACATTAGATTAAGAAAAATACTTAAACTCAAATTACTGGTGCTTCATATAAAGTTTACGTTCTCTAATGATAATACAAATGTCATTACACGCACAAGGGTATGCTAAGCTTTGCAACAATTATGACGTATGAAAATAAAACCGAGTAATGTTATAGAGAAAAAAAAAACACCAGGTTACCAACGGCCAATACCACGCACTTGATAATTCCAAACCCAGGGAAAGGTACGCAAAGTTTTAAGATAATGATGAAAGAATAATGTGACCAAGTACTAAATTGATGGAAAATAAAAACGATGCCGCTCAGGTTACTAATCAATAGGTATCGAGTCCACGGTACCTGAAAAACAACAACAACAACAACAACAACAACAACAACAACAACAACAACAACAACAACGATGCAGTGTACGGTAAGCTAGATTTGAGATAACAATAACGATATACTGCAACTGAATCCTATCGCCAGACTTTCTTAAACGTGGTATCAGTATTTATTGAGTCAAGTGGCTAATTTGGCTTTTTAATTCTGTCTTTGGGGCAGGTTAACCCGGTAGCTGCGGGGGTCATGTTTCTTAGGTTAGGTTAGGTTAGGTTAGGGTAAAGGCCCCTCTAAGTAAAATAATAAGAAAGAATCATCACTCACGCAAACCATTTCATAATATATATCAACGCATGTGTGATCAGTTTATGCATCATCTATTTTGGGAGGTTTATATCATGGCAGAAATTTGGCCCATCGCTGGTACACGGTAAAGCCACAATTTTGGCCCGTCGCTGCTACCGGGTTAAGTGGGAAGTGTTGGATTTTCACAGTTTAAGTCGACGTGTTACACCCAATCGTAAAAAAAGATATATGAAAATCAACCTAACCAACTAACCACAAACAAGCAAATAAGACAAATCAGCCACAACCTTATTAATGAAGACTAATTCGACGTTAAAAAAATTAGGCGTTTGATTAAAAACAACACAGCTCGGGTTCTAATGGTCGATGCGGAGTGCGCGATACCTGAAAGCACCTGGTACGGTATGCTAAGCGTCGAGGTAATGGTGACGAAGGAATATGAAAACGAACACTATGCATAACAAAGAAGGGGCGCCGCATCACTTAATGTGCGCCGCCACGAGGCTCACACGCACAACGATGACGGTGATAATGACGATAATGACCCGGCGCGGAATGCTGATGCGCGAAATGATGATAACAGCAACAAAGGAGAATGGGAAGACATGGAGGCAGCAGGTGATAAAGAAAAATAACAAAAAGACACGACAGTCGTACAAATATTATTAGTAAAGACCAATAGTAAGAGTTAATGAATGAAATTTAATAAAGAGGAATAAACTAAATGAATGTTGTTCGTATTAAAAAAAAAACAATCAGAAGACGATTTAATAATAATAATAATAATAATAATAATAATAATAATAATAATAATAATAATAATAACTATCAACAACAATTCAGACCACATGGAAAGATTTATTAAGGTTTTAAGTTTATTAGTGATGTCAAAGAAGAAGAACATAAAAATCGCTCGTAATAAAGTAATAAAGATTAGAGACTGACTTTCAAACAGCAATGCTTAAAATAAATGAATCACTGAAGAGCACAAAATCAATTACTGCTTAAGGTATGTAAAGTGAAAAAAGAACAAAACACACACACACACACACACACACACACACACACACACACACACACACATAAAAAAATCTCCGCGGGTAATGGAGCGTCGAGCCAGCAAATCCGGGATACTCGAGTAAAGAAATAAATACAATGAGGAAATATTAAAAACAACCATGCTAACATTACACGAACAAGGGAAAGCAGCCTCGAACCTGTAACGATGATAATAATAATAATAATAACCACGACAACAATACGAGCAACAACAAGAACGGAGATGGCAACGATAAGGACCACCCCGAAAATGCTATTGCCCGGAATGATAAAAGTAAAAAAAAAAAGGGAAAATAAAAGAAATACAATGGAAACTGTGCGCCCAGGAAGATAAGGAATAGATGATACGGCCTTGGGAACTCGAATAAGAATAATAATAATAATAACAACAACAATGATGATAATGATAGTGATGATAATTCTGCTACTACTACTACTACTACTACTACTACTACCACAAATACTACCCCCCCGAAAGAAAAAAACAGCAACACGGCGTGGGGTCTGATAGTGTGCCGTTCAACGCATGCAAACCAGCCAGAGAGAGAGAGAGAGAGAGAGAGAGAGAGAGGGGGGGGAGGGGATTGCGGAGCCGGCACTGATACATACATAACCATTTATTCCTATCTGTATGCATGTGGGAGCGACGACATGCGAGGACTTCTCTTTATCTGGAACGCTCCTGCCCAAAACCTCCAGAGAGAGAGAGAGAGAGAGAGAGAGAGAGAATGTCTAGGTGATGTACGGTAAGTTGAATCGTGCGTCAGCCAGCGGGGGAGAACATGTAAGGAAGAGAACGCCTAGGCTTATTTGAACAGTTAAACTCCTCCTCCGTTATGCAGTCAATGAGCTCAAAGAAGTTGCAATAACAGCCTTTGATATGCTTCACTTGAATACTCCCTCTCCCTCTCTCTGTCTCTGCCTGCCTCTGTGTGTGTGTGTGTGTGTGTGTGTGTGTGTGTGTGTGTGGAAACAAAGAGCTATGGTTGGACAGCCGCTTCCACTTTCATGCCGTCGAATTGCAGGTCTCGTGGGAAATCCGCTTCGCCTGAGGTGTTGTAGTACGGCTCTATTGAATTTGGAAGAGGCAGCTATGGAGGGAGGGGGGGGGGGGACGAAGTAGTAAAAGAGTTATAGTAGTCGCACCGGTGGCAGCAGTAGCAGTTGTAGTTGCAGTGGGAGGAAGAGGAATGTATGAGAGGCAGGAGAAATCATCATACAAAAGCACATAAAAGTAAACATAAAAAAAAAAAAAACGTATGTGGAGAACGCTTAGGATATCCACCCCTCCACCCCCTCCTCTCTCTCTCTCTCTCTCAAAAGTTCCGGTGTAGTTTCTCTCTTGTGAGTCGATAGGGCGGCTTTTGCAGGCGTGTCAATCTTAGCAGAGTGGAAGGAGAGAAGGGATGGAGGGAGGGAGGGAGGAGAGTGGAGGGAGTGAGGGAAGGAGGTAAAATGGCAAAAGGAGAGGAAAGGACAAGGAGCAAGAGGTCGACTGTTCAGGAGCGGGTAAGGAGAAAGGAAAAGGAAGAGGAGGAGGAGGAGAAGGGTTGCAAATAGAAGAAAGACGAGGAGGAGGAGGTAAGAATGATGGAGATAAGGGAGGGAAGAAATTTGGTCGGGGAGATAAAGAGATAGTGAGGGGAAGGGAAAGAGGTAAGTGGACAAGCTAAAATGATGAAGGGCATGAAGAGGGAAGATGAAGGAGGTGCTGAGAGGTGAGGAAAGGAGAGAGGGAAGAAAGGAAAGAGGGATGGAGGGAAGAAAGAGCGTGAGAAAAGAATAATTTTACGTGGAGGAGAGAACGTGAAAGGTGTGTGGTGAGAACATGAAGAAAGATGTGGAGAAGAAAAGTGGAAAGTGGAATAAAAGTGAACAAGGCAAGAAAAATGGGACGATGAGAACAGAGGAGACGAAAAGTGGATTAAAGAAAAGAAGAAATAAGAGAAATAAGAAGGAAGGAGATAAGAAAAACAACGAAGGAAAGGAAAGAAAGGGAGGAAAGAAAAGACGAATGGAGAGAACACGAAGGAGTGGTAAGTAGGAAGAAAAGATGGAGGATGGGGGAAAGAGGAAAGGAGGAGGAGAAAGAGGAAAGGAGGAGGAGAAGGGGGGAAGGAGGAAAGGAGGAGGAGAAGGAGGGAAGGAGGGCGGTATAAGAGAACCATATGCTTGAAAAATGAGGAAATGTCGAATAAAATAATACCCAGAATTTGGCACAGCTGAGATTTTGGAGGAGGAGGAGGAGGAGGAGGAGGAGGAGGAGGAGGAAGAGGGGGAGGAGGAAATGGTGCTATCGTACGGTGCCAATGAAAATAAGACTGAATGTAATTGTATTGAAAATGTGAGTGAGGGAGAGAGGAAAAAAGGGAAAAAAAGATTAGAGCGGAGGAAAAGTATTAAGGGGGAGAGAAAACTGTTAACGGAAGGAAGGGAGAGAAAGGAAAGTGCAGAGAAAAAAGCAAAGTTAATTTAGAGAAGGAAAATATAAATGCCGTAAAAAAATAACGAAGCAACGAAAACAGAATAAAAAATACGTTTGGTGTGTGTGTGTGAGAGAGAGAGAGAGAGAGAGAGAGAGAGAGAGAGAGAGAGAGAGAGAGAGAGAGAGAGAGAGAGAGAGACTGAAAACAATTGATGCAGCATATATTAAGATAAGAGCGTAAAAAAATATAGCTCCTAGAAATTAAACGAAAATGTGAAAGTCAAAACAGAGAATGGAAAGGAAATGAGAAAATGGAGTCAGGAGGAAAAGAAGGAGGAAGAAGAGGAGGAGGAGGAGTAAAAAGGTAAAGAAGAATAAAAATTAAAATCAGAAAGAAATAAAAATAAACCCAAACATCTGAGAAGGAAAATGAAGGTAGAAGAAAATGAGACAAAGGAGGAGGAGGAAGGAGAGGAGAGAAGGAAGGAAGAATAACAATAGAAGGCAGGAAGATAGAAAAAACGAAACATCTAAGAAGGAAAATGGAAGTAAGAGAAGAGGAGGTGAAGGAGGAGGAAGAGGAAAGTGAGGAAAAATAAAAAAAATAAGGGGATGAAGAAAAACAAACAATATAAGGAGGAAAATGGAGGGAAAAGAAAAGGAGGAGTAAAAAAAGGGAGGACGAATAAGAAGTCGAGGCATAAAGAAAAACAAACAAACATCTTAGAAGGAAAGTGGAGGTAAAAGGAAAACAGGTGGAGGAAGAAAAGGCGAATAAAGATTGTAGGAAACTGAGCTAAAAATGCATGCAACCTTGAACGAGAGAGAGAGAGAGAGAGAGAGAGAGAGAGAGAGAGAGAGAGAGAGAGAGAGAGAGAGAGAGAGAGAGAGAGAGAGAGAGAGAGAGAGAATGAATAGAGAACCAGAGATAACAGAGCCAGAATCGAAATGATGGGGTATGAACTAAAAGCAAAGGGAAGCAGGAGGAGGAGGAAGAGGACGAGGAGGAGGAGGAAGACGAAGAAGAAGAAGCGTAGTATCAGTGATTATGAAGGAGTGAATCGAGGAGGAGGAGGAAGAGACGAAGGGAGGGAGAGAAGGAGGGAGAAGGGACGGAGGCTAAAAGAGAGGGAGGAAGGGAGAGGGGTAAGGAGGAGGAGGAGGAGGAGGAGGGGGAGGCAGGGAGAACCTTTGGCGCCTGGAACCAGCCTCAGCATCAAGTCAAACAGGCTGCCTCCCCTCCCCCCCTTAGCCTGCCGCCTCCTGCTCCTCCTCCTCCTCTTCCTCCTCCTCCTCTTCCTTCTCCTCCTCGACCCATGGAGACAAGAGGCAGAAGGAGGCCCCGTGCATATTGGCTGCCCCCTGTCGCCTCTGGGAAGGAAGAGGAGGAGGAGGAGGAGCAGGAGGCACACAGGATGGGGAGGAAAACAACGACGGTGAATAATAAGCAGAAAAGAAGAAGACGAACAAAAAGAAGATAGGACGCAGAGGGTGAAAATAATGAGGAAAATAATGATGAGAGAAAAATAACAACAAAGAAAATTAGTGAAAAAACAAGGCAAGAAAAAAGGCCGTGAAACCGAATGACCGACCAACAGACTAACAGACAGGCGTAGGGGACATATAAACAGACAGACAGACACACAGACGGCTGGACGTGGCAAGGATAATGAGAGACAAACAACCAAAACACACACACACTCGCACGCACACACGCATAAACATACACAAGAGAGAGAGAGAGAGAGAGAGAGAGAGAGAGAGAGAGAGAGAGAGAGAGAGAGAGAGAGAGAGAGAGAGAGAGAGAGAGCATTATGCAGTATTCAACGGAAAATACTCTCACCTGTCATTCTCACCCTCCTCCTCCTCCTCCTCCTCTTCCTCTTCCTCCTCACTTACTTCAAAATACGGGCGATTTATAAAGCAAAACCAGAAAAATGAAGGGACTCGAAAATATAATCCACACACACACACACACACACACACACACACACACACACACACACACACATACACACAACGGGAGGTAGATATAGCTAACAATAACATCATTTATTAGCCTTCAAACTTTCTCTGTCCTGGGAAAAAAAAAACTAAAAAGGAAAAGAAAATATAGACCGAAGCAACGATCTTCCTGGGAAAAATTTGGAAAAAAAAGGAAAAAAAAATAACCAAGCCACCATTCACACACACACACACACACACACACACACACACACACACACACAAATCAAAAGAAGAAAAAATAAAAAAAAGAAATATGAGAGGCCGGTGTTTGGAGAGAGAGAGAGAGAGAGAGAGAGAGAGAGAGAGAGAGAGAGAGAGAATAAAGGAGGAGCTAGGAAGGGGAGAGAGTTAAATGGGGGGAGATGGGGAGGGAAGGAGAGGGTAGAGCGGGGAGGGGGAGGGGGTCGCTTGAGTTGCCAGTTTGTACATTATCGAGGCGGCATTCCAGGCTTGTGTTATCTGACTGGTGGCCGAAAAAAAAAAAAAAAAAAAAAAAAAAAACGAGGCGGAGTGAGTGAGCTTAATGAGATCATGACAGAGTGCCCAGTTTCTCTCTCTCTCTTTCACTTTTTTCGTCTTTCTTTCTTTCCTTTTTCTTTCTTTCTTTCTCTTTCTTTCTTTCTTCTTCTCTTTCTTTCATTTTCTCTCTCTCTCTCTCTCTCTCTCTCTCCAACACTATTCTTTACCTTGATTCCATATTCAGAGAGTCTCACTTTCCTCCTTCCAGTGGTTTAATACTCTCTCTCTCTCTCCCCGTGTGTTTGTGTGTGTGTGTGTGTTATCCTTTTTCAACTTTCGCTCTCATTTTATTATTCTTCGTCTAACTTTTCTTTTTCCACTTCTTTTTATAATCTTTTAATTCCATCGTTCAACTCCTTCCCACTTTCTTCCCACTTTCTTTATCCTTTCCCCGGCCTCCTTTTTTTGTGTGTGGTTCTTTTTCCTCTTTTACTTGTCTTTCAATTTATTTTATACTGAGAGAGAGAGAGAGAGAGAGAGAGAGAGAGAGAGAGAGAGAGAGAGAGAGAGAGAGAGAGAGAGAGAGAGAGAGAGTGTACACAGAACAGACTCGCACACCCGTACCCACAAAGGACCCGCGACAGACTACGAAGAAAAAAAGGAATCTCATCAAAAAGTCAAATTGCAGTAGCCACTCTTAAGACAAAACACGAGGACAGCCCCGACGCGCCGCCCGCCCTATACCTGTCGCCCGCCCCTCATTAAGCCACACACACAGGTAAGGAGATAAGGTAATAGGGTGAACTATAGCACCTCTCCCCTCACTCTCATTATGCACCTCCACCGATAAAAAAAGATAGCTCACCGGTTCGCATATTCGCAACTTTGAAGTTTTTATTTTTATTTTTATTACGTTACACGAACAATAGCATGATTTTAATATTTTTCTTGTACCTTATCTCGTTTTTTTACGGTTAACTTGAGAGAAACGAATCTACCGCTCCTGTAAAGTGAACAAAACACACCCAAATGGGGTTATCAAGTTTCTATCTAACACAATTTTTTTTTTTTAGTAATCCTGCTTTACTTTCAAGCAAATCAGACCTGTTTTACGCCGTTCCAAGAAGTACTCAATATATAAACACCAACCAGGTTATCATCGCCACACGCACAAAAACGAGAAAGCGGCAGACTTGAAGAGCAGCTCCTTCAGGGGTTGCTAAGACGCTCAGCGCATACCCGGCAGCACAGGAGCTCCTTTAGAGGTCAAGGCAGCACCAGCGGGTCAGAGCTCTAATTCTCAGACGCATTCGGCTCTCAACAATTTTTTTCCAAGAGCCACAAAGGAGGTTCGTCTTTTTTTTTTTTCGCATTCATGTTGAAGTGGCCTTATCAAACTATCAGTAGTCTCATAAAACTACCCATGGAATTACTCACAACTCCTACGAAAGAAGAAGCGGGTGTGTAAGCCCCGAGATGTTCAAGAATATGGGTCCAGGTTTCGAACGGGTGCACGACAGGTTAACCGGAGAGGAAAGAATTTATACAGCAGCAGGTTTGTGGGCGCGAGTTCAAGAGGTAGAAGCTCGATAATTACGGTTGTGTGCGATGAATGTATGAAAGCTAGGAATTAAACCTTATCTCAGCGATTTTAGGGAGATATTGACACAGGGATGGACATTAAATTATATCACGATCACAAGTTTATGGGGCTCGGACGGGTTGAGCACGAAAATTATTATGGCTGTGCGTGCGATGAATGTATGAAAGGTCAGCACTATACATTTTACTTAAGGGATTATTACGAGAGGTTTCTGTAGGCGCGGGCATAAATCTGCATTACTCCTGCAGGTCTCTGAGGAAGCTGAACCGCGGCGAACTCGAGAAATATAAAGGCGGGTATCAATGTATTAAGATAACTAACATTTTATCCTTTTATCACTGATTTTATGGACATTTTTCATAGTTACTGATATTGAAATTGAGTCATTATTGCATGTTTTTTTTTTTAAGCTCAACCGTAGTAAATCTGACACTTATACTTATATACGATGATTGTAATAAAGCCTAACTATTGATATTCTTTTTTCTGTATCTTGAGATTTCTTTGGACAGGGACAAAATCATAGTCATATATAAAGTTTTTTGTGTGTCTGGGAAATAGTAAAAACGAAAAGAGTTGGAAAATGAATGCAATAATAATGATAACAATCCCATTTCCTTCTTCAGAGAATTCAATTTAAAGTGAGGAATATAATTATGCACAAAAGAAATCAAGGGAGTACAGAGATGGCAGGATAAAAAAGGATAAATAAGAATGCGAGCAAAATTATATATATGAATGCAAGCTAAAACATTCTATTTTCATTTTTTTCCAGCGACCTGCGAGTAAAGATTCCTTAAGGCGCAAGATTACCGAGTTGGCGCCGCGACAAGATGATCAGACGTCCAGCGGGAGAGAAAACTAGAAAATTGCAAGTGTACGCAAGCGGAATAACTAAGAAAAAAGTTGTTATTTTCTCCTCTCATGAGTATTGCGGACAGACAATTTGGGGGCCGAGCAGAGAGAGAAACCTGTTCAATTCATTCATACACACTCAAGGAAGAGGGGTTGAAGACACCGCAGAATACCTTTTATAGTAGAGATATCTAGATACATCACTAGATAGAGATAGGCAGGTACAATTTTGGGGGGTAAGAAGAGAGAGAGAGAGCGAGAAACTTGTTCAACTCATTCATCGGACAACTCAAGGAAGGGAAGCTAAAGACACAGTAGAGTACCTTTTATATATAGTAGATATACAATGAGCGATAGAGGAAGGTAGACACAATACATGGGAAGAAGAGAAGGAGCGAGAAACTTGTCCAACTCATTCATCGGGCAACTCAAGGAAGGGAAGCTGAAGACACAGTGGAATACCTTTTATAGCAGATAACTAGATACACCGCCAGATAGAGGTAGATAGATAGTTGATAGGACCAAAAGAAAATTCAGAGGAAGTCAGACTGGAGCATAAAAAAAAGAAGTATAAAATCACTGATGTGCGGTGAAGGTTTTATAACGTTTCATTATAGTCTTATTTTTTTGTCTCTTTCCTCCTCGGGTGTGATGTAGAGAAAGATATCAATAGGCGGGGACTGGTTTGGTACTTAGGCGCAGCGACGGGGAGATAGCAGCAGCAGAAATAGAATAGCAGTAGTAGAAGTAGAAGAAGAGGTATTAGTAGTAGTTGTTTTAATAGTAGTAGTAGTAGTAGTAGTAGTAGTAGTAGTGGTAGTAGTAGTAGTAGTAGCAATAGTAGTAGTAGTAGTAGTAGTAGTAGTAGTAGTAGTAGTAGTAGTAGTAGCAGCAATAGTAGCAGTAGTAGTTGCGTTATTGTAGTTCGAGTAGTAATGAAGTCCAGTTGTTGTAGTAGAGCAGTAGTCACAGTAGTAGCAGAATATTAGTAGAAGTAGTAGTAGTAGTAGTAGTAGTAGAGCACGTAGTTGACATATGAGAAAGAGTGATGTATTGGGGTGATGCGGCAACGCTGTGAAGAGGTTAGGACCCCACCCAAACGGACTCCATATTTGTGTCTGACTATAGTATTATTATTTTCTTTACAACAAAGGAGACAGCTTATGGGCACAAAAAAAGGAAACAATAATAAAAAAAAGCCCGCTACTCGCTGCTCCTAAAAAGAATCCAAGGAGGTGGCCGAAAGAGGGGTCAATTTCGGGAGGAGAGTGTTCTGATACCCTCCCCTTGTGGTAGTAGTGTAGTAAAAGTAGTAATAGTAGCAATTTAGTTCTTTAATTCAAGGTACACACACAAGAAACCGATACACAAAGATATAATGAGACTACAAGGGGACAGACGGCCTACACACGGCAGCTCTTGAAAATATGTTATACACCAAATTCCCTTCCCATGCATATATACATCAGACCTCCATTTGAAGTCTCCACTGGTGTTTGCCACAACTACATACCTGCTCAGTTTGTTCCTTTTTCGTTTTTCTTTGGCCTTAGTCTTTTTGTGTGTTTATTTTTCCCTCTCGCCTTTCTTTCCTTTCCCTCTGTCTCTCCCTTTCTAGTTTTCTTTTGTTTATTTTCTCATTTTTACTTTCTTTACTATCTGGGTTTTTTCTTCTTTCTTTGTCCTGTTTGTGAACCATTTCTTGCCTATTTTCCTCCTGAGCTCGAATTTATCCAACTTCTACCCACTGGTGTGTGTTCTTGCATCCGTTTTTAATAAAAAGTACTTCATCGACATCACCTTTGTTAATCTCTTCAGTCCATACCATAAAAACCTCATTTACACCCCCACGTATCTTCGTCTTTCCAAAGTAAGTAGGTCAAATTTTCTCTGGTCTTTCTCTGTACGGTAAGTTCCTAAGTCCCTGGGTAATTTTAGTCATTCTTCTCAGTATTGCCTCGACGGATAGATAACACACACACACACACACACACACACACACACACACACACTGAGAGACATATATGTGCAAATAGATACTTGTAGTTACAGCAATCTTCTGAATTAATGCTTGAGAACAGGTTGACGATGCTGAGAGAGCTAGAGCGAGAGCGAGAGCGAGAGAGAGAGAGAGAGAGAGAGAGAGAGAGAGAGAGAGAGAGAGAGAGAGAGAGAGAGAACAGAGTGAACAAAGATATTCGGAAGGAGAGAGGGACAAGGAGAGCGAAGGACACGAGGAAACAAAAGACGGAGAAGAAGAAGAAGATAAAAGGAGGAAAACACAAAGAAAGAAGACAAAAAGAAGACATACGAAGACCAGAATGCAGATGAGAGAGAGAGAGAGAGAGAGAGAGAGAGAGAGAGAGAGAGAGAGAGAGAGAGAGAGAGAGAGAGAGAGAGAGAGAGAGAGAGAGAGTAGGAAATAAATAAAAGGAGAGAGGGAAAAAAAAGACTAGGAAGATAAAGGACAAAAAAAACGAAAGCCTCCCAGATAGTAAAGAAAGTAAAAATGAGAAAATAAACAAAAGAAAACTAGAGAGGGAAAGACAGAAGGAAAGGAAAGAAGGGAGAGAGGAAGAGACAGAAGGAAAGGAAAGAAGGGAGAGAGGAAGAGACAGAAGGAAAGGAAAGAAGGGAGAGAGGGAAAAATAAACACACAAAAAGACTAAGGCCAAAGAAAAACGAAAAAGGTACAGAAAGAAAAAAAAAGAAAAGAAAGAAAAGGTCAAGAGCAGGAAAACAAAGGCTATAATAAAAAAAGGGACGTAAAAGATTATACCAGAAAAAATCCCCTAAAATTAATCATCTGAGGTTAATACCATAAAAAGGGAATCTATTAGCGGCTACCTTTTTACCTGTCTGTATAATAATGTATCTCGGCAAAGGATGGGGCACAGGTGAGTTTATGAACGTCTTGATTGTGCAACACCTCCGCCCCAAGATGGCCCCTCTCCCCCCCTCCCTCTACCCCAATGGCACCTTGTTCAGGGGCATAACAGGTACAGTAATTACAGGTGACTAATGACGCCGTCTACCGAGGACCTTTTTTGCCTTGTCTACGCGGCCAGGAATGTGTGTGTGTGTGTGTGTGTGTGTGTGTGTGTGTGTGTGTGTGTGTGTGTGTGTGTGTGTGTGTGTGTGTGTTAAAGATGAGAGAGAGAGAGAGAGAGAGAGAGAGAGAGAGAGAGAGAGAGAGAGAGAGAGAGAGAGAGAGAGAGAGAGAGAGAGAGAGAGAGAGAGAGAGAGAGAGAGAGAGAGAGAGAGAGAGAGAGAGAGAGAGAGAGAGACCTGTTGAACACTGACTAACAAATCTCTCTCATTCCAGCCTTTGATGTAATTCATACCCACCAAATGATCTGCTGCTGTATATATTTTAACTTCCTCGCCTCTGGACACACAATGCAATGGAAAAAGTAATAATTCCCAGCCATCCATAAAATTGCTCGAGACCCTTCTTCTTTTGTTTGAAAAAATAAAAAAATAAAAAATGTATCGTTACTTTGCTATGTTTGACTTCATGAATCTGATCTTGACGTGTGTGTGCGTGTGTGTGTGTGTGTGTGTGTAAACTCTAGGAGGGAAGAGAAAACAAAACAAGAAGACTAAGCTTTTTTTTTTGCCCTTAGAAAATAAAAGGTTACCGCAGGCTCTTCCTCCTCACCATAATCATTGCTTCTAGGTTACTGAGTCTATAATTACTGCCGACCACGAGTGACGGAACAGAAATAATTAAAAGCCTGATCCAAATAAGGCCTGACGTGCTTCCATGGCATCCCTGTCGAAGCAGCTTCCAATCTTAACATCTGACACATGATTTACGACCAGGAGGACTCGACGTGCAGCGCTGACGGGAAAGCTTCTGTCTGCCGCCGGTAATTTGGTACTCTGTTTGTTGAAGGACCTGATTAAGCGGTGGCAATACGAGGGGAGAGAGTGAGTGAGCAACAGAGCGAGAGCGAGAGAGAGAGAGAGAGAGAGAGAGAGAGAGAGAGAGAGAGAGAGAGAGAGAGAGAGAGAGAGAGAGAGAGAGAGAAGAATGACATATGAAGGAAATGACGAAATAAAGGAAGGAGGGAGAGCGGGAAAAAAGGATAAAAGAAGAAAGGGAAGAAAGGGAGAGAGGGAAGAAGGCTTAAAGACAAAAGGAAAGAAAGTGGGGAGAGAGAAAAGACTTAAGAAGATAAAGAAATGGAAAGGAGAGAATTAAAGGAGGGTAATGAGAGGCAGGATGAAGATGGTGGAGAGAGAAGGCCTTTGGAGAGAGAGAGAGAGAGAGAGAGAGAGAGAGAGAGAGAGAGAGAGAGAGAGAGAGAGAGAGAGAGAGAGAGAGAGAGAGAGAGAGAGAGAGAGAGAATAAGTGAAACACAGACGACTTAATTATCCAAAAGAGGTAGTCAGTCATTATGTCCAAAATATGCAAAGCGGGACGAGAGAGAGAGAGAGAGAGAGAGAGAGAGAGAGAGAGAGAGAGAGAGAGAGAGCAACACAACAGGTCACCGTCACCGAGTTATGGCAGGGAACACGAACGCCATCTCCCGGTCCTCATCCTCTTCTTCGGCGCCTCCGTAATTGCGTCCCATTTTCTCTGAACCCCGGTAACCCCGCCCCGTTTTCTGCGCACCCATTAATATCGCTCCGTTTTCTGTTGGTCCATTAAAAGCCAGCCAGACCACTCTTTAGTTATCAATGTGGGAGCAAAAGGGGCTTGGACATTCTCTCTTAGTGTCTATGTAAATACTCTATCTAACTTTTTTTTCATATGTTCTTTCCAATTAATTCCTTCTTCTTCCATTGTTCTCCTTAGCTGCCATCCTTCCTTCTTTAATCTCTCTCTCTCTCTCTCGTTATCTATACTCAAATACATTCAGCGCAAACGCAAAAAAACTTGTAATTCATGTCAGTAATAAGATTAATTAACACACACGAAGGTAGATAAAAAAAGAAAAAATATATAATAAAACTCTAAAGCTTCCTGTGTACGTTCGATGTAAGGGGAATTATCTTATTTTTTTCTCGTCTTTTATCGCTTTTTTTATTGTCTTTTAAATGCGGTCAGACGAGTATGGACATCAAGTGGACGACAGAGACACACAGACAGACAGACAGACGGCACGAAAACAGCCGCCTGATCCGCCACCACCTGTCCCCCTTATCTGTCTGTGTGTCTGTCTGTCTCGTGTGGCTGTATCTGTCTATCCGTCTGTCTGTCACACTTCATTGGCCAGGACCTCCCGTAGTGAATACCTCGCCCCACGTCTCTCTCTCTCTCTCTCTCTGATCTACTGCTTTATTTCCTTTCTTTCGTCTATTTTTCTTTTCGTCTTCACATTCTATTTCCATTTTCTTTATTATCAATTATTTTTTCGCTTATCTCTCTCCCCTTCGCTTATCTCTCTCCCCATCTAATTTTTTCCACTCCTCTTCGTCTCGTCTCCGTCCCTCCCTCACACATGTAGCTACGTTCCATGGCTGGCTGAGTCTCTCTTATGCAACGTGTTTTCTCAGCCAATAGGAGCCCATCTTGGTTGCACTGAGCCCATGATTGGTTGGGGCAGCGTGTCGTCAGATTCAACTCAGCATCCAATAATGAGGACGGGATGGATTGGGAACGGAGGAGATTGGCGAGCGGAGAGTTATGTTTACACGAATTATGGACCGACTGGTGTATGAAATTATGAAGAAAACTAAGGAATGTATGCACTGCTACTGATAAAATAACAGTAACAACAACAACAACAACTACAACTACTACTACTACTACTACTACTACCCAATTATTCCTCCTCCTCCCACTTCTCGTACCATTACTTTACTTACCACCATTACTACTACTACTACTACTACTACTACTATTACTGCTACTACTACTTCTACTACTACAACTTATACTACTATCATCACCATCACTACCACTACAAGGAGCTACCACCATTATCATGACCATATTAATACGAACTAATAAAAAATAATAACACACCAGGTCCTCCTAAATAAAACAGAGAGGAGACCCACGAACTGGTTTACGATTTGAAACTCCGAAATTCATGCTTCCGGCAGCCCCTTGGTGGCCATCTTTACGCTCCACTACCTCCGTGTGTGTGTGTGTGTGTGTGTGTGTGTGTGTGTGTGTGTGTGTGTGTGTGTGACGTTTTGCTCCGTTCGATTTCCCTTTTTTTCTGTCCTTTTTTTCTCTTCTGTTCTATATTTTTTTATGTGTTTTACTCCTCTCTCTCTCTCTCTTCCATATTCATCTTCCCAATTATCTTCTTCCCTATTTCAGTTTCTCTCCTCTTTTAAGTGTGTGTGTGTGTGTGTGTGTGTGTGTGTTCATGGCTTTGGTGATGCTGATTTTAACTCGTGCTACGCCCCTTCAAACGCCTCTCCCCCCCTCCCCCCACCCCTCCTCGTCCCCTGATCCTCCCCCTAAAAAAAAAAGGAATAAATTAAAACTGGAGGCTATAAGAGACAACAGAAATGTGAAAAAAGTGATGTTAAATGAGCGAAGTCCATCTGGTGCTAACAAGGAGAATATCAAACCTGCTCTCTCTCTCTCTCTCTCTCTCTAATCCGGCAAGCCAATACCGCCATAAACAATTTTTTCTATATTTTTTTTTCTATCGTGACAAGAATTACGGACAGCAATCCATCATATACCCAATCCCCATGCTCTCTCTCTCTCTCTCTCTCTCTCTCTCTCTCTCTCTCTCTCTCTCTCTCTCTCTCTCTCTCTCTCACACACACACACACAACAAAACAGGGAGAGAATCAAACGCAAGTCTCCGTGAATGCATGAATGTATAAATGTCAGGACCCACGAACACACGAGGAAAAGAACGATATAAACCCCGCTCACACACACACACACACACACACACACACACGCGCGTACAAATACCGTCCCTATAGGCAACATTCTTTCCTCCAACTCATCGATTGTATCCCAGTCATTGCCCAAAGCGTTAGTTCTCTCCTCCTCCTCCTCCTCCTCCACCTCCTCCTGATTCTCCTTCTCGCCCTCCCTTCGTTCTGCTCCTTTCGATCCACATTTCTATTTTCCCTGATTTTTCTCTACTTTTTTTTTTTTTACTTCCTCCTCTCTTCCTCCTCAAATGCTCCTCCCCATTGTTCTTTTCCTCTTCCATCTTTTATTTATAATTTTTCTTCTGGATTTTGTTTTCTTTATCTTCCTCTTCCTTTACCTTTTATGCAGGGCTCCTTCTCCTCCTCCTCCTCCTATTTATATTTCCTCTATATCTTCTGTTCCTATTCATTTCTGTACCTCTATCAATTTGAACCTTATCCTCCCCTCCTCTCTCTTCCTCTCGATTTATCACCTCCTTTGCTTTCTCCTCCTTTCCCCCCGCGTTCTCATCCCTCTACTCTTGCTCATTGCCTGTCCGTTTACCTCAACCTCCACCTCCTCCTCCTCCTTCTCTGTCTCTTCATCCTAGCCTCATCTCTTCCTTCCAGCCTCCTTTCTCTCCCCTGTTATCCCTGCAGCTGGTGTCTCTCCCCTGGGGCGATGCTGGGGAAGAGGAGGAGGAGGAGGAGGAGGAGGAGGAGGAGGAGGAGGAGGAGGAGTGGGGGGGTGACCAGGAGTGAAGCTGAAGAGAGGGAGGGAGATGCAAGGCGGAGGAGGAGGAGGTGGGGGGTTAGGGGGGGGTACCTGCTATACTAAACATAAATGAATCTCAAATTAAAGTTTATTGGTGTTGCATGAAGCATAATCAACATATTTTTGAGAATGTGTGTGTGTGTGTGTGTGTGTGTGTGTGTGTGTTAAAGAGAGAGAGAGAGAGAGAGAGAGAGAGAGAGAGAGAGAGAGAGAGAGAGAGAGAGAGAGAGAGAGAGAGAGAGAGAGAGAGAGAGAGAGAGAGAGAGAGAGAGAGAGAGCGATAATAAAAGGGATTAAGGGATGAAGGGAAGAAAAGAAAGAACCGTCAAGGAAGGACAAAGCAAACAGGTATATCCATCTTGTTTATTACCCCTATTATTATTATTATTATTATTATCATTATTGTTATTATTATCATTATTGTTACCTCCACACTCATCCTCATAATCCCAAAGAAAACAATAACCACACAATCACTAACCCCAAAATAATACAAACACGAATTACACAATCAGAAGTTTTACCACAACCACCACAATCACCGCCATCACCCCTCCCCTTCACCACTAATCACTCCTATCACCATCTCTATCATCATCACACGCGTAGCATCACCAATCTAAATTAATCACACCGTCCTCCATGCCGCGCCGGGGTCTGTCCTGCAGTGGCGCCTCCCTTATCGCAGCGGGCAGGGTCTTCTTTATAGTAGGTGTCGCCCTGGGCCGCGCGGGGTACTGCACTTCCCTCCCAAGGCAGCCGGACCGGTTACCTGGCCAGTCACCTTGATGAAATATACGTCCGTCTCTACCTGTACCTCTTACTCGATTACCTGTTCCCTCGCTTGCCCTCTGATATGGTTTCTTCTTCATTTCTCTTCTCTACGTACCCTTCTCTATATCCTCATCCTCCGCCTCCGTATCCTCTTCCGCCACTTCGTTTCTCATTCCCTATCTTCACTCTGCTCTCCTGATTCGATATTCTCTCCATTTCTCTTTCCCGGTGCTCTCTCTCTCTCTCTCCCTCCCTCTCTCTCTCTCTCCTTCCTTCCCTCCCTCCCTCCGTCCCTACCTGGTCTACAGTCTTTAATTGCCTGTCCCGTGTACCTGTTCGATGATAAGTTTTTTTTTCTTATTATTCCAAACACCTGTCTCCTCCGGGCTTATTTATGCGGCCCTAAGCACACACACACACACACACACACACACACACACACACACACACAGGTTAGTTCTCACAGCATGGGGTTAATTATTAAGGTGTGTAGGACTGTCTCAGTGCGTTTGCGTGCGTGTGTGCGTACGTGCAAGTTCTTGTGTGTGTGTGTGTGTGTGTGTGTACTCAGAGGAGGAGAGAAAAGTGGTTGAGATAACAAAGTAATTAGCTCGACGGAGGCAAATTGGGGAGAGAGAGAGAGAGAGAGAGAGAGAGAGAGAGAGAGAGAGAGAGAGAGAGAGAGAGAGAGAGAGAGAGAGAGAGAGAGAGAGAGACGCTTATATACTGTCTTCATCGTCCCTAGACAAGACATACACAATTAACATTATTTTACATACAAACCTCATAGTTCGACATCATAATAAGAGTGAATACCTGTGTGTGTGTGTGTGTGTGTGTGTGTGTGTGTGTGTGTGTGTGTGTGTGTGTGTGTTGTCGGATCAAACCTTGTTGATGCTAATGAAATGAATTCCTTTAACATGTGTAAACCTTTGGACGAGTGAGACACCTCCTCTCTCTCTCTCTCTCTCTCATTCGGACGTCCACATTCTTTTAATTCCTTTTCATCCTTTAATTCGCTTTGTCTTTCCTTCACTCCTGTCTGTGTCTTTTATGTCAGTTTCAACTCTCTCTCGTTTCCCAATATTGTGTTATCTATTTTACACCCCCGTGCATTCTTTTTGGTCTCAGTCTTTATTCTCTCACTGAAACGAACTAAACGAATGTGCTGGTAGAAGAAGAAGACGTAGCAGTAGTGGTAGTAATAGTAATAGTAGAGGTAGTTCAAGCCATTAACTATTCGGAGCCAAATAAGAAAGATTACCATAAAAATGTGATCCGGCGCCGATTTTCTTCTGTTATACAAGTTCATTATGAAGAAATGGGAAAAAAAAGAGGAAAAAGGTCTGGAGGTAATGTAGATGTGGCGAGGACGGGAGGATGAGAGGTGACGGATGGGATGTGACAGAGGGGTTGACACGGAGAGGAGGGAAAGATATGGAGAGAGAGAGAGAGAGAGAGAGAGAGAGAGAGAGAGAGAGAGAGAGAGAGAGAGAGAGAGAGAGAGAGAGAGAGAGAGAGAGAGAGAGAGAGAGAGAGAGAGAGAGAGAGAATTACGCTGGGAAACATACGAATTGGACTAGGTAGGATCTCTTCCTTAAAATGTAAATTTAAACGAAATCAATCACCGACCCGGGAAAGAGAGAGAGAGAGAGAGAGAGAGAGAGAGAGAGAGAGAGAGAGAGAGAGAGAGATTAATTACAGGCCTATGCGAGTGTGAAAAGTAAACAGATGGAAGATGCTGGAACGAAGTAATTGAAAGGAAGGAAGGAAAGAATGAAGGAAAGGTATGAATAATGGATAAAGGAGGGAGAGGAAGAAGATCCGTTGAACTAATGAAATAGGAAATGAAGAAATGTGTGTCAGGATGGATGATAGGGGGTAGGGATAATAGGGTGTAAGATGAGAAGAAAAAAAGAAATAAAGGAAAAAAAAAGAAGGGTGGGTGGAGAGAAAGAACACCTATACGGATGAATGAATGTATGAATAGATTGAATGAATGAATAAATGAATAATTAAATGAATAAGTATCAGCGAGAAATATGGAATGAAGGAAATGAAGGAAATAAAAAAAGGAAGGAAAGCAAGAAAGAGGGAAGGAATGACGGAAAAAAGGAGGGAAGGAAGGAAGGAGGGAAGGAATGAGGGGAACAAGGAGGGAAGGAAGAAGGAAATGAAGGAGGGAAGGAAGCTTGAACTTGAATTACCACACTTTTTTGCTTCCCTGTACAGAAGCAACTAGCAAAATGTAAATACCTAGAAGAAATGTATCGATGAGGTCTTCTCTCTCTCTTATAATCTGCTTACTATTTTATGATTTTACTAGATTCGTGAGAGAGAGAGAGAGAGAGAGAGAGAGAGAGAGAGAGAGAGAGAGAGAGAGAGAGAGAGAGAGAGAGAGAGAGAGAGAGAGAGAGAGAGAGATAATAATAGGTAATGTGAGATTAAAAGAGATAAATTAAAAAAAGAAACGTGGAAATGTTATAAAGAGAAAGTGAGAACACACACACACACACACACACACACAACACACACAACACACACACACACACACACACACACACACACACACACACACACGTCACATAAAGAGTGCCTGGAGGGAAAAAAAATATGAGATGATTTAAAACAATTTTTCTTCCCTTTCCCTGATGCTCAAGAAAATGAAACTGGCAATGACGATGATGATGATGATGGCGATAAGAATAGAGGTGGTGCTGGTGATGCTGATAAAGGACAACAATAATAATAATAATAATAATAATAATAATAATAATAATAATAATAATAATAAATACAATAACAATAAAACAAAGCAGAGAATAAGTGACTGAGTATAACGGCGGATTTATTGAAGTGATCCCGTAAATAAAAAACGATGAAAAAAAAAGCGGAAGTGAATCCAATAATATTGTAAAAAAAGTTAGTCTAGTGAACTGACGCACAAAAAAAAGACTATAAAGAAGAGAAAACTGAATCAATTACTTTAATGGGAATGGAGGCGATGAAAAAAAACGAAACAAAAAAATAAATCGAACCACACGTAACAGAATGAAAACGAAGCAAATGAAATTGAACACAACGTAATGACACACACACACACACACACACACACACACACACACACACACACACACACACACACACACACACACACACACACATAGAGAAGGAGAAAGAAACGAGCACTACTAAAAAAGGTGGACGAAATTAATAGAAAATGGATACAAACGAATGAAATATATACATCGCAATTATTAAAAAGAGATACTCCAATAATACAGGTAAAGGTAATGCTACAGGTGCGCGTGGCGGCGGTGCTCATCTCCGTCTTACAAATATAAAGAAAACGAAGTGTGTGTGTGTGTGTGTGTGTGTGTGTGTGTGTGTGTGTGTGTAAGAACGAGAAAAATAAGTATCCATAAGCACTATGAAAACGGTACAACTATAAGAGAACAACAACTACTACTACTACTACTACTACTACTATTACAATTTCAACATACAGTATAATTCTCTTACCTAACAACAATACATCATGCCACAGAGAGAGAGAGAGAGAGAGAGAGAGAGAGAGAGAGAGAGAGAGAGAGAGAGAGAGAGAGAGAGAGAGAGAGAGAGAGAGAGAGAGAGAGAGAGAGAGAGAGAGAGAGAGAGAGAGAGAGAACAATACAATCAGTCATGAGGGTGGGCTGGAATACAAAAGCAGAACACAAACAAACAAACGAAGTAGCACACATACATACAAACAAATACACAAACAAAACGTAAATCACGTCCGCTAATGTCTGTGCGGTCCACTGGTAACGAAAAAAAAAAAAAGGAAATGAAAAGAAAAAAAATACATATATACGTATCATTGTACATCCATATATCCATACCACACACACACACACACACACACACACACACACAGAGGCCGCACCTACATCCCATCCCAAAACACAAAGGAAGTCGATGGTTTGCTTTAGCAGTCTTATTTAAGACTCGTTGATGAAAACCTACCCAATGACCTTACCCCCCCATACCCTACCCCCTGGACCCCCACACCTGTGCCACCTTCATCTGCACCTGTTACGCATTAATCAGCTAAAACTCCACACCTCTGTAAAGAATATCAACATTATTAGTAAGGCTTATCCGCATCCAGCGACGAATTACTCTTATCATCAACGTATCTTTATTAATTCAGCAGCTTTTCACATTTCTAAACACACACACACACACACACACACACACACACTATGACCTCACCCCCCCACACACTCCCTATGACCCATCTAAAAGTAGTGATGGGGAGAGAGAGAGAGAGAGAGAGAGAGAGAGAGAGAGAGAGAGAGAGAGAGAGAGAGAGAGAGAGAGAGAGAGAGAGAGAGAGAGAGAGACATGGTGCTTACTATAACGCTTTTGCCTTTGTGTGTGTTTGCAGGATCTATGGCTTTAAATAAGGCTTATCCATACCTTACGGCATGCGTGTGTGTGTGTGTGTGTGTGTGTGTGTGTGTGTGTGTGTGTGTGTGTGTCTGTGTGTGTGTTTACCTATTTCCCTCTTCTTTATGTAAGTAGGTTTGGGGGTCGAGTGAGCGAGTGACGCGCCGGAGAGGAGGAGGTCAAACGTGAAGGCTTTCCGTGACGCTGCTGGTGACGTCACGAGGCGCAGCAACCTTGGGCTAGTTCGACAGTCCAGCAGAGTCATTGTAAGCGCCCAAACCAAACTATAATCTCCACAATGATCCGTTTTTTCTTCGCAATATCAGATACTAAAGAGACTTCCCGTGTGGTCTGCTAAAATTTAATCCTATTTATATCAATCGCAAACACAATACAAGGAATTTTCGTGGTATTTTGTGTCTGGTTGGGGAGCTTACGAACTTGCTGTACTGGACTGTAAAACTGGCCCTTTGACGCGCCTCCTTCCGAACTCCATAACAAAACACGCCATGGCCCTGAAATGCTAGACTATGAACATTTGAAACTGCCACTTTTTCCCGGATTTTTTGTTTTGTTTTTAAGCGTTCCTCTTCTTTCCTTCCCGCTGTTGTTTTATTTTCTCGTTCATATCCATCTTTCTCGCTTCTACCTTTCACTTTCCTTGCACCCTTAAAACAGCTGAAGGGCAAAAAATAAATAAATAAATAAAAAACACAGTACTGCTCCGATAAAAAGCAAATAGGAATGAGCGTCCAAAAGAGGATGCTGCAATTTCTGTATTTTTATTTACTATATATATCACGAGGCATATACCATACTAAGCCCTCCCAGTCTAATAACATCCCGGAAATAGTCTCAAGCTATTTCTCTTATTGTCAACATTTTTAAGGATAGCTCCTACTCTTATTCTAGTGTGAGGAGCGTAAGTGCGAGCTCTGAGTAATTACACATCAACCCTGGCGGCGCTCCAAGCCAGACCATCTCCCGCCCAACTCATCCCAACCCAACTCCAGCCAAGAAAACAAATAAACTCTAATTACAGCTATTTGGTGTGGGCTGGGCTATAGAAAAGACGGGGTGAGGGGGGGGGACGTGGGGGAGGCTCTGGCAACCTGGTAATGGCGTCCGAAGAGGGTAAGTTTATAGATAAGTTGTGAAGGCCGAAGCAGCTCCCCTGTGACGCCTCTTCCAATCGTATATATCGTAACGAGCAGGATGAAATGTGTTTGTTATGTTGTTTCGTATTTTTCAACGGCACCAAAATCTGCACAAGGTTAAAGAAACGAATAAGCAAACGAACACACACACACACACACACACACACACACAGTCACACACACACACACACACACACACACACACATCCTCCAGTTCAGTGCCCACAGCCACGCCAAACAAGCCAAACAGCACCACCGCAGAGCTCTCACGACCCCCACCAGTCCTCCCGTCCCACCTCCAGCATCCCTTCCCCCATCCCTCCCCGCCAACTCCTATCCCCCCAGCAGCTTCCCCTACTCTTCCCACTACCACCACCGCAGCTGCACCCCACTCACGCCTCCCCCACCCCTCCTCTGCACAACAATATTCGCCACCATCCTTCACCATTCTTAATTCGGGATGGGCACGCCAACAAAAGCATTTAGGCAGCAGGCCGAACAAAACTGTAGTAATGGGATGCTGGTGGTTGGTGTTGTGGTGGTGGTGGCGGTAGTGGTGGTGGTGGTGGTGGGATTCGGAAAGTCGAGGGTGCGAGAAAAAAAGAGGGGAAAAAAAGGAGGGAGGAAGCAGGAAGAGAAAATAAAAGGTAAAAAGAAGGGGAAGAGAGAATGGAATATAAGCGTAAGGTGAGGCGAGGGGAAGGGGAAAAGAGGGGAAGGGAACAGGGGATAAGGGAGACAAGTGAGGGGAAGCGAGAGGATGGGGTTGTTTGGAAGTGAGACGAGAGGGGAAATCAGAGGGAAGGGGAGAATACAAAATCTGCAGGTGAGGGGAGGTTAGGGGGAAAAAGGAGAGATTCATAATGTGAGGGCAGGGGAAAGGGCGTTTGGAGGGAAATATGGGGAGGTGGAATAATTCATAGGACCAGTTAGAGAGGGTTTGGGGAACGAAGGTAAGGGAAGGAAAACAGGGAAGGGAGAGCAAAGGGATCAGTAAGGAATCAAGAGAGAGGTGGAAGAGAAAAAAATAATATAAACAAGAAAATAAACAAAGCCAGGAAGGAAGGAGGGAAGGAAGGGAAAGACGTGGACAAGCAATGAGAAATAAAAAAAAACAGAAAAAAGGACCAGAAAAAAGAAGAGGTGGTAGAGGGGAAGAAAACGGTAAATTCAAGAGGGTGAGAAGTACTTACGGGAGTCTATTATTTCTGGTAGATAAGACAAAAAAAAAAAAAAGGTAAGGAATATGAAAGAGAGAGGGAGGGAGACAGGTGCAAAGGGGAAGGATATTTTTTTCTAGGCGGGCGAAAACAACACAAACACACGTACACACACAAAAACAAACAAACAAAAAAAAAGATAATGCGTATGTGTGTTTGAGCGTAAGTGAAGCATTTCAAGCCATCTCGTCGGCGCTTGCGGGTCGAGTGTTACTAATGGAGTGAAGCTTAATCGGGAAGGCTTGTTAATGATTACCGTAAGGAGGACATCCATCCCCTGAGACTTATCAGGGAACCCAACTGGAAGAGGAGGAGGAGGAGGAGGAAGCAGAAGAGGAGGAGGAAGTAGAGGAGGAGGGGGAAGTGGAGGAGGAGAAAGCAGAGAAAAAGGAAGAGCTTAGCGAGGAAGGGGCAAGAGGAAGTGCAGGAAACGTAAGGTATGATGAAAAAGCTGAAAAATGGATATGCCAGGACACGGAAAGATAAAATAAGACAAATAGTAAGAGGAAGAGGAGGAGGCGAAAGAATAGGAGGGGAGAAAACGAAAGGAAAGAGGAGAATGAGAAGGCATATTGGACAAGGAGAAAGAGGAGGAATAAAGGGGATGTCTGGAATGGGAGGAAGGAAAGAGGAGGAGGCGGAAGAAGAGAAAGGGAGAAAACGAAAGGAAAGAGGAGAATGAGACGGCATATTGGACAAGGAGAAAGAGGAGGAATAAAGGGGATGTCTGGAATGGGAGGAAGAAAAAGAGGAGGAGGCGGAAGAGGGGAAGGGAGAAAATGAAGGAAAGGAGAAAGAGAAGGCATATTGGAGAAGGAGAACAATGAGGAATAAAAGGGATGTCTGGAATGAATGAGGAAGAAAAAAAAGTAGGCGTAAGAGGAGGAAGGAAGAAAAGGAAAAGAAGGGGAAGGAGAACGAGGAGTAAAAGGGATGTCTGGAATGAAAGAAAAGAGAAAAAGGAGGTGGAGGAGGAGGAGGAGGAGGAGGAGGAGGAATGCAGCGGAGTGAGCAAGTTTGTGAGAAAAATTGATAAAACGGAATCTACGAAGTATGAATGAAGACGAGGTAAGTCCTTAGAGAGAGAGAGAGAGAGAGAGAGAGAGAGAGAGAGAGAGAGAGAGAGAAGCAATATGATCTAGTTAGGTAATGTAGTAGTTGTGTTAGCTTGTCTTGGCGGTGAAGGCATAAATGGTGGTGGCGGAGGTGGTGATGAAAGGACTGGTAAGGGAAGAAGCGGAGGAACAAGTTGTGTTGGTCAGGGTGAGATTCCTGTATACTCACTGTCTTCCAGGCCACTGACGGGGGAACTTGATGGGGAGACGCCGGTGTGGGGGAGGGCTTGGGGGAGGAGCGCCGCACCCCACACTCCCACCAGCAGGAAAGTTGTCACCCTCTTTAGTCCTCCGCCCGACATCTTCTCTACAACTGCAGCTCCGTCCTTCCCTGTCTTTTCTTTCCTCTCTCTCCCTCACTCACTGTCTCTTTTTCACAGGCTCTCAAGCGTCTATTTCAATCGCGAGTTCCATGACTGGTCAATCATCCGAATCTGTTCGCTCTCCTTCGTCCTTTCTTTCTTATCTCTTATCGTATTTGCTTTCTTCCGTTCATCCGTCCTTGCAACTAAAGGGAGGGTGGGGGAGAGGCGGTTGTATTCACGGGGAATCTGGGTCAGGCTTTCAGTAAGGATATCTAACTGTCTATCTATCTGACTGTCTGTCCGTCTGTCCAGCTTCTCCTTGACAGGGAGGTGTGCGTTATCGTTGTTATCGTCCGACGTAATGGTCTTAGGAGGCTAATATCACGCTGCCAAGTGCGTGTGCTCCTCTTCCTTATCTTCCTCCTCCTCGCTATCTCAATGGGTGCCGCCACCGCCGCCAGAAGCAGCGTCAGCACCGCCAGCCACCGAACATGTCTTGGGAGTTTTCACCATAAAATCTCTCTAAAGTTTCCCCATTCCTCACAAAGTTTATTTCCTGAGTCTTGTGGTTCATGTGCACGGGAGGGCCATGAAGTTTCCGCTCCTCTGGTCAGCGACACGATAATGTCAGACACGTAACAGATCACTTCGAGAGTTGGAGGCTCACAGCCACGAGTGAATGAGTCCACGCAGCAGCCGCTCTGCCCCACTCTCTACACGCTGTCAAGTCCAGGCGGACACTGACTGTCTCCACGACCCCCGACTCGCCAGTCACCACTCTCGAGCTCAACTCACTTGCGGAGGCTGCTGCCGCGCCTCGAGGAAAGAGTGTCGTACGTAATATCAGAGAACTGCAAAAAGTCCAGCAAAGGGACAAGGAGATCCTGCGAGGGATTAGGGAGCGCAGAATAGGGCTTCGAGATCTTAATGAAGTGCCCGGCGCCAGACGAAGCCATTGAATCACTCACAATAATGCAAATGAGGGGCTTTGCATAAATTACGGACTCTTATCTGTAATTATGTCATTCTAGGGACTCTGTGGTCGGTGACGCGCCCCGCCCCCGCCCCTCGCTGGCCCTCCAGGACTCAGGCAGACTGCCCTCACTATTTAGGCCTCGAAATAATAACCGCAGGATGCTGGCTGCCCCGCAAGCCGTGTCTCCCGTGACCCACAGCAATCCCGGCCGTCCCGCACCCCCATCTTGATTACCTGGAGACACCTGTGTGTGTGTGTGTGTGTGTGTGAGAGAGAGAGAGAGAGAGAGAGAGAGAGAGAGAGAGAGAGAGAGAGAGAGAGAGAAACAGAAGGACAGACAAACAGACAGACAGACAGATAAAATGCATACAAAATTATAAGCCACATCGAGCAGTATACCCTATCCCCTCCCCTCCCCTCCCCTCCTCACCCCGCACACACTTCACACCCGCTGGCTTCAACCTACCCCCCCCCCCCCCTCCGAAAAAAAGCGGTCATCGCATAAATTGAGGCAAAATAACATTATAATCAGGGTAAAAATGTTAAAGGTCGTGCGTACATACAAATAAGTTAAGCGCGCGAATAAAATGTGTAGCCGCCGTATATATTACCGGCGGCACGGGAGTCCAGCAGCGCGGCGCGACACTGGGAACAAAGGAATAAATACGGAAAATACTTTGACGGATTGCACTATTAGAAAATAACAACAACACATAAGCTACTTCCTGCTTACTATTTGCGCTTAAACTTTGACTTATTGTAGTATTAGAAAAACAACAACACAAACAAACTACTTCCTGCTTACTATTTGCGCTTAAACTTTGACTTATTGTAGTATTAGAAAAACAACAACACAAACAAACTACTTCCTGCTTACTATTTGCGCTTAAACTTTGACTTATTGTAGTATTAGAAAAACAACAACACAAACAAACTACTTACTGATTACTGCTTGCACTTAACCCGGTAGCAGCGACGGGACAAATGTGTGGCTTTACCGTGTACCAGCGACGGGCCAAATTTTTGCCATGGTATAAACCACCCAAAAATAGATGATGCATAAACTGATCCCAATGCGTTGATATATATTATGAAATGGTTTGCGTGAGTGATGATTTTTTCTCATTTTTCTCGCTTAGAGGGGCCTTTAAAAAATATGATCCCCTCAGCTACCTGGTTAAACTATACTGTAGCCTATATACGGAAGATACTTCGATGGATTGCAATGATAAGAAAAAGCCTACTTACATTGACTACTTACTACTTGCACCTAAACTATACATACAAATACGTTGATGAATTGCAATGATAGGAAAAACAAGACAAAGTACTTCCACGTATGCCACCTCCTATTTACTAAGTGCACTCAGCGTAATGTAATGCAGCAAAGCGATGACTTCGAATGATACATAATGGAAAAAAGAGAAAGAAAAAGCAAACGTCGCATAATCACTTCGACTAATGGATGCGATAACTCGGAAATACGATAACTTGGAAAAAAAAAGCAGGAGTAAGTTACACAAGGGAGAGAAAAGGCTATCATAAACACTTGTATTTATGAAGCAAAATGATATATACTTACTGCTACTACTACTATTACTACTACTACTACTACTTCTACTACTATTTGTGCTTAAACTATATATACGGAAAGTACTTTGACTTATTGTAGTATTAGAAAAACACAACACAAACAAACTATACTTTCTGCTTACTACTACTCTCAAAACCACATCCATCATCAGATTAAAATACGGCTTCTGATTCCATTAAATAGCTTCTGATCGTTTAAATGACACTGTAAATGCTGATAAGAGAGCATCATAAATACCGCAAGGGTGCAAGCCAGGGAACCGATTACGGACGTCGAGTTACATCACTTTCACATCATTTGTTTTTGGGGAGGTTGTATCACTCTACGTTTTAATCAAGTACTTCATTCTTTTATTGTTTAAGAGATCAATTTAACAGTTTAGCGTAATCCTCATTTGTCTTACGCATTTGGCCTATGACACAATTTTTCCTGAGAGAGAGAGAGAGAGAGAGAGAGAGAGAGAGAGAGAGAGAGAGAGAGAGAGAGAGAGAGAGAGAGAGAGAGAGAGAGAGAGAGAGAGAGAGAGAGAGAGAGAGAGAGAGAGAAGAGGAAACAATTAACGTGGAGCGAAAATCGGGAGTTAATTAAAGGCGAGAGGACCATTAGAATTTTAAGCGACGAGGCGACGCTTGGTGGAGGGAAAAACTGCACCGTCTCAAAACGATAGAAAAATTAAATAAAAACACGAGTCCCGGGAAAAAGCTGTTCCGATTCCTTAATCCGATACATAACTTAAGCCGCACCTGAGCGTTCGTAGGGCAGGTGACGCGTTAACACAGGTGGGGAGAACAGGGCCCGGGAACACAAACACAGTGATGGATGTTTTTCTCTCTCTCTGTGTGTGTGTGTGTGTGTGTGTGAGTAGTGTTTTTTGTGTGTATTTTTACCACTTACGTTTATCAGGATTTTTCACAATGAGATAAGCAAGTTCACTTTCATGATACCGTGTTTTTTTTCATTGAGAGAGAGAGAGAGAGAGAGAGAGAGAGAGAGAGAGAGAGAGAGAGAGAGAGAGAGAGAGAGAGAGAGAGAGAGAGAGAGAGAGAGAGAGAGAGAGAGAGAGAGAGAGAGAGAGATTATGTGAACATGCCACGAATAAGCCATTAATTGAAGCCTTACTCTGGCAGGTAGGACACCGTGAAAACTCATTATTATTATTACCAGAGGCATTGTTCTTGTTATAATAATAATAATAATAATAATAATAATAATAATTATTATTATTATTATTATTATTATTATTATTATTATTATTGTTATTATTATTATCATCATTATTTACTAATTTACTCTTATTATTATTTCAATACTATTGCTATCATGATTATTATTAATATATTTGATTTTGCAGTTGCTTTATAATACTAATACTATTACTACTGTTGATACTGCAACTACTACTACTACTACTACTACTACTACTACTACTACTATCATTGTTTCTGCTTCTGCTGTTACTGCTGCTGCTGCTACAACTACTACTGCTACCACTACTACTACAACTACAATTTCTTTATCATCAACTCAGACTGATTTTTCTTTTCTACCAAATAAATAAAAAAACAAGATAGAGAAGGGAACAGGAAATGGGTACAATGAGAGAGGGAGAGGCGGAGAAACAGCGGGGAAAAGAAATAAAAAAATCGGAGAGGTAAATTGAACGAGAAAAAAGG